>NW_027507788.1:139433594-140011094 GCF_037356315.1 Lithobates pipiens | reverse complement strand
TGCTATTTGCAACATATGTCTCAAGCGTATCTCGCGTGGCCAAAACATCAGCCGTTTGGGCACCACATGCTTGACCAGACATATGTTGACCTGCCATGCAGCTCGTTGGCAAGCGTACCTCAAAGACCCACACCAAAGAACAAAATGGACCTCTCCTTGCTCCTCATCAGCTGGGATCTCCAACCCCACTAGACCTTCAGTCCTTTCTGAAACCTGCTCTGAGAGGAATGAAGGTGTACAATTAGGTGTGTCACAGCCAAGTGCTTCCGGGCACTCTGCTAGCAGTACACCCACGTCCGATTATAGCAGGCAAATGTCCCTGCCCCAGCTGCTGGACCGGCGAAAGAAGTTCACTCCCAGCCATCCACATGCATAGCGGTTGAATGCTAGCTTGGCTAAATTGCTAGCCCTTCAACTGCTGCCTTTTCAGTTGGTAGACTCGGCCCCCTTCCATGAGTTTGTACAATGTGCAGTTCCTCAGTGGCAGGTCCCCAAACACCACTTTTTCTCACGGAAGGCGATTCCGGCTCTCTACCGGCATGTGGAAGGTAATGTCCTTGCCTCGCTGGACAGGGCGGTCAGCGGTAAGGTGCATATTACCGCTGACTCATGGTCCAGCAGGCATGGACAGGGACGTTACCTGTCTTTCACGGCCCATTGGGTCACTCTTCTGGCAGCTGGGAAGGATGCAGGACAAGGTGCAGTAGTGTTGGAGGTTGTTCCGCCACCACGCCTCCAAAATGCTACTATTGGTTGTGACACACCTCTCTCCTCCACCCTCTCCTCTTCTTCTTCCTCCATGGCCTCTTCCAGTGCTCTGTCCTCAGAACCAGCGGTGCTCCGTAGGCATACCAGGGGCTACGCAAGTACGCAGGCAAAACGATGCCATGCCGTGCTTGCACTGGTTTGTTTGGGGGACAGGAGCCACACTGGGGCGGATGTTTTGTCAGCTCTGCAGGTTCAGTCCAAGAGCTTAAGCAAGGAATGGTGGTTTGCGACAATGGCACCAACCTCCTCTCCGCCCTCCGACAGGGACAACTGACCCATGTGCCCTGTGTAGCTCACATCCTTAACCTGGTGGTGCAGCTGGTTCTTGGGCAGGTACCTGGGCTTACAGGATGTGCTGAAGCAGGCCAGGAAAGTCTGTGTGCATTTCCGCCGATCATTTAATGCCTGTGCTCGGCTGGCTGAGCTCCAAAAGGAGTTGAACCTGCCCAAGAACCACCTTATATGTGACATGCCCACCAGGTGGAACTCAACGTTGACCATGCTGCAGCAGCTGCACACGCAGCAGAGGGCCATCAATGAGTACCTGTGCGACTACGGCACCAGGACAGGGTCAGGGGAGCTCAGTTTTTTCTCACCACGCCAGTGGGGCATGATCAGGGATGCATGCACTGTCCTGTCACCGTTTGAGGAGGCCACAAGGATGGTGAGCAGTGACAGTGCATGCATCAGTGACACTGTACCTCTTGTCCACCTCTTGGAGCATACACTGCGTGGAATAATGGACAGGGCACTTGAGGCAGAACAGAGGCAGGAAGAGGAGGACTTCCTTGCCTCTCAAGGCCCCCTTTATCCAGACAGTGTTCCTGCTGTGCCACCCATCACACAGGAAGAGGATGAGGAGGAGGAGGAGGAGGAGGAGGAGGAGGAGGATGATTGTGTCAGCATGGAGTTGGAGGCTGGCACTCAGCATCAGCAGCAGCAGCAGTCTTGTAGGGATGATTTACAGTCCCAAGAAACCTGTGGACTTGTACGTGGCTGGGAGGAGGTAGCTGCGGATCATGTTGTCCTTAGTGACCCAGAGGACTCCGGACCAAATGCCTCAACTAACCTACGCTGCATGGCCTCCCTGATCCTGCAAAGCCTGCGGAAGGATCCTTGTATTCTTCGGTTTAAGGAGAGGGACCATTACTGTCTGTCCACTCTCCTTGATCCACGGTACAAGGGTAAGGTTGCCGACCTTATCTTGCCATCGCAGAGGGAGCAGAGGATGAGACATCTCCGGGAGGCCTTGCAGAAAGGTCTGTGCAACGCGTTTCCAGAGACTGGGAGGTTACAAACTCCTGGTCCTGGACAACGTGTTGCTGAGGTATCGGTCAGAAGGAGCGGTGGAGAAGGTGGCCGCCTGACCGATGCTTTCAGGCAATTTTTTAGTCCGCAGCCCCAAGGTATGATCGGTTCCAGAAACTATCGCCAACGTCTGATTTACATGGTGCAGGAATACCTAGGGGCAAGGTCAGACTTGGACACCTTTCCCACCGAAAATCCTCTGGCTTACTGGGTCTTGAGGATGGATCACTGGCCAGAGCTTGCACAGTATGCAATTGAGCTACTGGCCTGTCCTGCATCCAGCGTTCTTTTGGAACGCCCCTTTAGTGCTGCTGGTGGCTTTGTTCCGATCACAGGGTGCGCCTGTCCACCGAATCAGTTGATCAACTGACCTTCATCAAGATAAATCAGTCTTGGATCACCCACAGCTACCAAGCACCTGAAGCTGATGTAACCGAATAATTTTTTTAGAAATATCACATCCCTTCAAGACTGCCTATGCTGATGCTGAGTGACTGTCCTGTTATGTTGATTGTCTATCCTCTTCCTCCTCCGCTGATATATTGGAAGAAGATTTTTGGTTCTGGGTGATGCCACCAGCCCAATTTTTCTGCCTCTGTTTAACAGGGGCGTTTAATTACAATTTTTGATGCAATGCTTTGCAGCAGGGCTCATTCCTGCACTATAACTAGAGTATATGGGAGAGGTTGCAGTGTCGTGGCACCAGCACCAGTGCCTAAGGCCCAATTTTTCTGCCCCTGTTTAACAGGGGCGTTTAATTACAATTTTTGATGCAATGCTTTGCAGCAGGGCTAATTCCTGCAATAAAACTAGAGTATATGGGAGAGGTTGCAGTGTCGTGGCACTAGCACCAGTGCCTAAGGCCCAATTTTTCTGCCCCTGTTTAACAGGGGCGTTTAATTACAATTTTTGATGCAATGCTTTGCGGCAGGGCTAATTCCTGCAATAAAACTAGAGTATATGGGAGAGGTTGCAGTGTCGTGGCACCAGCACCAGTGCCTAAGGCCCAAGTTTTCTGCCCCTGTTTAACAGGGACATGTAATTACAATTCTTGATATAATATTTCACAGGAGGGCCTGTTCCTGTGCCCACCCAGAGTAACTGTGAGGACTTATAGTGTTGTGGCACCAGCACCACAACCACCAAAGGTCAATTTTTCTACCACTTTTCAACAATGGCATGTTATTACAATTCTTGATATAATCGTTCACAGCAGGGCGCTCCAGCGCCCACCAAGAGTCACTTTGAGTGCTTACAATGTAGTGGCAAAACCAACACCTTGTTCTGCCATTTCTGCAGAGCATATAGGGCAGGCCCCTATTTTCAAACATCCAACTTACAAACATCTCCTACTTGCAAACGGAAGGAGACAACAGCAAGTGAGATGAAAAAAGATGTACGACAAAACAAATTATACAGGGGTGATAACCCTTCCCTATGTTTTCCAAAAAGCTTAAAAATAGTTTTTTTGACTGGAGCTACACTTTAAAAATGTACTAGTTGAAAATTACAAACAGATTCAACTTAACACAACAAATCTACACAGTCCCTGTCTTGTTTGCACCGCCTGTATACTGCTGTTCTGAGCATATAGGGCCTGGGTGCCACACGTATTTCCTTTTTTTTAATATGGGTACGGGGTTCCCCTTAATATCCGTACAAGACCCAAAGGGCCTGGTAATGGACAGGGAGGGCTACCCATGCCATTTTTCTCAATGATTTTCAACCATATTGCAGGAACCAGATATAACATTAAAACCGCAAGCAGTTTGAATGACGTTATTTCCGTTAAATGTAATTTTGTGCAGGGACTGTTCTAAACATGGGAAACACGTGGCACTTCACAGGCATACTATAGACACCCCCAGGCACGATATTTAAAGGAATATTTCACTTTTTTTTCACTTTAATCATCATTAAAATCAGTGCTCCCGCCAAACGGCCATTTTTAAAACTTTTTTTTGCATTGACCCATGTCTCCTGGGGCAGAAGCCATGTCCCCAAACCCTTTTTAGGACAGTATCTTGCATATTAGCCGTTAAAATTAGCACTTTTAATTTCGAACGTTCGAGTCCCATAGACTTCAATGGGGTTCTAACGTTCGTACGAATTTGGGGTCCGTTCGAAAGTTCTGGTGCGAACCGAACCGGGGTGTCACGTACCTTCTAGTAGCGAGCCCGGATTGCGGAGAGAGGCCTCCTTTACGACTCCCACTACCGGTTTCCTGGTAATGTAACAGGGAACACAGGAGTAAGGAGGGGTACAGGTGCCTGGCAGGATCAGCAGATTGGTAGGATGGGTAGGCGAGGTTCAGTGGAGCAGGTAATCACAGTGAAGGGATCAGCAGGTAGTTTATAGCAGATACACAGTTCAAAGGAGCAGGTAACTTGGCAATAAGCAGTGCAGGAAAGCAGGCCACTTGTAGCAGGTGAACAGTGTAATATACACAGGTGCTTGCAGCAGATAAACAGTCAATATAAGCAGGCACTAGGAGCAGATGTGCAATACTAGCAGGTTACTTGTAGCAGATGACACAGTTCAGTATAAGCAGGTGACTTGCAGCAGATAGGTAGTTCAATATGAGCAGGCACTTATAGCAGATGAACAGTTCAATACTAACAGATCACTTGTAGCAGATGACACAGTTCAGTATAAGCAGGTGACTTGCAGCAGATAGGTAGTTCAATATGAGCAGGCACTTATAGCAGATGAACAGTTCAGTAAAAGCAGGTTACCCTTTTAGCAGACGGATGGTCAGAGCAAGCCGGATCGGATACCAGACAGGAACGAAGTACAAGGGAACAGGCAGGAGAATAGTCACAACAAGCCGAGGTCGGGTGCAGGCGGATAGCAGATAGGTCACAGGCAGGCCGGGTCAAACAGGAACAAACAATACGGATCAGGTCTCACAGATATAACGCTGTAGAGCAGACAGCAAAGACTGTTGGCAAGAGGCTGGTTTAAATAGGCCGTTTGGCGCCAATACGGACGCACGCACGCGCCTGTGCGCGTGCCCGCGCACGCGCACCTGTGTACGAACGTAAGGGCGTTCGTACGATCGTGCGTACCCGCGACGATCATACATCAGAAGACCTGGAGGACAATCTCTTCGTGAGATTTTCATGACATTGCCCCCCCCCCCAAGGGGCAGCCTCCGGATGCCCTTTCGGGCAAACTTTTCCGGATGGGCCCTTTTAAAGGATCGAATCAAGTTTTTCGCATGAATGTTGTCCTCAGGCTCCCAAGAGTTCTCTTCAGGACCATATCCTTTCCATTTGATTAAGAACTGGTTCTGGTTTCCTCTTCTTCTGGATTTTAGGATGGCTTCAATTTCAAATTCTTCTTCACCATCAACCAAGATCGGATCAGGAGGAGTGGTTTTTCGGTTAGGAAATGGATTGGGAGTGAAAGGTTTCAATAAGGATACATGGAATACCGGATGAACCTTTAGTGAGTCTGGAAGTTCTAGTTCAAAAGCAACTTCGTTAATCTTCCTTTTGACTGAGAAAGGTCCTAAAAACTTGGGACCTAGTTTCCTTGAAGGACACGCCATTTTCAAGTTTACCGTGGATAGCCACACCAAATCACCAGGTACCAGTACTAACTCTCCTCGTCTCTTCCTGTCAAAGGTTGCCTTGTTGTGCTCTTGAGTTTTAGTCATTGTTTCTTGTAAAAGTTTGTTGTTGGTTGAAAAAAAGTTCATCTTTTCCTGGACCGCAGGTACTGAACATTCAGGAAGGGAGTTGGGTAAAAATGAAGGGTGGAAGCCATAATTGGCAAAAAAGGGTGTCTGTTTGATGGCGGAATGGAGAGAATTATTATACGCAAATTCAGCTACTGGAAGTAGGGAGATCCAATCATCTTGTGCAAAAGAGGAAAAACAGCGTAAATATTGTTCGAGAGTTTGGTTTGTCCTCTCAGTCTGCCCATTGGACTGAGGATGATAAGCGGATGAGAAAGATAGCTCAATATTCAAGGCCTTGCAGAGGGACTTCCAGAATCGAGAGATGAACTGTACTCCTCGATCCGAAACTATATTGGCTGGTACCCCATGGAGCCTAATTATTTCTTTGATAAACACTTGTGCAGTTTCAGAGGCTGAAGGGGTACCCTTCATGGGAATAAAATGTGCCATTTTTGACAGACGATCGACCACCACCAAGATAGTGGTATGATCGTCTGCCGGAGGCAATTCAACAATGAAGTCTAGAGACAGCATTTTCCATGGCCTGTCCGGAACAGACAACGGTTTAAGGAGGCCCCAGGCCTTGGTTTTACAGTTCTTGCTCCTTATGCACGTAGTGCAGGTGTTCACGTATTTCATGCAATCCTCCCGTAACTGAGGCCACCAAAAAGTACGCTGTACCAAATCAATGGTTCTAGTGATACCAAAATGTCCGGTGAGTGCGTGGTCATGACACAGCTCTAGAACAGATACCCGCAGAGTTTCGGGGATGTAGATCTTGTCTTTATACCACAGTAACCCATCTCTGGTTTGTAGTTCTGGTTCTGAGAAGGGTCTTTGTCCCATGGAGGCTTGTCTAAGCCGAGAGAGAAGATCTTCCTGAAGCAGAAGGAAATTCCCAGGAGCGAGAATGGTATCCGGAGGAGAATTCTCCTGGGACTTGTGGAACATCCGTGACAAGGCATATTCTTAGACCCTGGGCGATACGTTACATGGAAAGAGAACCGGGAGAAGAAGAGTGCCCACCTGGCTTGTCTTGGTTTTAGTCTTTTTGCAGATCTTAAGTACTCCAGGTTCTTGTGATCTGTAAATATTAGAATTGGATGAGAAGCTCCTTCCAACAAATAACGCCACTCTTCTAATGCGGATTTAATGGCCAACAGCTCCCGGTCTCCGACATCGTAATTTTTCTCGGCTGCAGACAACTTACGTGAAAAGAAAGCCACAGGATGAAGCAGGGCCTTAGTTCCTTGTCTTTGGGATAATATAGCTCCTACGGCGATTTCGGATGCATCCACTTCTAAAACAAATGGCAGGGAGGAATCTGGATGTCTTAAAATAGGAGCGGAGGTGAAAAGTCCCTTAAGAGTCTCGAATGCTTTTTGAGCTTCAGAGGTCCAATGAAAACGGGTTCCTTGTCTAGTTAGTTGTGTGATGGGTGCAACAATAGCTGAGAAACCTTTAATAAATTTGCAGTAGAAGTTGGCGAATCCAATAAAACGTTGGATTCCTTTCCTGTCTACAGGAGTCGGCCAGTCCAAAATCGCAGCAATCTTCTGGGGGTCCATTTTTATACCCTTACTAGAGATGATCAACCCCAGGAATGGTATACTTTCCTGTTCGAACAAACACTTGTCTGCTTTTGTATATAGTCCGTGTTGGCGGAGCCGACCCAACACGCTTTTGACGTGCTTGCGATGGGCTTCAAGGGAGGAAGAAAAAATCAAAATATCATCTAAATAAACGACAGCAAATAAGTCCAGAAAGTCCCGGAGCACATCATTGATAAAGTATTGGAAAGTGGCGGGGGCATTACACAAACCGAAGGGCATCACCAAATACTCGAAGTGTCCGAATCGGGTACGGAAAGCAGTCTTCCACTCATCTCCGGCCTTGATACGGATCAAGTTGTAAGCCCCACGGAGATCGAGTTTAGTGAACACCGTAGCAATTCCCAGTCTTTGGAATAACTCTGGAAAAAGAGGGAGAGGGTACCGGTTCTTTATAGTGATGTTGTTTAATTCACGGTAGTCTACGCAGGGTCGAAGAGTGTGGTCCTTTTTCTCAACAAAGAAAATACCTGCACCTGCTGGAGACGTAGACGGGCGAATGAACCCCTTCGTTAAATTTTCTTCGAGGTATTCTTTGAGTTTCTCCTGCTCTACCTCTGTTAAGGGAAAAACCCTTCCAAACGGAATCTTGGCTCCAGGAAGTAACTCAATGGGGCAGTCATAAGCCCGGTGGGGCGGGAGCACCTCTGCCTTTTGTTTACTGAACACGTCCAAAAATTCATGGTAGACTTCGGGAATGGCTTGACGTAAATCGATCTCTGAGTCGATAGATAATAAAGTTGCTGGTCTCAGAGAACCGGATGAACCACAGAGCTTCTGGCAATACGGTGAAGAAAAGGTAATTTCTCCTGTAGTCCAATTTATGGTTGGATTGTGAGCCTGTAGCCAGGGCATCCCAAGGATTACAGGAAAAGGAGGGGAGGAGATAATGTCCATCCGGAGAAGTTCTCGATGAGAACCAGAGATAACAGTAGGTAGAGGTGCAGTTTCTCGAGTTACAGGACCAGATTTAATAGTGGAGCCATCGGCCAAATGAATAGAGAGTCCACGGGTCTTAGGTAGGAGAGGAATCTGATGTTGGGCAGCAAAGGATGAATCCATAAAACAGCTGCATTCCCCCGGAATCAATAATGGCGGGTGTCTGTAAAGTCTTTCCTGGGAACTGAAAGGAGACAGAAATGATAAGGTGAGATGGAAACTTTATTAAAGAGTCTGGGAGATCAGGAGGCCTGGATGGACACTTACGAAGTTTTATTGGACAGTTCCTGACGTAATGTCCAGATTCCCCGCAATAGAGACATAAGTTATTATTCCGCCGACGTTGACGTTCTTCGGGGGTAAGAGATGGCCGCAAGACTCCAAGTTGCATTGGCTCAGGTGTGTCAGACGTGGATCGGGTGGCAGGTGCTGGATGTAAATGGCTTGGGGCCTTTGGAAGCATCCAGGTTGGACGAGAGAAACCAGTGGCCCTCTCAGCTCTTCTCTCTCTCAGACGACGATCGATCTGTATCGCCAAGTCAATTAGTGCGTTTAATGTCTGTGGAACACCGACTCTAGCAAGCTCATCCTTCAAAGAATCAGAGAGTCCCATGCGGAACTGATGGCGAAGGGCAGCATCATTCCAGTTCGTATCCGCACCCCATCGCCTGAACTCGGCCACATAATCTTCCACCGCCCTTCGTCCCTGCTGGAGGGTCCGCAAAGCGGTTTCTGCAGTTGCTGAAAGTTGAGGATCTTCATACAATTGAGCCATAGCATCAAAAAAGGTAGAAAGATTAGTCAACGCTGCGTCCTGGTTTTCTAACAGGCGGTGGGCCCAGGTCTGGGGGTCTTCAGAGAGTAGAGACACCACAAAACCCACCTTGGTAGCCTCTAAAGAGAAGGTCCGTGGTTGGAGGGCAAAATATAATTCGCAGGAGTTGCGGAAGGCCCTGAAGCCACTGCGATTCCCAGAAAATCGCTCGGGTGTAGGAACTTTAGGTTCTGGTGGTAACATCACAACTGTAGGTGTTGGACCTGCTTCAGCTGAAGAAACTGATGGTTGAGGGGCCCCCAAGGATCCGGAGGGGTTGGAAAGAGTAATTACCCGTTCCTCCAGCCGAGTGTAGCCTTGTTGAAGGCCCTTAACTGCCTCAGACAGTCCTGCCAGGTGTTGACAAAGTTCTTCCATGGCGGAGGCTCCCCGCTCGGGCTCAGACATTGGCTGTCTGCTACTGTCACGTACCTTCTAGTAGCGAGCCCGGATTGCGGAGAGAGGCCTCCTTTACGACTCCCACTACCGGTTTCCTGGTAATGTAACAGGGAACACAGGAGTAAGGAGGGGTACAGGTGCCTGGCAGGATCAGCAGATGGGTAGGATGGGTAGGCGAGGTTCAGTGGAGCAGGTAATCACAGTGAAGGGATTAGCAGGTAGTTTATAGCAGATACACAGTTCAAAGGAGCAGGTAACTTGGCAATAAGCAGTGCAGGAAAGCAGGCCACTTGTAGCAGGTGAACAGTGTAATATACACAGGTGCTTGCAGCAGATAAACAGTCAATATAAGCAGGCACTAGGAGCAGATGTGCAATACTAGCAGGTTACTTGTAGCAGATGACACAGTTCAGTATAAGCAGGTGACTTGCAGCAGATAGGTAGTTCAATATGAGCAGGCACTTATAGCAGATGAACAGTTCAATACTAACAGATCACTTGTAGCAGATGACACAGTTCAGTATAAGCAGGTGACTTGCAGCAGATAGGTAGTTCAATATGAGCAGGCACTTATAGCAGATGAACAGTTCAGTAAAAGCAGGTTACCCTTTTAGCAGACGGATGGTCAGAGCAAGCCGGATCGGATACCAGACAGGAACGAAGTACAAGGGAACAGGCAGGAGAATAGTCACAACAAGCCGAGGTCGGGTGCAGGCGGATAGCAGATAGGTCACAGGCAGGCCGGGTCAAACAGGAACAAACAATACGGATCAGGTCTCACAGATATAACGCTGTAGAGCAGACAGCAAAGACTGTTGGCAAGAGGCTGGTTTAAATAGGCCGTTTGGCGCCAATACGGACGTACGCACGCGACCGTGCGCGTGCCCGCGCACCTGTGTACGAACGTAAGGGCGTTCGTACGATCGTGCGTACCCGCGACGATCGTACATCAGAAGACCTGGAGGACAATCTCTTCGTGAGATTTTCATGACACGGGGGGTGTTCGGCTCATCCCTAATCTCCAGTGAAAAATCCTGTAATTAGACAGTTCCAATAACGAATGAGTCCCAAATGAATAGCCTCAGTGAGTGATCACCAATTCCTACTGCTTTATATCTTAATCATGCAGTTAAATTCCACCTTTATGTGGTTCCACAACCACCTTATAAATTGGCCACTCACCAGAAACAGGTGAATAATCACCTTTGGTTCATTAGTTGGATAACCACTCCACACAATGGATCAGTCTTCAAGAAAATAAGTGATTAAAACCTTTTATCTATATAAGAATGAACTACTGAGGCTGCTGCTATTACGGATAAGGTATGTACAGGAAATACCGACGCAAAGATTAAAATAATTTTATGTATCATTAGGCGTATAAGTGAGGAAGGTAGAAATCGCCATTACAGGTGTCACGTCATCTCGTGGCCATCTTAACATTAAGCCAAGTGTCAGCATATTTGTTTGATATGCGTATTTGAGCTAGCATTGGTGGCAGTGCTCTATTTTGTAAACTTCTTTTATTTATTAAACCTTTTAAACAGGGAGTATTAGATCTTGTGTGCTTTCCTTTTCTTCCCATATACTTTGGGTATCCAAGTGCCTGAGGATCAGTGTACCATTCCTATGGGAAAAGAGGAGTGAGGATGTGCCAAAAGTCTGTCAGAGCTATTATCCCTGAGGGGAACACTGCTTACTTTGACCTTTGATAATGCAGGGGTCATGGCTTTGACGTCAGTGGCAAGTTTGTATGGTGCAAAAAATGTGTACCAAAAAATCTTGTTGTCATGGTTATGCAATAGAGCTGGTCTGCTTACCTGTTTCCATGTGTTCATCTCTAGAGACCAGCCGACCCTCACCTGACTGCTTTTGTAATCCATCCTCTGGCATGACTCCACCCTAGCTCCTATCAGAGAACTCTATATTAACCTGTGCACTGCAGACCAACCCTGCTGATCAACCATTGTGTGTTCCTTTGTGTGTTTAGCTTCCTGTTACCTGCTGTGTGCGCTTCTGTTGTTCCGTTACCGACTTTGGCGTGTCCTTGACTATCCCTGTTTGCCTGTGATCCTGACCTATTGGCGTGTCCCTGACTATTCCTGTCTGCTTGTGGCCCCGACCTTGGCTTTGTCCCTCGCTATCCCTGTCCTCCTGTTGCCTACTGTGGGTGCGAGCTGGGGGACCCTGGGGGTCGCGACCTGGAGCCAGTTGCAGCCAAGTCCATCCTCACCACTAGAGGCTCTGGTGAACACCTGCTGGCTCTTAGACTCTGCGCCCCAGGGAATCTTACGCTCTAACCTCGGTGGGATCTGTCTCCCGTCTGCAGCAGTCAGCCTTAGGGTCCACAATCTTGCGGTGCACTCCTGATCCCTTCGGTGTGCATCTGCCACCTCACCTCAAGGTGACCTGACAGTTTTATCAGCCATGGACCCAGCTGATGTGCCGCTATCCGCAGATGACACATTGCAGGGCTTAGTTCGCAGACTTGAGACCCAAGAATCGCATCAGACCCAGGTGATGCGATTCCTTCAGCATTTGGCATCCCGTGTTGAACAGGTTCAGGCCTCATTAGGACCCTCGGTTCGACAACCTCAACCGCTATCTACCGCTGCACCTATCGCATCAGTCGCAGCCACACATTCATTACAACTACCAGCTCCGTCCCGTTTCTCTGGGGACTCCAAGGCTTGCAGGGGGTTCCTTAGCCAGTGCACAATTCATTTTGAGCTTCAGCCCCAAAACTTCCTGTCCGATCGGGCGAAGGTAGCATATATTATATCCCTCCTGTCCTGCGAGGCGCTAGCTTGGGCTGCCCCTCTGTGGGAACTGAATGATCCAGTGGTTTCTAGCCTGTCTGATTTCTTGAAACTTTTTTTTTGGAATATCTTCGAGGAACCGGGTCGTCTCTCCTCAGCGGCTAGCGCTCTTTTACGTCTCCGTCAAGAGTCCACTTCTGTGGGACAGTATGCTCTTCAGTTCCGTATCCTCACAGCTGAATTAAGCTGGAATAATGAGGCCCTAGTTGCAACCTTTTTACATGGTCTCTCTGAAAGAGTGAAGGATGAATTAGCAGGAAGATCCCTTCCTGCTGATCTGGACAGTGTCATCACCTTGTGTAACCAGATCGATATTCGCTTTTCAGGGGGCCCTGGAAAAAAGACGCCAGGACTCCCCGTTCTTTAGGCAGCCTGAGCCCCCAGTCCCTTCTCTTCGATCCGAGGAGCACCCCCTGCCTACTGAGGAACCTATGCAGTTGGGCTGGACTAAGTTATCTCCCGAAGAACATGCTAGGCGCAGAACTCTGGGCCTATGCCTCTATTGTGGGGCCAAAGGTAATTTCCGTGACACTTGTTCTCTTCACCCGGAAAAACGCTCAGGGCTAATACATCTGGAAGGTGGAGTATTAGACCCTGAAATACCACCTTCACCTTCTCGTCTTCTCCTTTCTGTGTTGCTTCATGTCGGTGCTTCCTCTTGTTCGGTCTCAGCACATCTGGATTCCGGAGCCGCTGCCAATTTCATGGATTGGGAAACTGCATCCTCCATGAGACTTACCCTTTTGCCCCTTACAATGCCATTGGTGGTCTTGGCGATTGATGGCACTGTTCTCCCAGGGGGCCCTATCCGCTTCCAGACCCTTCCTGTTAAGATGCCAGTAGGGACACTCCACCAGGAGTGGATATCCTTCCTTGTCTTACCTAAGGCTTCATCTCCTATCATATTAGGTCTTCCTTGGTAACGGCTCCATTCTCCACACGTTGACTGGTCTGCTGGACAGATCCTGGCTTGGGGTCCCTCCTGTTCCTCTTCCTGCCTACTCAAGGGTACCCCAAAAGAGAAACTTGCTGTTACCACCATCCTAGTATCTTCTGCTCTTCTCGCTGTATATAGCGATCTCTGGGATGCGTCCTGCAATAGTCGGACTGATGCACTCTCTAGGTCAAATGGTACTCTGGATGAGGGGCCCACCTATGAACCTGAGTCGATCATTCACTCCAGTTTGCATAACCATTTAGCTTTGCCTGTCCCTAATCTCCCTTGGACGCACAGCCAGGCTAACTTGTCTGCAAGTTCCACAGTTGCTATGCCCTGTGATGCGATTGAGATGGTCGCTACCCCTGACAATATTAGTCAGTTGGCCTCTGCACCAGTTATGCCAGTCCAGCTTATGCCCAATGAGCTTCCTGCTTCTTGTTCAGGACCTTCGGTGACCCGGCCTCACCCTACTGCTACTATGTCCGTTTAAACCCTTTTAAGAGGCTCAATCCATCCTTTGGATAGACTTCCTCATTCGGCCAGGTGGGGTTTTCAATCTTTTTCTCAGGGTTCTCTGCATTCTGTTTGTGTTTCAGCTATCCAGCTTGACTCTTGTGACTTGTCACCTTCTAACCAACCTGACCTCTGGGTTTCACTGTCCTCTGCCCAGTCTGGTGGTCCTGTTCTAGATGCCCAGCTCATCTTTAAGGGTCTGGGGGACCCTGCTCAGGCTCCTGATCTTCTCATGCCCTTACCCATTCCTAAAAAGCCTTTAGTCCTCAAGTCCTCTCATCCTCTTCCTACCTCGGTTCCAGTCTCTGAGGATAATCTAAAATACGAGGTTAGTCAAGTTTTGGATTTCCGGCTCCGTAAAGGCATTCTTCAGTACCTTGTACATTGGAAAGGGTTTGGCCCTGAGGAGAGGTCTTGGATCACTGCATCTGAGGTCTTTGCTCCTAGTCTGTTGAGGAGGTTCCATCTGGAGTTTCCCTTTAAGCCTGGACCCAGGCGGGGGAGGGGGAGGCCTCGTAAGAGGGAGGGTACTGTCATGGTTATGCAATAGAGTTGGTTTGCTTACCTGTTTCCATGTGTTCATCTCTAGAGACCAGCCGACCCTCACCTGACTGCTTTTGTAATCCATCCTCGGGCATGACTCCACCCTAGCTCCTATCAGAGAAATCTATATTAACCTGTGCACTGCAGGCCAACCCTGCTGATCAACCATTGTGTATTCCTTTGTGTGTTTAGCTTCCTGTTACCTGCCGTGTGCGCTTCTGTTGTTCCGTTACCGACTTTGGCGTGTCCTTGACTATCCCTGTTTGCCTGTGATCCTGACCCATTGGCGTGTCCTTGACTATTCCTGTCTGCTTGTGGCCCCGACCTTGGCTTTGTCCCTCACTATCCCTGTCCTCCTGTTGCCTACTGTGGGTGCGAGCTGGGGGACCTTGGGGGTCGCGACCTGGAGCCAGTTACAGCCAAGTCCATCCTCATCACTAGAGGCTCTGGTGAACACCTGCTGGCTCTTAGCCCACGTACACACGGTCGGAGATTTTGCCAACCAAATCCGTCGGATTTTGCCTGTCGGATTTAGTCCGACGAATTGTGGCCGAAACTGTTGCATACACACGGTTGGGCCAAGTTGGCGAAAAATCTGATCTTTCAGAACGTGATGATGTAATTTCGTTACGATGGGACTACATTCAGGCTAGTAACCAATAGCTTTGATGTAGGAATTTGATCTGAGCATGCGTGGCACTTGGTCCGATCAAAATGCTCTACACATGATCGGATTCTGTCCGTCCGGCCCAGTTGGTCGGGAAATATTTCCAACATGTTGGAAAATTGGGTCGGACGGAGATTCGGACGGAATCAGTCCGATGCATACCACACACAGTCGGATTATCTGACGACACGGTCCGATAAGACTCATTCCGACAGATTCTCCGACTGTGTGTACAAGGGCTTAGACTCCACACCCCAGGGAATCTTACTCTCTAACCTCGGTGGGATCTGTCTCCCGTCCGCAGCAGTCAGCCTTAGGGTCCACAACCTTGCGGTGCACTCCTGATCCCTTCGGTGTGCATCTGTCACCTCGCCTCAAGGTGACCTGACACTTGTGAGGATGAGAACATATAAACAAACAGCTGTCCCTTTAAAGTGAACAAATCACTGGAATTGTGCAAAATTATAAAAGAATAAGGTGCTATACATGTTCATAAAAAAAAAAAAAAAAAAACTGGCACAAAGAAAACACTGCATCAGACTCAAATGTGCACATTAATGAGAAAATAAGCAAGCATAAAGTCCATAAGTGAATAAATCCCAACACCGAAACAGAATACTCTGAGATAAAACTTCTACATCTTCCACCACAAGTGCTCAGTATGAAGATGACCACTCAACAGAGCTGTTTGATCCCTTTTTACAGGATGGTCAAAAAACACTTTGAGAACACCAGATTGGTTCCACTAATGGCATGAATCCACTCCAGTGGCCACTCAGGAAAGAGCTAGAATGTAAAAGATGACTCCACAGGAGACACGGATAAAAGTCTAATAGTGTAGTATTTTTTAATAAACTAAAAACAGCAGCAATGATAGCAGTTATGTGATAGTGCCTGGCCTGGCACTAGGTGTAAACAGCGTGTGTGAGTCAGCTGATCCCTGGGGGTAGCGTGCGTTAGTGATGGCCGAACGGTTCGCCCGGCGGTCGTTTCGCGGCGAATTTCCGACTTTCGCCGTCCGCGGGTTCGAACGCCTTTTTCCGTCGTTCGCCCCGGCGGACTTACGTGTTTAATGTATACAAGAACTTTAACCTTTCGTGACACGTTTATCATGTGTTACAGGACAACCAATTGAGACATGACAGCTCATGGACACTTGGACATTCCCCCTAACCTATAAATACACCCGATCCGGTGGCCATTTTACATTCTTTCTTCTGTCACTGTAGGGAAAGGATCCTGTGTGGAGTAGGGACAGAGAAAACGCTAGCTATTTGGTACACAAAAGTTCTTTTCAGGACTGGTATAGGTGTTAGGTCAGCAGCCTGAGTTTCTTTTGTCAGTTTAGATAAAGGGACAGAGCGCTGTATGCTGCTATTTTAGGGACAGCTCAGCCAGATTAGTCTTTCTTCATCATCATCATCATCATCATCATTAGCTGTTACTATCAGGTCCACAAAAGAGCTGTTCCAGCTAATCGTTCCAGCCTACTCTTTTTTGCCAATTTGTATAGGGACAGGCAGGAAGCAGTGTGTCAGGCAGTGAGGATAATTTTAAAGACTTGCTGTTACTATTAGTTCCACAAAGGTTCTTTTCAGGACTGGTATCAGTGGTACGGTAATAGGCTTGTACACGTATAATATTCTTTCTTCCAAATATAGAAAGAATATTATACTTGACTGCTGCCCTTCTGCTGCAGTCTGCTAATCATTCACAACTCACTTGTTCCACAAAGCTCTTTATCAGGACTGGTAACTTGGTCTGTCTAGGGTGCTACGGTACATAGGCTTGGGTGCGGTACAGTCTGCTGTTCTGTAAGGACCGCTATCGGTCCACAATACATAGGGTTGCCGTGCACTACTGCTGACCGCTGCCCTATACTGCAGCAGTCCTTCATTGGTATAGGGACTGACGTACAGTCTGCTAATCACTAACACACAACCTGCTTGGTCCACAAAAGTTCTTATAAGGACTGGTAACTTGGTATAGGGTGCTACGGTACATAGGCCTGAGTGCGTTACAGTCTGCTGTTCTGTAAGGACCGCTATCGGTCCACAATACATAGGGTTGCCGTGCACTACTGCTGACCGCTGCCCTATACTGCAGCAGTCCTTCAGCGGTATAGGGACTGACGCACAGTCTGCTAAACACTAACACACAACCTGCTTGGTCCACAAAAGTTTTTATAAGGACTGGTAACTTGGTATAGGGTGCTACGGTACATAGGCCTGAGTGCAGTACAGTCTGCTGTTCTGTAAGGACCGCTATCGGTCCACAATACATAGGGTTGCCGTGCACTACTGCTGACCGCTGCCCTATACTGCAGCAGTCCTTCATTGGTATAGGGACTGACGTACAGTCTGCTAATCACTAACACACAACCTGCTTGGTCCACAAAAGTTCTTATAAGGACTGGTAACTTGGTATAGGGTGCTACGGTACATAGGCCTGAGTGCGTTACAGTCTGCTGTTCTGTAAGGACCGCTATCGGTCCACAATACATAGGGTTGACGTGCACCACTGCTGACCGCTGCCCTATACTGCAGCAGTCCTTCAGCGGTATAGGGACTGACGTACAGTCTGCTAAACACTAATACACAACCTGCTTGGTCCACAAAAGTTCTTATAAGGACTGGTAACTTGGTATAGGGTGCTACGGTACATAGGCTTGAGTGCGGTACAGTCTGCTGTTCTGTAAGGACCGCTATCGGTCCACAATAGATAGGGTTGACGTGCACCACTGCTGACCGCTGCCCTATACTGCAGCAGTCCTTCAGCGGTATAGGGACTGACGCACAGTCTGCTAAACACTAACACACAACCTGCTTGGTCCACAAAAGTTTTTATAAGGACTGGTAACTTGGTATAGGGTGCTACGGTACATAGGCCTGAGTGCGTTACAGTCTGCTGTTCTGTAAGGACCGCTATCGGTCCACAATACATAGGGTTGCCGTGCACTACTGCTGACCGCTGCCCTATACTGCAGCAGTCCTTCATTGGTATAGGGACTGACGTACAGTCTGCTAATCACTAACACACAACCTGCTTGGTCCACAAAAGTTCTTATAAGGACTGGTAACTTGGTATAGGGTGCTACGGTACATAGGCCTGAGTGCGTTACAGTCTGCTGTTCTGTAAGGACCGCTATCGGTCCACAATACATAGGGTTGACGTGCACCACTGCTGACCGCTGCCCTATACTGCAGCAGTCCTTCAGCGGTATAGGGACTGACGTACAGTCTGCTAAACACTAATACACAACCTGCTTGGTCCACAAAAGTTCTTATAAGGACTGGTAACTTGGTATAGGGTGCTACGGTACATAGGCTTGAGTGCGGTACAGTCTGCTGTTCTGTAAGGACCGCTATCGGTCCACAATACATAGGGTTGCCGTGCACTACTGCTGACCGCTGCCCTATACTGCAGCAGTCCTTCATTGGTATAGGGACTGACGTACAGTCTGCTAATCACTAACACACAACCTGCTTGTTCCACAAAAGTTCTTATAAGGACTGGTAACTTGGTATAGGGTGCTACGGTACATAGGCTTGAGTGCGGTACAGTCTGCTGTTCTGTAAGGACCGCTATCGGTCCACAATAGATAGGGTTGACGTGCACCACTGCTGACCGCTGCCCTATACTGCAGCAGTCCTTCAGCGGTATAGGGACTGACGTACAGTCTGCTAAACACTAATACACAACCTGCTTGGTCCACAAAAGTTCTTATAAGGACTGGTAACTTGGTATAGGGTGCTACGGTACATAGGCTTGAGTGCGGTACAGTCTGCTGTTCTGTAAGGACCGCTATCGGTCCACAATAGATAGGGTTGACGTGCACCACTGCTGACCGCTGCCCTATACTGCAGCAGTCCTTCAGCGGTATAGGGACTGACGTACAGTCTGCTAAACACTAATACACAACCTGCTTGGTCCACAAAAGTTCTTATAAGGACTGGTAACTTGGTATAGGGTGCTACGGTACATAGGCTTGAGTGCGGTACAGTCTGCTGTTCTGTAAGGACCGCTATAGGTCCACAATAGATAGGGTTGACGTGCACCACTGCTGACCGCTCACCTATACTGCAGCAGTCCTTCAGCGGTATAGGGACTAAGAGTTTTGTCACAGGGTCATTTAAAAAATGACATGCAGAGGAAGAGGCAGGCCCTTCCGCAGGGGTGGTAGGGGTAGGGCAGGAGCAACAGGCTTGAGCCAAAGTGGGAAGTTGCAGAAGGTGCGTTCAATTACTTTAAAGGATGCACCAGACTTGGTTGAGTGGCTCGCTCAGCCTTACTCTTCTGCACCCTCCTCATCCTCTCGATCTGCACCCTCTTCTTCACTCTCTGCTATGTGCACCCCCAAAGACACTACCACCAACAACACGACCACCACCACCACCACCACATACCTTCCGCTTGAGTCACTGGAATTATTTTCCGATCCATATCAAGAGGACATTTCTGATGCGCAGCCACTCTTGGTATTGGATCAGGAAGAGGAGGTAGCAACAAGCGCTACTCAGCAGTCTGACGCCAGTACCCAGATCAGCCCAAGGAGGAGGTTGGTCCCCGGTGTTGCTGCCTACTCTACTTATAGCGGTGGGGAAGGTGACGTTGATGATGACGTGTCTAGTGATGTCACGTGGGTGCCCACAAGAGAGGAAGAGGAGGGGAGTTCAGAGGGAGATATGGACCAGCAGATAGGGAGGAGAAGCAGCAATGACTTACATTGCACAGCAGGGACAAAGCAGACTGCAAATGTATCAGGAGCGAGTCATCGACCATGTACGGTCACATCTGGCGCTCCCAGGACACCGGCACATGGCTCCGCAGTGTGGGCTTTTTTTAACGTGTCCGCTGCTGACAATAGCGTTGCCATCTGCAATCTTTGCAGTCAACGCGTTAGTCGCGGTAAGCCCAATACTCACCTAGGGACGACCGCCTTAAGAAGGCACATGAGCAGCCATCACCGAGCCCAGTGGGAGCAACGGAACACACAAAGCCACACTGCAGGCTCTCACCGTCCAGCCTCGTCTTCTACTTCTCCTTCTCCTCTCTCCTCACAATTGTCCTCCACTCCACCTTCCATCACGCCAAGCTCACATTTTTCTGCAAAAAGGCAGGCTTCCGTGGGCCTAATGTTTGAGCGTAAAAAAATGATGACGCCGGATAACCCTCTTGCCCAACGGTTGGCGGCTGGCTTGTCAGAACTCATAGCCCGCCAACTACTGCCATATAAACTGGTGGACTCGGAGGCCTTTCGCAAATTTGTGGCCATTGGAACACCACAATGGAAGGTCCCAGGAAGGAAGTATTTCTCAGAGAAGGGCATCCCAGAGCTATATGGCCATGTTCAGCGGCAAGTGAATGTATCTCTGGCACACAGTGTCGGTGCCAAGATACATCTGACCACAGACACGTGGTCTAGCAAACACGGGCAGGGAAGGTATATCAGTTTTACTGCCCACTGGGTGAACCTTCTGACGGCCGTCAAGCATGTAACCCGTGGCACCCGTGTAGATTTGGTTTTACCGCCACGGATTGCATGCAGGCCTGACTCTTCTTCTCCTCCTCCTACTCCATCCTCCTCCCTCTCCTCCTCAGCTGCCTCCTCCTTTTCCGCTGCTAGCGTCTCTTCCACTGCACCGCCCAAGCTCCCCAGAACCTATTCCACATGCCAGGTGAGACGTTGCCATGCCGTGCTGCGTCTGTTGTGCCTGGAAGCAAAGAGCCACACTGGCCCGGCACTCCTTTCAGCTTTGCGTTCACAGGCAGATGAGTGGCTAACACCGCTCAATTTGACAGTTGGTAAAGTGGTGTGTGACAACGGTGCCAATCTGCTTAGCGCATTGAAACAGGGCAAAATCACGCACGTGCCGTGCATGGCACACGTCTTAAACTTGGTCGTGCAGCGATTCCTTGTCAAATACCCTGGGGTCCAGGACATCTTGCGGCAGGCAAGGAAAATCTCGGCCCATTTCAGAAGATCTTACACGGCCATGGCTCGCCTTGCTGACATTCAGCGGCGACACCATCTGCCGGTCAGACGTCTTATTTGCGATTGCCCGACGCGATGGAACTCAACCTTCTATATGCTTGATAGGCTGCTCCAGCAGAAACGTGCAGTTAACGTCTACCTGTATGAACTCTGCGAAAGAAACGGTTCTGGGGAGCTGGGTTTTTTTTCACCGCGCCAGTGGCTGCTCATGCGCGACACATGCAGACTTCTGCGGCCATTTGAGGAGATCACCAAACTGGTCAGTCGCAGCCATGGCGCCATCAGTGACATGGTACCTTATGCCTTCTTTCTGGAGCGTGCATTGCGTCGTGTCATTGATCAGGCTGTGGAGGAGCAGGAGCGGGAAGATGAGGAAGTCGCAATGCTGGATGAATTCCCAGGGGGGGCTACTCTATCTGAGACAAGTCAACAACAGGAGTCTGATGAGGAGTCAGAGGAGGATGGTGCCGGGGCGGATGAGCAGGAGCAAGAAGAGCATGCTTTAAACCTTTCTGGGATCCCTGTTGTGCGAGGATGGGGAGAGGAGAATGAAGAGGACGACATTATCCTGGATGATGAGCAGGAGCCAGGCCACCACACCGCTTCCACTTTAGTGCAAATGGGGGCCTTCATGCTCCAGTGTTTTAATAGGGACCCCCGTATAAAAAGCATGAGGGTCAAGGACCAGTACTGGGTGGCAACGTACTTAGACCCCCGGTACAAACACAAAATGGCGGAAATGTTACCGCCGTCGCAGAGGGCTGTCAGAATGCAGCACTTCCAGGCCTTGCTTCGAGAAATGCTGCATTCTGCTTTTGCGTGCGCTGGCAGAGGAGCAATTCCCACTCCCAGAGAAGGATTTGCGGGTACCAATCCAACAGCGCCTGCAAGAAGAGGCCGGTTTGAAGATGTGTTGGTGACTTCGGATATGAGGTCATTCTTTCAGCCGACCCATCGACAGGTGTCATCCGGATCCAGCATCAGGGAACGCCTAGACCGTCAGGTGTCCGACTACATTGGGTTAACGGCCGATGTGGACGCTCTGAGGAGTGATGAACCCCTAGACTACTGGGTGGGCAGGCTTGACCTCTGGCCAGAGCTTGCCCAATTTGCAATCGAACTGTTGGCTTGCCCCTCATCCAGTGTCCTGTCCGAAAGGACGTTCAGCGCAGCAGGGGGGATTGTGACCGATAAGCGTACTCGCCTAGCTCACCACAGTGTTAACTACCTCACATTTCTAAAAATGAATGAGGCATGGATCTCGGAGGAATTCAACACATGTGATCAGTAGACCATGTATATGTCTATAAACAATTTTTGGAATCAAGCACACAGACCTTCTTAATTCATTTGGCTCACTTCCCTGACCCAAAAAAGCACACCGTACTATATGCCCCTACCCTCCTCTTTGAAGAGGTTGAGCGGTGTCATATTTCTACTGGGGCTGCTTATTATGAGGGGTTCCCACCATCCCTGTGCTGTGCTGACTTCCTCCTGGGTGTTCTTATTATGAGGGGCTCCCACCATCCCTGTGCTGTGCTGACTTCCTCCTGGGGGTTCTTATTATGAGGGGATCACACCATCCCTGTGCTGTGCTGACTTCCTCCTGGGGCTGCTTACGGTGCTGCTGTCAGCGCTGTATGTCACGGAGCTGCTGTCAGCGCTGTATGTCACGGAGCTGCTGTCAGCGCTGTATGTCACGGAGCTGCTGTCAGCGCTGTATGTCACGGAGCTGCTGTCAGCGCTGTATGTCACGGAGCTGCTGTCAGCGCTGTATGTCACGGAGCTGCTGTCAGCGCTGTATGTCACGGAGCTGCTGTCAGCGCTGTATGTCACGGAGCTGCTGTCAGCGCTGTATGTCACGGAGCTGCTGTCAGCGCTGTATGTCACGGAGCTGCTGTCAGCGCTGTATGTCACGGAGCTGCTGTCAGCGCTGTATGTCACGGAGCTGCTGTCAGCGCTGTATGTCACGGAGCTGCTGTCAGCGCTGTATGTCACGGAGCTGCTGTCAGCGCTGTATGTCACGGTGCTGCTGTCAGCGCTGTATGTCACGGAGCTGCTGTCAGCGCTGTATGTCACGGAGCTGCTGTCAGCGCTGTATGTCACGGAGCTGCTGTCAGCGCTGTATGTCACGGAGCTGCTGTCAGCGCTGTATGTCACGGAGCTGCTGTCAGCGCTGTATGTCACGGAGCTGCTGTCAGCGCTGTATGTCACGGAGCTGCTGTCAGCGCTGTATGTCACGGTGCTGCTGTCAGCGCTGTATGTCACGGAGCTGCTGTCAGCGCTGTATGTCACGGAGCTGCTGTCAGTGCTGTATGTCACGGAGCTGCTGTCAGCGCTGTATGTCACGGAGCTGCTGTCAGCGCTGTATGTCACGGAGCTGCTGTCAGCGCTGTATGTCACGGTGCTGCTGTCAGCGCTGTATGTCACGGAGCTGCTGTCAGCGCTGTATGTCACGGAGCTGCTGTCAGCGCTGTATGTCACGGAGCTGCTGTCAGCGCTGTATGTCACGGAGCTGCTGTCAGCGCTGTATGTCACGGAGCTGCTGTCAGCGCTGTATGTCACGGTGCTGCTGTCAGCGCTGTATGTCACGGAGCTGCTGTCAGCGCTGTATGTCACGGAGCTGCTGTCAGTGCTGTATGTCACGGAGCTGCTGTCAGCGCTGTATGTCACGGAGCTGCTGTCAGCGCTGTATGTCACGGAGCTGCTGTCAGCGCTGTATGTCACGGTGCTGCTGTCAGCGCTGTATGTCACGGAGCTGCTGTCAGCGCTGTATGTCACGGAGCTGCTGTCAGCGCTGTATGTCACGGAGCTGCTGTCAGCGCTGTATGTCACGGAGCTGCTGTCAGCGCTGTATGTCACGGAGCTGCTGTCAGCGCTGTATGTCACGGTGCTGATGTCAGTGCTCTGTATTACGGTGCTGCTGTCAGTGCTCTGTATCTCCTGCACCCTCTTGTTTGCCTACCCTGGTCCCTGACCTTCCCTCTCCTCCATTGCCTTCATTAGCTCC
The DNA here is from genome assembly GCF_037356315.1 of Lithobates pipiens. Taxonomy (NCBI): domain Eukaryota; kingdom Metazoa; phylum Chordata; class Amphibia; order Anura; family Ranidae; genus Lithobates; species Lithobates pipiens. The sequence goes on along the minus strand of NW_027507788.1, from coordinate 139,987,084 downwards.
ATAGTCCTGAATTGTCAGAACAATTTCCCAAATAAAAAAAAAATGCTTGTAGTTATCGATCCCAAATTCACCTCATACATGTATTATGCTATTGTCCAGGTGGTGGGACTACGTGCTACCCCCTAATAATTACCCCGTGGCCGCAAATTCGACCTAAAGGTTTGCGAAATTCGCCTCCCATTGAAGTCAATGGAGCCCGCGGCGAACGGTCGTTTTCGCGAACGTTTGTGTCCGTTCGCGTTTCGCGTTCGCGAAACGTCCCGTCGGAAGTTCGTCCATCACTAGCGTGCGTTCCACGTCTCACTCCGAAGATGCAAAGCCTGGTGTGGGGTATCAAATATGGACCTGGAAATAATGGATCCTCTGCTCCAACATACAGTATCTCACAAAAGTGAGTACAGCCCTCACAATTTTGTAAATATTTTATTTTTCATGTGACAACACTGAAGAAATTACACTTTGCTACAATGTAAATAGTGAATATACAGTTTGTATAACAGTGTAAATTTGCTGTCCCCTGAAAATAATTCAACAAACAGCCATTAATGTCTAAACCGCTGGCAACAAAAGTAAGTACACCCCTAAGGAAATATGTCTAAATTGGGCCCAACTAGCCCTTTTACCTCCCCGGTGTCATGTGACCCGTTAGTGTTACAAGGTCTCAGGTCTGAATGGGAAGCAGGTGTGTTAAATTTGGTGTTATCGCTCTCACTCTCTCATACTGGTCACTGGAAGTTCAACATGGCACCTCATGGCAAAGACCTCTCTGAGGATCTGAAAAAAAAGAATTGTTGCTCTAAATAAAGATGGCCTAGGCTATAAGAAGATTACCAAGACCCTGAAACTGAGCTTCAGCATGGTGGCCAAGACCATACAGCGGTTTAACAGGACAGGTTCCACTCAGAACAGGCATCGCCATGATCAACCAAAGGAGTTGAGTGCACATGCTCAGCGTCATATCCATAAGTTGTCTTTGGGAAGTAGGCGTATGAGTGCTGCCAGCATTGCTGCAGAGGTTGAAGTGGGGGGGGGGGGGGTCAGCCTGTCAGTGCTCAGACCATACGCCACACACTGCATCAAATTGGTGTGCGTGGCTGTTGTCCCAGAAGGAAGCCTCTTCTAAAGATGATGCACAAGAAAGCTTGTAGACAGTTTGCTGAAGACAAGTAGACTAAGAACATGGATTAGTGAAACCATGTACTGTGGTCTGATGAGACCAAGATAAACTTATTTGGTTCAGATGGTGTCAAGTGTGTGTGGCAGCAACCAGGTAAGGAGTACAAAGACAAGTGTATCTTGCCTACAGTCAAGCATGGTGGTAGGAGTCTCGTGGTCTGGGACTGCATGAGTGCTGCCGGCACTGGGGAGCTACAGTTTAATGAGGGAACCATAAATGCCAACATGTATTGTGACATACTGAAACAGAGCATAATCCCCTTACTTCAGAGACTGGGCCGCAGGGCAGTATTCCAACATGATAACTATCCCAAACACACCTCTAAGATGGCCATTGCCTTTCTAAAGAAGCTGAGGGTAAAGGTGATGGGCTGGCCAAGCATGTCTCCAGACCTAAACCCTATTGGGCATCTGTGGGGCATCCTCAAATGGAAGGTGGAGGAGTGCAAGGTCTGTAACATCCACCAGCTCCGTGATGTTGTCTCGGAGGAGTGGAAGAGGACTCTAGTGGCAATCCGTGAAGCTCTGGTGAACTCCATGCCCAAGAGGGTTAGGGCAGTTCTGAAAAATAATGGTGGACACACAAAATATAGACACTTTGGGCCCAATTTGGACATTTTCACTTAGGGGTGTACTCACTTTTGTTGCCAGCATTTTAAACATTAATGGCTGTATGTTGAGTTATTTTGAGGGACAGCAAATTATCACTGTTATACAAGCTGTACACTCACTACTTTACATTGTAGCAAAGTGTAATTTCCTCAGTTTTGTCACATGAAAAGATATAATAAAACATTTACAAAAATGTGAGGGGTGTGCTCACTTTTGTGAGATACCGTAAGAATAGGTCCAGTCCCCCAGGCAGACCTATTGTAAGTGAGATAGACTCCCTTTACACTTGGTTGGGAGAATATATTGATATCTTTTTTGCAGCCTATAGCCACTAGGGGCAAAGCATACCTAAAAGGATAGTAAGGAGGACCTTATTAATAGGATTAGGGAAATGGTGATAGGAGAATGTACGTTGTTGGTCACAGTGGATGTTGAATCCCTATATACCAACATTGTACAGAAGGATGCCCTTAATGCCACTTCAAGGGCTTGAAGAAATATTGTTACCTCAAAACCCCCCAAAAAAGTTCCTCATGGAAGCCTTAGAAATGGCAATGACTAACAATTTCTTCTGACATGCAGAAGATTGTTTTAACCAAATAAAAGGAGTGGCTATGGGGGTTAAATATACACCCAGTATTCCTAATATCTTTTTAAACAAGTGGGAGGAGAAATTTACTTTTTCTGACCAGTGGCCCCAAATTCAAATGTACCAAAGGTACATAGATGATATTTTCATTGTGTGAGAGGGTCCAAAGGAAGAGTTGGATGGTTTTCTAGTCTATATAAATAACAATAAATACCAAATAAAGTTTACCAGTACCTGACATCAATCGTGCATCCAGTTTTTCGATCTCGAGATCTTTAGGATGGATTCTGGTTGGGGGAGCCAGACCCATTAATAGATTCATAGAAAAAGTGTACAATAAAAGAAAGAAGGGAGATTACGAGAGAACAAGTTAGGCAAATTGATCGCCTTACCCTTTTGAGACCAAAAGCCAGGCACTCAGAGGCAGGGGACCAATTCAATATGGCATTTGTTTCAGGTTTTAATCTCCAATATAAAGAGGTGGAAAGGATAATCAAAACCTACTGGCCAATATTACAAAAAGACCAAACCCTTAGAAACAGAAAACAAACCTAAGTTTATTTATAGAAGAGCCCCAAGGTTATGCAATATGTTGGCCAAAAATGTCATTCGGCCCCCCAAGAAACCCACCACTTTTTTGGACCGCATTGTGTTCTATAAATGTAAGAGATGCAAAGTATGCAGAATTACTAGGGACAAAACTAGGAAAGCCACTAGCTTTCCATCAGTGGTCACAGGTGAGGAATATGACATTAGGCAGTTTATCACCTGTGACACTAGATATGTCACTTACCTGCTCATGTGTCCATGCAATTTCCAAAACTTTGGCAGGACCACTAGAACTGTGGCCAAAAGAGTGGAAGAACATATAGATAATATACAAAATGGGTTCAAGCCCACAGTGTATCTAACCACTTCAGGTTGATACACAGTAAGGACCCATCCTCACTCAGGTTCTGGGGCATTGTTAGGGTTTGCCAGTATTGGGGAGGAACTGACATGACCAAAAAAGTGTTGCAGATGGAAACACAGTGGATATATAGACTTCAATCTCTCCAGCCTTTGGGATTAAACATCAATATTGATTCAAAATGTTTTTAACTGATTATTGCTTGCAATAATATGCCTGTTTTTAGCAAGATTTTTAGCGGACTTTTTAGATTAGAGCCTTGGTTCCTCAGGGTTTTTATCTTAATACCTATCTTTTAGTTTAATGTACTTTCAGAAGTTTTTTTATTGTTATTATATAAACAGTTTTTGTGAATTATATGAATTAAAAAAAAAAAAAAACTTTTTCTGATCTGTTAGTATAGGCATTTTCAGCCATATGGCTTTTCCCCACTAGATGGTGCTGTCCTAATGATTTACTTCAGCGGCATGGTTGTTTTTTTTATTTTGGTCATTTGGATATTCACCACTAAGATGGTGCTGTCCAAATTGGTTCTTTCATATAGAAGATTAGAAGCATGGTTGTATTGGTTATTTTAGCCATTTGGATATTCACCACTAGATGGTGCTGTCCTAATTATTTCCTTCAAGCCATCTGACCTTACTCAGCTCTAAATTGCATCCATGAACCCAAATAGTTAACCACTTCAGCAGTGACAGCCCGTCCATAGGCACTTCATTTGCGGGTTAAAAACTCGCCCTGCGGCGCACTGTAGAACGCCGACTAGCTGTGATTCTACGGGCGGGAGCATTGTCATTCAGAGACAGGCAGGTCACTTCCGGCTTTCGGCTGCTTCACGAAACCCAGAAGTGACGTCGGCAGCTCCGTTCCTCAGCCCGAGCGGAGCTGCAAGACGGTGAGTGGCATAATTGACTCTCTGACTGTGAAAAAAATTAAATAATTAAGTAAATAATAATTAATTACCAAATGCACCTGACCTAAGCCTTTACTAGACCACTCTCTGTGTGCTGTGCACTTGTGCAGGAATTATTATATTAGAGAGCAATAAGCAATTTGTAAAAGAAACAAATAATTTCATGCTTCTTGCAGGAGGATCACATCATGCCATGCGGTATTCTTATTCAGCAAGTGCAAAGTAATGGTCTGCTATGTTGCTTGTTATTCACAGTTAATTTGCTGGCAAAGACATTTTATAAACCTTTTTTGTATTTCAGTGTAAATATGAGATCTGAGGACTTTTTGACCCAGATCTCATATTTAAGAGGACCTGTCATGCTTTTTTCTATTACAAGGAATGTTTACATTCCTTGTAATAGGAATAAAAGTGACACCATTTTTTTTTAAAACTGTGAAAAAAAAATGTTTTTTAAAGCACCTAGTCCCGACGATCTCGCGTGCATAAGCGAACGCATACGTGAGTACTGCGCCCGGCCGCCCGCATATGAAAACGTCAAACCACACAGGTATCGCCGCAATCGTTAGACTGAGCTCAATAATTCTAGCCCTAGACCTCCTCTATAACTTAAAATATTCAACCTGTAGAATTTTTTAAACGCTGCCTATGGAGATTTTTGAGGGTAAAAGTTTGACGCCATTCCATAAGCGGGCGCAATTTAGAAGCGTGACATGCTGGATATCAATTTACTCGGCGTAACATTATCTTTCAGAATATATCTAAAAATTGGGGTAAATTTACTGTTATCTTATTTTTTTATTTAAAAAAATGATTTTTTTTTCCAAATAAAGTGCGCTTGTAAGACCATTGTGCAAATACAGTATGAAAATAAGTATTGCAATGACCTCAATTTTATTCTCTAGGGTGTTAGAAAAAAAAAAACAATATATAATGTTTGGGGGTTTCTAAGTAATTTTATAGCAAATTTTTTTATAGCTGGTCCTTAAGTGGTTCAGAAGGCATTTGCTGTATATAACGTTTAAGACTGATAATATCACTGCTACATAAACCCAGGGCAGGGACATCTTTAAGGCCGGGGAAAAGGGGCAGCTGCCCTGGGCCCTGGCATTGTTGTGTGTCCCCAAGCAGCTGCCTCATACTTGCAAACTATCCCAGTTTAAATTCCCTTGTCCCTTGAGGTTTTAGTCCTGTGCTATGTCCCAATATCTCAGTGTGAAGTTCTGTTACTAAAGCTGCCCAGCCCTATTGTTGTGTACAGATAACTCACTATGACACTATGGATGGAAGGAAGTGGAATGCAGGGGATGGATTAGGTGGATTACATAAGGGGCATGGTTTATGGGAAGTGGGATGGGCCAAAAATGATGGACGGGGTCTGGCGCCCCCCCATCCAAAAACTTCACCAGCCGCCACTGCACTTGAGCCCCGGACCAATTGTCAGCCTAAAGACCAGAGGTCTTTTTACAATTTTGCACTGCACTGCTTTAACTGGTAATTGCGCGGTCATGCAATGTTGTACCCAAACGAAACTTGCGTCCTTTTCTTCCCACAAATAGAGCTTTCTTTTGATGGTATTTGATTGCCTCTGCGATTTAAATTTCTTGTGATATAAATGGAAAAAGTCCGAAAATTTTTGTTATAAGAAAAATCGAATAAACTAAATTTTAGTCATACATTTAGAGCAAAATTTATTCAGCCACATGTCTTTAGTAAAAAAAATGTCAATAAGCGTATATTTATTGGTTTGCGCAAAAGTTATAGCATCTACAAACTAGAGTACATTTTCTGGAATTTACACAGCTTTTAATTTATGACTGCCTATCTCATTTCTTGAGGTGCTAAAATGTCAGGGCTGTACAAACCCCCCCCCAAATGACCCCATTTTGGAAAGTTGACACCCCAAGGAAATTGCTGAGGGGCATGTTGAGCCCATACAATATTTTTTATTTTTTTTGTCCCAAGTGATTGAATAATGACACAGAAAAAAAATAAGTTTACAAAAAGTTGTCACTAAATGATATATTGCTCACACATGCCATAGTTATATGTGGAATTGAACCACGAAATATATTCTTCTGCTTCTCCTGAGTACGAGGATACCACATATGTGGGGCTTTTTGGGAGTCTAGCCGTGTACGGCACCCCGAAAACCAAACGCTGCCTTCAGGATTTGTAAGGGTGCAAATTTTTGATTTCACTCCTCACTACCTATCACAGTTTCAAAGGCCATAAAATGCCAAAATAACACAAAACCCCCCCAAATTACCCCATTTTGGAAAGTAGACACCCCAAGGAAATTGCTGAGGGGCATGTTGATCCCATTGAATATTTTTTTTGCCCCAAGTGATTGAATAATGACACAAAAAAAAAAAAGTTTACAAAAAGTTGTCACTTAATGATATATTGCTCACACATGCCATAGTTATATGTGGAATTGCACCCCAAAATATATTCTGCTGCTTCTCCTGAGTACGGGGATACCACATATGTGGGACTTTTTGGGAGTCTAGCCGCGTACGGCACCCCGAAAACCAATCACTGCCTTCAGGATTTCTAAGCCCTTGTACACACGGTTGGACATTCTGCCAACCAAATCCGTTGGATTTTGTCCGACGTATTTTGTCTGACGGATTGTGTCCGAAACTGTTGCATACACACGGTCGGACCAAGTTGTCGGAAAATCCGATCGTTCAGAACGTGATGACGTTATTTCGTTACGACGGGACTGCGTTCACGCTAGTAGCTAATAGCTTTGATGTAGGAATTTGATCTGAGCATGCGTGGCACTTTGTCCGATCGGAATTCTCTACACATGATCGGACAAGGTCCGATCAGACCAGTTTGTCGGAAAATATTCCCAACAAGTTGGAAAATTGGGTCCGACGGATATTCCGAAGGAAACAGTCCGATGCATACCACACACAGTCGGATTATCCGACAAAACTGTCTGATAGGACACATTCCGTCGGAATCTTCGACCGTGTGAACAAGGGCTTAGGGTGCAAATTTTTGATTTCACTCCTCACTACCTATCACAGTTTCGATTGATCCCATTTTGGAAAGTAGACACCCCAAGCTATTTACTGAGAGGCATGTTGAGTCCATGAAATATTTTATATTTTGCCACAAGTTGCAGGAATATTACAATTTTTTTTTTTGCACAAAGTTGTCACTAAATGATATATTGCTCACACATTCTATAGGCATAAGTGAAATTACACCCCAAAATAAATTCTGCTGCTTCTCCCGAGTACGGGGATACCACATGTGGGGGACTTTTTGGGAGCCTAGCCACGTACGGGACCCGAAAACCAAGCACTGCCTTCCGGATGTAAATATAAAACGCTACCAAAAAACCTGTTAGCGATCGCAGGGATCAGACCTGACTCTGCGAACGCTGCAGTTATGTGTTTAGTGTTTTGTAAGTGACAGGGATCGATCGATACTGCACTTGGGTGGGCTGGGCGGAGGGGCAAAACGCAGGTGCTAGCAGGTATCTGGGCTGATCCTGCTAACAATGCGTTTTTTTGGAACCCTAAACTGCTGGGGACGCTAGTATAGATCTGATCAGTCACATATTGATCTGTTCAGATTCTATACCACTACGGGAGGTTTATGCTTTGCGTGTGGGTGTTAGCGGTACTGGCACTAACCTAGCGCTGCCTGGGGCGACGCAGACCCTGACCCTAAAACCTAATTGATATCACCCGCCGGGTGATCAGGGGGTTAAACCTTTATTGGGTAATAAATGGTGGGTGCCCTGATGCTATAAAAAGCAAACTAACTAACCAGAGTCACCGTAACACTTATACGGTGATCACTGGTGAAAGGGTTAACTAGGGGCAATCAGGGGGTTCAAATTTTTATTAGGTAGTATATGGGGGTCACTGGCGCTATATAAAAACCTGATGGGGAAACTAAAAAAATAACTAGCTACCTAGCGACACTAGTGACACTAATGCAGCGATCAGAAAAATAATTGCTTAGTGACACTGGCAAAAGGGGGTGAAAGGGTTAACTAGTGGCAATCAGGGAGTTAAAACCATTATTGGGTAGTATATTGGGGTACCTAGCGCTATAAAAACCTGGCGGTGAACCTAAAAAAATAACTAGCTACTTAGCGGCACCAGTGACACTAATGCAGCGATCAGAAAAACGATTGCTTAGTGACACTGGCAAAAGGGGATGAAAGGGTTAACTCTAGGGGCAATCAGGGGGTTAAACCTTTATTGGGGGGGTAGGGGGCTACCCTGGACCTAACACTAACTGCCCTGACAGTTTTTACACTAAATGCAGTGATCAGTAAATAAATGATCACTGCAATCAGTGACACTGTGACTGGGAGGGGGAGGGGGGGGGATCGGGGGGCGATCGGGGGGGATTTGTGTGCCTATGTGTGCCTACATGTCAGTGTAGTGTTGGTGCACACTTACTTTCAGTGTTCTCCTCGTAGTCCGGTCAAAAAGACCTCCCCGAGGAGAATGACATCACTTCCTCCCTGCCTGTGTTTACTATACACAGCGGGGGAAGCTTCTCATTCGCCAGGAGCGATCGAGAGGGGATGGCCAGAAACCAACGACCATCCCCTCATCGCTCCTGCAGTGAAACGGACCGCCGCATCCAGCGGGAGGGGGGTCCGATCGGACCCCCCACCCGCTGGAAGGCGAGCACGTACATGTACGTGCTTATACCTGTTGGTGCCATTGCACAGACGTACATTGCCATGCGGCGGTCCTTAAGTGGTTAATTTATCACTGTTTAGGTGATGGTTGACTATAAATACATTTATGTATTACAAGAAAAATTAAGAAAAAGGATTGAAGAGAGGAGGATACCACATCCCAAAATTCTATATAGAGGACAAAAGAAGGGGCAAAAACGGGTTGGAAAACACCAATCCCGGGATTTTTAACGGTATCAGATCAACAAAGCATGCAATCAACTATTAATTGCAAAAATATTTTTATCATTATTCAGTCAACATCAATCAAAGATGTGCAAAACAAACAATATACAATCATAAAAATCAATGGTGAGGCTGGATTAGGTGTAGATCATCTCCAAAATTACCCCACATTGATGCATAAAAACAAAAACCTTACGCTGCGATTATTCAACATGTTTCGCTCATAACTCGAGCTTCATCGGGAATTGGCGCAGCAGCAGATCATAGCTAATAGAGTAAGGCCGCGTACACACGGGCGGACTGTCTGCCCAACTTAGTCCGCCGAAACACATTTCAGCGGACAGTCCGCTCGTGTGTGGGCTTCAGCGGACTTTTTCAGCGGACAGTCTGGCGGACTAAGTCTTTCGGAATGTTGGAAAGACTGTCCGTCGGACTCGCATTTCAGCGGATAGTCCGCCCGTGTGTGTGCCAGTCCGTCAGTCTTTTGAAATGAGCGGACTTTTCCCGCCCGGAGAAAAGTCCGCTCATTTCGAGCGGGTATCCAGGTAGGCGGGGCCCGCGACGGAGACGTCGCTGGCCCCGCCGCCTGGTATGGACTTAAAGGGGAACCCCAACGCCGAAAAAAAATCGGCGTGGGGGTCCCCCAAGTCCACAACAGACCCTTGTCCGAGCACGCTACCCGGCCGGCCAGGAAAGGGGGGCGAGCGAGCGCCCTCCCTCCTGAGCCGTACCAGGCCGCGTGCCCTCAACATGGGGGGTGCCTTGGGGAAGGGGGGGCCGCGCAGCCCCCCCACCCCAAAGCACCTTGTCCCCATGTTGATGAGGACAAGGGCCTCTTCCCGACAATCCTGGCCGTTGGTTGTCGGGGTCTGCGGGCGGGGGGCTTATCGGAATCCGGGAGCCCCCTTTAATAAGGGGGCCCCCGGATACCGGCCCCCCACCCTATGTGAATGAGTATGGGGTACAATGTACCCCTACCCATTCACCTGTAAAATAAAAGTACCAAAAAAAAAAACACACGAGATAAAATATTTTATTGCACAGCTCCGGGGGTCTTCCGTCTTCGGGGGTCTTCTCGCCGGACTCCTCCGCTATCTTCTTGTAGCTCTTTTGCTAGCAGAGGAGTCCGGCTTTCTTCCCCTCCGCCGGCCTCTTCTCCCGACTTCGGGGTTCTTGTCCCCCTCTTCGGTTCTTCTGCCGGGCCACCGCGCCTTCTTATAGCTCTTTTACAGGCGGTGGCCCGGTCTTCTGTCGCCGCCGTCGCCGCCGCCTTCCGTTCTTCTTCTTCTTCTTCTTCTCCAGGAGATGTTGCCTCGACGATCTCTCCGGCCGGAATGCCAGAGCCACGCTGCGCGGCCACTTATTTAGTGACAATGGGGCAGTGTCATATGGCTTTATGTCACATGGGTTGGTGTCACATGGTGACCCCGCCCCCTTACGATGTCATAGTCCCCATGTGACATCAACCCATGTGACGAGCCCATGTGACATATACCATGTGACACCGCCCCATTGTCACTATATAAGTGGCCGCGCAGCGCGGCTCTGGCATTCCGGCCGGAGAGATCGTCGAGGCAACATCTCCTGGAGAAGAAGAAGAAGAAGAAGAAGAAGAACGGAAGGCGGCGGCGACGGCGGCGACAGAAGACCGGGCCACCGCCTGTAAAAGAGCTATAAGAAGGCGCGGTGGCCCGGCAGAAGAACCGAAGAGGGGGACAAGACCCCTGAAGTCGGGAGAAGAGGCCGGCGGAGGGGAAGAAAGCCGGACTCCTCCGCTAGCAAAAGAGCTACAAGAAGATAGCGGAGGAGTCCGGCGAGAAGACCCCCGAAGACGGAAGACCCCCGGAGCTGTGCAATAAAATATTTTATCTCGTGTGTTGTGTTTTGTTTTGGTACTTTTATTTTACAGGTGAATGGGTAGGGGTACATTGTACCCCATACTCATTCACATAGGGTGGGGGGCCGGTATCCGGGGGCCCTCTTATTAAAGGGGGCTCCCGGATTCCGATAAGCCCCCCGCCCGCAGACCCCGACAACCAACGGCCAGGGTTGTTGGGAAGAGGCCCTTGTCCTCATCAACATGGGGACAAGGTGCTTTGGGGTGGGGGGGCCGCGCGGCCCCCCCTTCCCCAAGGCACCCCCATGTTGAGGGCACGCGGCCTGGTACGGCTCAGGAGGGGGGGCGCTCGCTCGCCCCCCTTTCCTGGCCGGCCGGGTAGCGTGCTCGGACAAGGGTCTGTTGTGGACTTGGGGGGACCCCCACGCCGATTTTTTTCGGGCTTTGGGGTTCCCCTTTAAGTCCATACCAGGCGGCGGGGCCAGTGACGTCTGCTTCGCGGGCCCCGCCTACCTGGAGACACGCTCGAAATGAGCGGACTTTCCTCCGCGTGTGTGGGCGAGTCCGTTCATTTCAAAAGTAGGGTGGATTGTATGGCGGACTTAGTCCGCCGTATTAGTCCGCTCAAAAAGTGCCGTGTGTGGGCAAGTCCGTTCATTCGAAAGTATGACGGACTGTCTGTCGGATTGTCTGACGGACTTAGTTGGCCAGACAGTCCGCCACGTGTGTACGCGGCCTAAGAGAAACAACATATATTAAATTCATGAAAAGTATATCACAAAATATATTATATTAAGCATTTACAAAACACACATATTTTTGCAGAATGAATATACAGAGGAAAAAGTAATCAAAAAAATATATATATATCAATAAATGTGAAATATATCCAAACATAAATTCCCTATTACAGGATACAGTAGTCAACATGTCTAACATAACAACACATATTGATAACTATGTCATTTAATTTAATCTTACCAATTGCATCAGAGTTGCCGCAAATATATGCATAGACCTGCGAGTTTTTAGAGCGAATTGTAGGAGGTGGACGATTATACCCCATGTGGTGCTGAAACATGGAGAGACAAGCACACCTGATGATCCAAATGGCAATTGGCTATTTTTTTTTTAAATTGTCCCATAAGTTAAAAAAAAAATGAAAAAAATCTCAGCTGCAATAAGCATGTTCTACTGGTATTGTACCCCACAGCATTTTTTTGTCATTAATTGTCATTCAACCCAAAAAACTGAGGATATGATGAGTGCAGGGTGTCATGAATCCACCCCCTGGTGGGGCGCCAACAGACTGCCCTGCACTCACAGCGTAAGGATACATAATCGAGGATCATCTATCGCTAAGATACAAGGAGAAAAGGGGACCCGAGTCATCATGTGGCTATCCTGAATACATCTGGAAAAGAGAAGTCATTTTTAAAATAGAGCATAGCATACACAAGGGTGACTCTGGGGTGGAGGGAGGGCAACTGGGGGGCAGAGCCTGGAACTGAGATTTAACAGTGACATGGCTAAACTGTGGAGAATTTTGATCCTTATAACTATTTTTACTTTTAATTTCAAATATAAGACGAAAAACTCTTTACTGATCTTCAGTGTAAACCAAATGAACCATGTACATTTTTCTTATAGCTGAATACCAGCAAACAATGTTCATTTTAGATTTATATAGAGTGGGGGAGGGTTAGAAACACATTTAGTATTTGTTGATAGTGATGGCCGAACGGTTCGCCCGGCGGTCGTTTCGCGGCGAATTTCCGACATTCGCGGTCCGCACGTTCGAACGCCTTTTTCCGTCGTTCGCCGCGGCGGACTTACGTGTTTAATGTATACAAGAACTTTAACCTTTGGTGACACGTTTATCATGTGATACAGGACAGCCAATTGAGACATGACAGCACATGGACACTTGTACATTCCCCCTAACCTATAAATACACCCGATCCGGTGGCCATTTTACATTCTTTCTTCTGTTAAGATAGGGACAGGTTCCTGTGTGGAGTAGGGAGAGATAAACCACTAGCTATTTGGTACACAAAAGTTCTTTTCAGGACTGGTATAGGTGTTAGGTGTTGATAGGTTTGCTGTGCTGCTGATTCTTGCAGCAGCCTGAGTGTCTTTTGTTAGTTTAGAGAAAGGGAAAGGACGGTGTATGCTACAGGGACAGCCAGATTAGTCTTTCATCATCATCATCATCATCATCATCATTAGCTGTTACTATCAAGGTCCACAAAAGAGCTGTTCCAGTAACCACTAATCGTTCTCTTTTTTTGCCAATTTGTATAGGGACAGGAAGGAAGCAGTGTTGTCAGGCAGTGAGGGTAATTTTAAAGACTTGCTGTTATTATTAGTTCCACAAAGGTTCTTTTCAGGACTGGTATCAGTGGTACAGTAATAGGCTTGTACATGTATAATATTCTTTCTTCCAAATATAGAAAGGATATTATACTTGACTGCTGCCCTTCTGCTGCAGTCTGCTAAACATTCACAACTCACTTGTTCCACAAAAGTTCTTATAAGGACTGGTAACTTGGTATAGGGTGCTACGGTACATAGGCTTGAGTGCGGTACAGTCTGCTGTTCTGTAAGGACCGCTATCGGTCCACAATAGATAGGGTTGACGTGCACCACTGCTGACCGCTGCCCTATACTGCAGCAGTCCTTCAGCGGTATAGGGACTGACGTACAGTCTGCTAATCACTAACACACAACCTGCTTGTTCCACAAAAGTTCTTATAAGGACTGGTAACTTGGTATAGGGTGCTACGGTACATAGGCTTGAGTGCGGTACAGTCTGCTGTTCTGTAAGGACCGCTATCGGTCCACAATAGATAGGGTTGACGTGCACCACTGCTGACCGCTGCCCTATACTGCAGCAGTCCTTCAGCGGTATAGGGACTGACGTACAGTCTGCTAAACACTAATACACAACCTGCTTGGTCCACAAAAGTTCTTATAAGGACTGGTAACTTGGTATAGGGTGCTACGGTACATAGGCTTGAGTGCGGTACAGTCTGCTGTTCTGTAAGGACCGCTATCGGTCCACAATAGATAGGGTTGACGTGCACCACTGCTGACCGCTGCCCTATACTGCAGCAGTCCTTCAGCGGTATAGGGACTGACGTACAGTCTGCTAAACACTAATACACAACCTGCTTGGTCCACAAAAGTTCTTATAAGGACTGGTAACTTGGTATAGGGTGCTACGGTACATAGGCTTGAGTGCGGTACAGTCTGCTGTTCTGTAAGGACCGCTATCGGTCCACAATAGATAGGGTTGACGTGCACCACTGCTGACCGCTCACCTATACTGCAGCAGTCCTTCAGCGGTATAGGGACTGACGTACAGTCTGCTAATCACTAACACACAACCTGCTTGTTCCACAAAAGTTCTTATAAGGACTGGTAACTTGGTATAGGGTGCTACGGTACATAGGCTTGAGTGCGGTACAGTCTGCTGTTCTGTAAGGACCGCTATAGGTCCACAATAGATAGGGTTGACGTGCACCACTGCTGACCGCTCACCTATACTGCAGCAGTCCTTCAGCGGTATAGGGACTGACGTACAGTCTGCTAATCACTAACACACAACCTGCTTGTTCCACAAAAGTTCTTATAAGGACTGGTAACTTGGTATAGGGTGCTACGGTACATAGGCTTGAGTGCGGTACAGTCTGCTGTTCTGTAAGGACCGCTATCGGTCCACAATAGATAGGGTTGACGTGCACCACTGCTGACCGCTGCCCTATACTGCAGCAGTCCTTCAGCGGTATAGGGACTGACGTACAGTCTGCTAATCACTAACACACAACCTGCTTGTTCCACAAAAGTTCTTATAAGGACTGGTAACTTGGTATAGGGTGCTACGGTACATAGGCTTGAGTGCGGTACAGTCTGCTGTTCTGTAAGGACCGCTATCGGTCCACAATAGATAGGGTTGACGTGCACCACTGCTGACCGCTGCCCTATACTGCAGCAGTCCTTCAGCGGTATAGGGACTGACGTACAGTCTGCTAAACACTAATACACAACCTGCTTGGTCCACAAAAGTTCTTATAAGGACTGGTAACTTGGTATAGGGTGCTACGGTACATAGGCTTGAGTGCGGTACAGTCTGCTGTTCTGTAAGGACCGCTATCGGTCCACAATAGATAGGGTTGACGTGCACCACTGCTGACCGCTGCCCTATACTGCAGCAGTCCTTCAGCGGTATAGGGACTGACGTACAGTCTGCTAAACACTAATACACAACCTGCTTGGTCCACAAAAGTTCTTATAAGGACTGGTAACTTGGTATAGGGTGCTACGGTACATAGGCTTGAGTGCGGTACAGTCTGCTGTTCTGTAAGGACCGCTATCGGTCCACAATAGATAGGGTTGACGTGCACCACTGCTGACCGCTCACCTATACTGCAGCAGTCCTTCAGCGGTATAGGGACTGACGTACAGTCTGCTAATCACTAACACACAACCTGCTTGTTCCACAAAAGTTCTTATAAGGACTGGTAACTTGGTATAGGGTGCTACGGTACATAGGCTTGAGTGCGGTACAGTCTGCTGTTCTGTAAGGACCGCTATAGGTCCACAATAGATAGGGTTGACGTGCACCACTGCTGACCGCTCACCTATACTGCAGCAGTCCTTCAGCGGTATAGGGACTGACGTACAGTCTGCTAATCACTAACACACAACCTGCTTGTTCCACAAAAGTTCTTATAAGGACTGGTAACTTGGTATAGGGTGCTACGGTACATAGGCTTGAGTGCGGTACAGTCTGCTGTTCTGTAAGGACCGCTATCGGTCCACAATAGATAGGGTTGACGTGCACCACTGCTGACCGCTGCCCTATACTGCAGCAGTCCTTCAGCGGTATAGGGACTGACGTACAGTCTGCTAATCACTAACACACAACCTGCTTGTTCCACAAAAGTTCTTATAAGGACTGGTAACTTGGTATAGGGTGCTACGGTACATAGGCTTGAGTGCGGTACAGTCTGCTGTTCTGTAAGGACCGCTATCGGTCCACAATAGATAGGGTTGACGTGCACCACTGCTGACCGCTGCCCTATACTGCAGCAGTCCTTCAGCGGTATAGGGACTGACGTACAGTCTGCTAAACACTAATACACAACCTGCTTGGTCCACAAAAGTTCTTATAAGGACTGGTAACTTGGTATAGGGTGCTACGGTACATAGGCTTGAGTGCGGTACAGTCTGCTGTTCTGTAAGGACCGCTATCGGTCCACAATAGATAGGGTTGACGTGCACCACTGCTGACCGCTGCCCTATACTGCAGCAGTCCTTCAGCGGTATAGGGACTGACGTACAGTCTGCTAAACACTAATACACAACCTGCTTGGTCCACAAAAGTTCTTATAAGGACTGGTAACTTGGTATAGGGTGCTACGGTACATAGGCTTGAGTGCGGTACAGTCTGCTGTTCTGTAAGGACCGCTATCGGTCCACAATAGATAGGGTTGACGTGCACCACTGCTGACCGCTCACCTATACTGCAGCAGTCCTTCAGCGGTATAGGGACTGACGTACAGTCTGCTAATCACTAACACACAACCTGCTTGTTCCACAAAAGTTCTTATAAGGACTGGTAACTTGGTATAGGGTGCTACGGTACATAGGCTTGAGTGCGGTACAGTCTGCTGTTCTGTAAGGACCGCTATAGGTCCACAATAGATAGGGTTGACGTGCACCACTGCTGACCGCTCACCTATACTGCAGCAGTCCTTCAGCGGTATAGGGACTGACGTACAGTCTGCTAATCACTAACACACAACCTGCTTGTTCCACAAAAGTTCTTATAAGGACTGGTAACTTGGTATAGGGTGCTACGGTACATAGGCTTGAGTGCGGTACAGTCTGCTGTTCTGTAAGGACCGCTATCGGTCCACAATAGATAGGGTTGACGTGCACCACTGCTGACCGCTCACCTATACTGCAGCAGTCCTTCAGCGGTATAGGGACTGACGTACAGTCTGCTAAACACTAATACACAACCTGCTTGGTCCACAAAAGTTCTTATAAGGACTGGTAACTTGGTATAGGGTGCTACGGTACATAGGCTTGAGTGCGGTACAGTCTGCTGTTCTGTAAGGACCGCTATCGGTCCACAATAGATAGGGTTGACGTGCACCACTGCTGACCGCTGCCCTATACTGCAGCAGTCCTTCAGCGGTATAGGGACTGACGTACAGTCTGCTAAACACTAATACACAACCTGCTTGGTCCACAAAAGTTCTTATAAGGACTGGTAACTTGGTATAGGGTGCTACGGTACATAGGCTTGAGTGCGGTACAGTCTGCTGTTCTGTAAGGACCGCTATCGGTCCACAATAGATAGGGTTGACGTGCACCACTGCTGACCGCTGCCCTATACTGCAGCAGTCCTTCAGCGGTATAGGGACTGACGTACAGTCTGCTAAACACTAATACACAACCTGCTTGGTCCACAAAAGTTCTTATAAGGACTGGTAACTTGGTATAGGGTGCTACGGTACATAGGCTTGAGTGCGGTACAGTCTGCTGTTCTGTAAGGACCGCTATAGGTCCACAATAGATAGGGTTGACGTGCACCACTGCTGACCGCTCACCTATACTGCAGCAGTCCTTCAGCGGTATAGGGACTAAGAGTTTTGTCACAGGGTCATTTAAAAAATGACATGCAGAGGAAGAGGCAGGCCCTTCCGCAGGGGTGGTAGGGGTAGGGCAGGAGCAACAGGCTTGAGCCAAAGTGGGAAGTTGCAGAAGGTGCGTTCAATTACTTTAAAGGATGCACCAGACTTGGTTGAGTGGCTCGCTCAGCCTTACTCTTCTGCACCCTCCTCATCCTCTCGATCTGCACCCTCTTCTTCACTCTCTGCTATGTGCACCCCCAAAGACACTACCACCAACAACACGACCACCACCACCACCACCACATACCTTCCGCTTGAGTCACTGGAATTATTTTCCGATCCATATCAAGAGGACATTTCTGATGCGCAGCCACTCTTGGTATTGGATCAGGAAGAGGAGGTAGCAACAAGCGCTACTCAGCAGTCTGACGCCAGTACCCAGATCAGCCCAAGGAGGAGGTTGGTCCCCGGTGTTGCTGCCTACTCCGAGATCTCTACTTATAGCGGTGGGGAAGGTGACGTTGATGATGACGTGTCTAGTGATGTCACGTGGGTGCCCACAAGAGAGGAAGAGGAGGGGAGTTCAGAGGGAGATATGGACCAGCAGATAGGGAGGAGAAGCAGCAATGACTTACATTGCACAGCAGGGACAAAGCAGACTGCAAATGTATCAGGAGCGAGTCATCGACCATGTACGGTCACATCTGGCGCTCCCAGGACACCGGCACATGGCTCCGCAGTGTGGGCTTTTTTTAACGTGTCCGCTGCTGACAATAGCGTTGCCATCTGCAATCTTTGCAGTCAACGCGTTAGTCGCGGTAAGCCCAATACTCACCTAGGGACGACCGCCTTAAGAAGGCACATGAGCAGCCATCACCGAGCCCAGTGGGAGCAACGGAACACACAAAGCCACACTGCAGGCTCTCACCGTCCAGCCTCGTCTTCTACTTCTCCTTCTCCTCTCTCCTCACAATTGTCCTCCACTCCACCTTCCATCACGCCAAGCTCACATTTTTCTGCAAAAAGGCAGGCTTCCGTGGGCCTAATGTTTGAGCGTAAAAAAATGATGATGCCGGATAACCCTCTTGCCCAACGGTTGGCGGCTGGCTTGTCAGAACTCATAGCCCGCCAACTACTGCCATATAAACTGGTGGACTCGGAGGCCTTTCGCAAATTTGTGGCCATTGGAACACCACAATGGAAGGTCCCAGGAAGGAAGTATTTCTCAGAGAAGGGCATCCCAGAGCTATATGGCCATGTTCAGCGGCAAGTGAATGTATCTCTGGCACACAGTGTCGGTGCCAAGATACATCTGACCACAGACACGTGGTCTAGCAAACACGGGCAGGGAAGGTATATCAGTTTTACTGCCCACTGGGTGAACCTTCTGACGGCCGTCAAGCATGTAACCCGTGGCACCCGTGTAGATTTGGTTTTACCGCCACGGATTGCATGCAGGCCTGACTCTTCTTCTCCTCCTCCTACTCCATCCTCCTCCCTCTCCTCCTCAGCTGCCTCCTCCTTTTCCGCTGCTAGCGTCTCTTCCACTGCACCGCCCAAGCTCCCCAGAACCTATTCCACATGCCAGGTGAGACGTTGCCATGCCGTGCTGCGTCTGTTGTGCCTGGAAGCAAAGAGCCACACTGGCCCGGCACTCCTTTCAGCTTTGCGTTCACAGGCAGATGAGTGGCTAACACCGCTCAATTTGACAGTTGGTAAAGTGGTGTGTGACAACGGTGCCAATCTGCTTAGCGCATTGAAACAGGGCAAAATCACGCACGTGCCGTGCATGGCACACGTCTTAAACTTGGTCGTGCAGCGATTCCTTGTCAAATACCCTGGGGTCCAGGACATCTTGCGGCAGGCAAGGAAAATCTCGGCCCATTTCAGAAGATCTTACACGGCCATGGCTCGCCTTGCTGACATTCAGCGGCGACACCATCTGCCGGTCAGACGTCTTATTTGCGATTGCCCGACGCGATGGAACTCAACCTTCTATATGCTTGATAGGCTGCTCCAGCAGAAACGTGCAGTTAACGTCTACCTGTATGAACTCTGCGAAAGAAACGGTTCTGGGGAGCTGGGTTTTTTTTCACCGCGCCAGTGGCTGCTCATGCGCGACACATGCAGACTTCTGCGGCCATTTGAGGAGATCACCAAACTGGTCAGTCGCAGCCATGGCGCCATCAGTGACATGGTACCTTATGCCTTCTTTCTGGAGCGTGCATTGCGTCGTGTCATTGATCAGGCTGTGGAGGAGCAGGAGCGGGAAGATGAGGAAGTCGCAATGCTGGATGAATTCCCAGGGGGGGCTACTCTATCTGAGACAAGTCAACAACAGGAGTCTGATGAGGAGTCAGAGGAGGATGGTGCCGGGGCGGATGAGCAGGAGCAAGAAGAGCATGCTTTAAACCTTTCTGGGATCCCTGTTGTGCGAGGATGGGGAGAGGAGAATGAAGAGGACGACATTATCCTGGATGATGAGCAGGAGCCAGGCCACCACACCGCTTCCACTTTAGTGCAAATGGGGGCCTTCATGCTCCAGTGTTTTAATAGGGACCCCCGTATAAAAAGCATGAGGGTCAAGGACCAGTACTGGGTGGCAACGTACTTAGACCCCCGGTACAAACACAAAATGGCGGAAATGTTACCGCCGTCGCAGAGGGCTGTCAGAATGCAGCACTTCCAGGCCTTGCTTCGAGAAATGCTGCATTCTGCTTTTGCGTGCGCTGGCAGAGGAGCAATTCCCACTCCCAGAGAAGGATTTGCGGGTACCAATCCAACAGCGCCTGCAAGAAGAGGCCGGTTTGAAGATGTGTTGGTGACTTCGGATATGAGGTCATTCTTTCAGCCGACCCATCGACAGGTGTCATCCGGATCCAGCATCAGGGAACGCCTAGACCGTCAGGTGTCCGACTACATTGGGTTAACGGCCGATGTGGACGCTCTGAGGAGTGATGAACCCCTAGACTACTGGGTGGGCAGGCTTGACCTCTGGCCAGAGCTTGCCCAATTTGCAATCGAACTGTTGGCTTGCCCCTCATCCAGTGTCCTGTCCGAAAGGACGTTCAGCGCAGCAGGGGGGATTGTGACCGATAAGCGTACTCGCCTAGCTCACCACAGTGTTAACTACCTCACATTTCTAAAAATGAATGAGGCATGGATCTCGGAGGAATTCAACACATGTGACCAGTAGACCATGTATATGTCTATAAACTATTTTTTTAATCAAGCACACAGACCTTCTTAATTCATTTGGCTCACTTCCTTGACCCAAAAAAGCACACCGTACTATATGCCCCTACCCTCCTCTTTGAAGAGGTTGAGCGGTGTCATATTTCTACTGGGGCTGCTTATGATATCCCTGTGCTGTGCTGACTTCCTCCTGGGGGTTCTTATTATGAAGGGATCACACTATCCCTGTGCTGTGCTGACTTCCTCCTGGGGGTTCTTATTATGAGGGGATCACACCATCCCTGTGCTGTGCTGACTTCCTCCTGGGGCTGCTTACGGTGCTGCTGTCAGTGCTGTATGTCACGGTGCTGCTGTCAGCGCTGTATGTCACGGTGCTGCTGTCAGCGCTGTATGTCACGGTGCTGCTGTCAGCGCTGTATGTCACGGTGCTGCTGTCAGCGCTGTATGTCACGGTGCTGCTGTCAGCGCTGTATGTCACGGTGCTGCTGTCAGCGCTGTATGTCACGGTGCTGCTGTCAGCGCTGTATGTCACGGTGCTGCTGTCAGCGCTGTATGTCACGGTGCTGCTGTCAGCGCTGTATGTCACGGTGCTGCTGTCAGCGCTGTATGTCACGGTGCTGCTGTCAGCGCTGTATGTCACGGTGCTGCTGTCAGTGCTCTGTATTACGGTGCTGCTGTCAGATGCCTCTATCACGGTGCATGTGTCATTCCGGTATGTCACGCTGCTGGTGATCATCTCCTGCACCCTCTTCTTTGCCTACCCTGGTCCCTGACCTTCCCTCTCCTCCATTGCCTTCATTAGCTCCATAGTCCTGAATTGTTAGAACAATTTCCCAAATAAAATAAAAATGCTTGTAGTTATCGATCCCAAATTCACCTCATACATGTATTATGTCATTGTCCAGATGGTGGGACTACGTTTTACCCCCTAATAATTACCACGTGGCCGCAAATTCGACATGAAGGTTTGCAAAGTTCGCCTCCCATTGAAGTCAATGGGGCCCGCGGCGAACGGTCGGTTTCGCGAACGTTTGGGTCCGTTCGCATTTCGCGTTCGCGAAACGTCCCGTCGGAAGTTCGTCCATCACTATTTGTTGATAGCCCCTTTGGAAATATTTTGTACAACTTCCTGTCCAGATACCTGTCAGTAAGGAAATCTTAAATTGGTCACAGATGGTTCCTCCATCCACACAAATGTATGGAGGCATCCCTCCTGCCAAAACATTGTATTCTGACAGCGGGACTCTCCACTGTCGGAATACATGGATCAGTGACTGCAGCCACTGATCACCAATAGTTTTCCAGCATTACCGTTTGACAGAAGTTAATCTAACGACTACTTCTGTTGAACAGGGACGGCCACACATGGATTCACATTTGGCTAGTCCCTTCTCAACTAAATACATTTTGATTAATCTATGGCCAGCTTTACTGACAACAATTCAGACAACAATACAATCCTGACAGATGTCCCAACCCATCCCCAGTCTACTAATGAACTGAATGATGTATAAGAGATTTGCCTCATTTTCTGTCCTAATGACACAACAGGAAGTGAAGGGGGATCTCTGCTTGAGGCCCCTTTCACACCTGAGCATTTTGTAGCTTGAAGCCTAAAGCTACAAAATGCCGGAGGGGAAAAAAATCATGAAGATTATGAAGACGGTTCACATCTCCACCGTCGAGTTCCTGCATCTCATCAGTGAGAAACCAGGGTTAAAGGCCCCTTTCACACTACTGCAACTTCAGTCATGCAATATTACTGCGATTTCAGGGAATGCCTGTGTATTTGGCATCAAAGTCAGACCAGAGTAGTGCAGGAACTACTTTGAAGTCGGAACAACTTGAAATCGTACTAATATGAATGGTTCTCATTGGAAATCCTGGGGAACGACTTGTCATTAGTGATGGCCGAACGGTTCGCCCGGCGGTCGTTTCGCGGCGAATTTCCGACTTTCGCCGTCCGCGGGTTCGAACGCCTTTTTCCGTCGTTCGCCCCGGCGGACTTACGTGTTTAATGTATACAAGAACTTTAACCTTTCGTGACACGTTTATCATGTGTTACAGGACAACCAATTGAGACATGACAGCTCATGGACACTTGGACATTCCCCCTAACCTATAAATACACCCGATCCGGTGGCCATTTTACATTCTTTCTTCTGTCACTGTAGGGAAAGGATCCTGTGTGGAGTAGGGACAGAGAAAACGCTAGCTATTTGGTACACAAAAGTTCTTTTCAGGACTGGTATAGGTGTTAGGTCAGCAGCCTGAGTTTCTTTTGTCAGTTTAGATAAAGGGACAGAGCGCTGTATGCTGCTATTTTAGGGACAGCTCAGCCAGATTAGTCTTTCTTCATCATCATCATCATCATCATCATTAGCTGTTACTATCAGGTCCACAAAAGAGCTGTTCCAGCTAATCGTTCCAGCCTACTCTTTTTTGCCAATTTGTATAGGGACAGGCAGGAAGCAGTGTGTCAGGCAGTGAGGATAATTTTAAAGACTTGCTGTTACTATTAGTTCCACAAAGGTTCTTTTCAGGACTGGTATCAGTGGTACGGTAATAGGCTTGTACACGTATAATATTCTTTCTTCCAAATATAGAAAGAATATTATACTTGACTGCTGCCCTTCTGCTGCAGTCTGCTAATCATTCACAACTCACTTGTTCCACAAAGCTCTTTATCAGGACTGGTAACTTGGTCTGTCTAGGGTGCTACGGTACATAGGCTTGGGTGCGGTACAGTCTGCTGTTCTGTAAGGACCGCTATCGGTCCACAATACATAGGGTTGCCGTGCACTACTGCTGACCGCTGCCCTATACTGCAGCAGTCCTTCAGCGGTATAGGGACTGACGCACAGTCTGCTAAACACTAATACACAACCTGCTTGGTCCACAAAAGTTCTTATAAGGACTGGTAACTTGGTATAGGGTGCTACGGTACATAGGCCTGAGTGCAGTACAGTCTGCTGTTCTGTAAGGACCGCTATCGGTCCACAATACATAGGGTTGCCGTGCACTACTGCTGACCGCTGCCCTATACTGCAGCAGTCCTTCATTGGTATAGGGACTGACGTACAGTCTGCTAATCACTAACACACAACCTGCTTGGTCCACAAAAGTTCTTATAAGGACTGGTAACTTGGTATAGGGTGCTACGGTACATAGGCCTGAGTGCAGTACAGTCTGCTGTTCTGTAAGGACCGCTATCGGTCCACAATACATAGGGTTGCCGTGCACTACTGCTGACCGCTGCCCTATACTGCAGCAGTCCTTCATTGGTATAGGGACTGACGTACAGTCTGCTAATCACTAACACACAACCTGCTTGGTCCACAAAAGTTCTTATAAGGACTGGTAACTTGGTATAGGGTGCTACGGTACATAGGCCTGAGTGCGTTACAGTCTGCTGTTCTGTAAGGACCGCTATCGGTCCACAATACATAGGGTTGCCGTGCACTACTGCTGACCGCTGCCCTATACTGCAGCAGTCCTTCAGCGGTATAGGGACTGACGCACAGTCTGCTAAACACTAACACACAACCTGCTTGGTCCACAAAAGTTTTTATAAGGACTGGTAACTTGGTATAGGGTGCTACGGTACATAGGCCTGAGTGCAGTACAGTCTGCTGTTCTGTAAGGACCGCTATCGGTCCACAATACATAGGGTTGCCGTGCACTACTGCTGACCGCTGCCCTATACTGCAGCAGTCCTTCATTGGTATAGGGACTGACGTACAGTCTGCTAATCACTAACACACAACCTGCTTGGTCCACAAAAGTTCTTATAAGGACTGGTAACTTGGTATAGGGTGCTACGGTACATAGGCCTGAGTGCGTTACAGTCTGCTGTTCTGTAAGGACCGCTATCGGTCCACAATACATAGGGTTGCCGTGCACTACTGCTGACCGCTGCCCTATACTGCAGCAGTCCTTCATTGGTATAGGGACTGACGTACAGTCTGCTAATCACTAACACACAACCTGCTTGTTCCACAAAAGTTCTTATAAGGACTGGTAACTTGGTATAGGGTGCTACGGTACATAGGCTTGAGTGCGGTACAGTCTGCTGTTCTGTAAGGACCGCTATCGGTCCACAATAGATAGGGTTGACGTGCACCACTGCTGACCGCTGCCCTATACTGCAGCAGTCCTTCAGCGGTATAGGGACTGACGTACAGTCTGCTAAACACTAATACACAACCTGCTTGGTCCACAAAAGTTCTTATAAGGACTGGTAACTTGGTATAGGGTGCTACGGTACATAGGCTTGAGTGCGGTACAGTCTGCTGTTCTGTAAGGACCGCTATCGGTCCACAATAGATAGGGTTGACGTGCACCACTGCTGACCGCTGCCCTATACTGCAGCAGTCCTTCAGCGGTATAGGGACTGACGTACAGTCTGCTAAACACTAATACACAACCTGCTTGGTCCACAAAAGTTCTTATAAGGACTGGTAACTTGGTATAGGGTGCTACGGTACATAGGCTTGAGTGCGGTACAGTCTGCTGTTCTGTAAGGACCGCTATCGGTCCACAATAGATAGGGTTGACGTGCACCACTGCTGACCGCTGCCCTATACTGCAGCAGTCCTTCAGCGGTATAGGGACTGACGTACAGTCTGCTAAACACTAATACACAACCTGCTTGGTCCACAAAAGTTCTTATAAGGACTGGTAACTTGGTATAGGGTGCTACGGTACATAGGCTTGAGTGCGGTACAGTCTGCTGTTCTGTAAGGACCGCTATCGGTCCACAATAGATAGGGTTGACGTGCACCACTGCTGACCGCTCACCTATACTGCAGCAGTCCTTCAGCGGTATAGGGACTGACGTACAGTCTGCTAATCACTAACACACAACCTGCTTGTTCCACAAAAGTTCTTATAAGGACTGGTAACTTGGTATAGGGTGCTACGGTACATAGGCTTGAGTGCGGTACAGTCTGCTGTTCTGTAAGGACCGCTATCGGTCCACAATAGATAGGGTTGACGTGCACCACTGCTGACCGCTGCCCTATACTGCAGCAGTCCTTCAGCGGTATAGGGACTGACGTACAGTCTGCTAAACACTAATACACAACCTGCTTGGTCCACAAAAGTTCTTATAAGGACTGGTAACTTGGTATAGGGTGCTACGGTACATAGGCTTGAGTGCGGTACAGTCTGCTGTTCTGTAAGGACCGCTATCGGTCCACAATAGATAGGGTTGACGTGCACCACTGCTGACCGCTGCCCTATACTGCAGCAGTCCTTCAGCGGTATAGGGACTGACGTACAGTCTGCTAAACACTAATACACAACCTGCTTGGTCCACAAAAGTTCTTATAAGGACTGGTAACTTGGTATAGGGTGCTACGGTACATAGGCTTGAGTGCGGTACAGTCTGCTGTTCTGTAAGGACCGCTATCGGTCCACAATAGATAGGGTTGACGTGCACCACTGCTGACCGCTCACCTATACTGCAGCAGTCCTTCAGCGGTATAGGGACTAAGAGTTTTGTCACAGGGTCATTTAAAAAATGACATGCAGAGGAAGAGGCAGGCCCTTCCGCAGGGGTGGTAGGGGTAGGGCAGGAGCAACAGGCTTGAGCCAAAGTGGGAAGTTGCAGAAGGTGCGTTCAATTACTTTAAAGGATGCACCAGACTTGGTTGAGTGGCTCGCTCAGCCTTACTCTTCTGCACCCTCCTCATCCTCTCGATCTGCACCCTCTTCTTCACTCTCTGCTATGTGCACCCCCAAAGACACTACCACCAACAACACGACCACCACCACCACCACCACATACCTTCCGCTTGAGTCACTGGAATTATTTTCCGATCCATATCAAGAGGACATTTCTGATGCGCAGCCACTCTTGGTATTGGATCAGGAAGAGGAGGTAGCAACAAGCGCTACTCAGCAGTCTGACGCCAGTACCCAGATCAGCCCAAGGAGGAGGTTGGTCCCCGGTGTTGCTGCCTACTCTACTTATAGCGGTGGGGAAGGTGACGTTGATGATGACGTGTCTAGTGATGTCACGTGGGTGCCCACAAGAGAGGAAGAGGAGGGGAGTTCAGAGGGAGATATGGACCAGCAGATAGGGAGGAGAAGCAGCAATGACTTACATTGCACAGCAGGGACAAAGCAGACTGCAAATGTATCAGGAGCGAGTCATCGACCATGTACGGTCACATCTGGCGCTCCCAGGACACCGGCACATGGCTCCGCAGTGTGGGCTTTTTTTAACGTGTCCGCTGCTGACAATAGCGTTGCCATCTGCAATCTTTGCAGTCAACGCGTTAGTCGCGGTAAGCCCAATACTCACCTAGGGACGACCGCCTTAAGAAGGCACATGAGCAGCCATCACCGAGCCCAGTGGGAGCAACGGAACACACAAAGCCACACTGCAGGCTCTCACCGTCCAGCCTCGTCTTCTACTTCTCCTTCTCCTCTCTCCTCACAATTGTCCTCCACTCCACCTTCCATCACGCCAAGCTCACATTTTTCTGCAAAAAGGCAGGCTTCCGTGGGCCTAATGTTTGAGCGTAAAAAAATGATGACGCCGGATAACCCTCTTGCCCAACGGTTGGCGGCTGGCTTGTCAGAACTCATAGCCCGCCAACTACTGCCATATAAACTGGTGGACTCGGAGGCCTTTCGCAAATTTGTGGCCATTGGAACACCACAATGGAAGGTCCCAGGAAGGAAGTATTTCTCAGAGAAGGGCATCCCAGAGCTATATGGCCATGTTCAGCGGCAAGTGAATGTATCTCTGGCACACAGTGTCGGTGCCAAGATACATCTGACCACAGACACGTGGTCTAGCAAACACGGGCAGGGAAGGTATATCAGTTTTACTGCCCACTGGGTGAACCTTCTGACGGCCGTCAAGCATGTAACCCGTGGCACCCGTGTAGATTTGGTTTTACCGCCACGGATTGCATGCAGGCCTGACTCTTCTTCTCCTCCTCCTACTCCATCCTCCTCCCTCTCCTCCTCAGCTGCCTCCTCCTTTTCCGCTGCTAGCGTCTCTTCCACTGCACCGCCCAAGCTCCCCAGAACCTATTCCACATGCCAGGTGAGACGTTGCCATGCCGTGCTGCGTCTGTTGTGCCTGGAAGCAAAGAGCCACACTGGCCCGGCACTCCTTTCAGCTTTGCGTTCACAGGCAGATGAGTGGCTAACACCGCTCAATTTGACAGTTGGTAAAGTGGTGTGTGACAACGGTGCCAATCTGCTTAGCGCATTGAAACAGGGCAAAATCACGCACGTGCCGTGCATGGCACACGTCTTAAACTTGGTCGTGCAGCGATTCCTTGTCAAATACCCTGGGGTCCAGGACATCTTGCGGCAGGCAAGGAAAATCTCGGCCCATTTCAGAAGATCTTACACGGCCATGGCTCGCCTTGCTGACATTCAGCGGCGACACCATCTGCCGGTCAGACGTCTTATTTGCGATTGCCCGACGCGATGGAACTCAACCTTCTATATGCTTGA
Source organism: Lithobates pipiens (assembly GCF_037356315.1). Classification (NCBI taxonomy): domain Eukaryota; kingdom Metazoa; phylum Chordata; class Amphibia; order Anura; family Ranidae; genus Lithobates; species Lithobates pipiens. The sequence goes on along the minus strand of NW_027507788.1, from coordinate 139,958,814 downwards.
TAGGCTGCTCCAGCAGAAACGTGCAGTTAACGTCTACCTGTATGAACTCTGCGAAAGAAACGGTTCTGGGGAGCTGGGTTTTTTTTCACCGCGCCAGTGGCTGCTCATGCGCGACACATGCAGACTTCTGCGGCCATTTGAGGAGATCACCAAACTGGTCAGTCGCAGCCATGGCGCCATCAGTGACATGGTACCTTATGCCTTCTTTCTGGAGCGTGCATTGCGTCGTGTCATTGATCAGGCTGTGGAGGAGCAGGAGCGGGAAGATGAGGAAGTCGCAATGCTGGATGAATTCCCAGGGGGGGCTACTCTATCTGAGACAAGTCAACAACAGGAGTCTGATGAGGAGTCAGAGGAGGATGGTGCCGGGGCGGATGAGCAGGAGCAAGAAGAGCATGCTTTAAACCTTTCTGGGATCCCTGTTGTGCGAGGATGGGGAGAGGAGAATGAAGAGGACGACATTATCCTGGATGATGAGCAGGAGCCAGGCCACCACACCGCTTCCACTTTAGTGCAAATGGGGGCCTTCATGCTCCAGTGTTTTAATAGGGACCCCCGTATAAAAAGCATGAGGGTCAAGGACCAGTACTGGGTGGCAACGTACTTAGACCCCCGGTACAAACACAAAATGGCGGAAATGTTACCGCCGTCGCAGAGGGCTGTCAGAATGCAGCACTTCCAGGCCTTGCTTCGAGAAATGCTGCATTCTGCTTTTGCGTGCGCTGGCAGAGGAGCAATTCCCACTCCCAGAGAAGGATTTGCGGGTACCAATCCAACAGCGCCTGCAAGAAGAGGCCGGTTTGAAGATGTGTTGGTGACTTCGGATATGAGGTCATTCTTTCAGCCGACCCATCGACAGGTGTCATCCGGATCCAGCATCAGGGAACGCCTAGACCGTCAGGTGTCCGACTACATTGGGTTAACGGCCGATGTGGACGCTCTGAGGAGTGATGAACCCCTAGACTACTGGGTGGGCAGGCTTGACCTCTGGCCAGAGCTTGCCCAATTTGCAATCGAACTGTTGGCTTGCCCCTCATCCAGTGTCCTGTCCGAAAGGACGTTCAGCGCAGCAGGGGGGATTGTGACCGATAAGCGTACTCGCCTAGCTCACCACAGTGTTAACTACCTCACATTTCTAAAAATGAATGAGGCATGGATCTCGGAGGAATTCAACACATGTGATCAGTAGACCATGTATATGTCTATAAACAATTTTTGGAATCAAGCACACAGACCTTCTTAATTCATTTGGCTCACTTCCCTGACCCAAAAAAGCACACCGTACTATATGCCCCTACCCTCCTCTTTGAAGAGGTTGAGCGGTGTCATATTTCTACTGGGGCTGCTTATTATGAGGGGTTCCCACCATCCCTGTGCTGTGCTGACTTCCTCCTGGGTGTTCTTATTATGAGGGGCTCCCACCATCCCTGTGCTGTGCTGACTTCCTCCTGGGGGTTCTTATTATGAGGGGATCACACCATCCCTGTGCTGTGCTGACTTCCTCCTGGGGCTGCTTACGGTGCTGCTGTCAGCGCTGTATGTCACGGAGCTGCTGTCAGCGCTGTATGTCACGGAGCTGCTGTCAGCGCTGTATGTCACGGAGCTGCTGTCAGCGCTGTATGTCACGGAGCTGCTGTCAGCGCTGTATGTCACGGAGCTGCTGTCAGCGCTGTATGTCACGGAGCTGCTGTCAGCGCTGTATGTCACGGAGCTGCTGTCAGCGCTGTATGTCACGGAGCTGCTGTCAGCGCTGTATGTCACGGAGCTGCTGTCAGCGCTGTATGTCACGGAGCTGCTGTCAGCGCTGTATGTCACGGTGCTGCTGTCAGCGCTGTATGTCACGGAGCTGCTGTCAGCGCTGTATGTCACGGAGCTGCTGTCAGTGCTGTATGTCACGGAGCTGCTGTCAGCGCTGTATGTCACGGAGCTGCTGTCAGCGCTGTATGTCACGGAGCTGCTGTCAGCGCTGTATGTCACGGTGCTGCTGTCAGCGCTGTATGTCACGGAGCTGCTGTCAGCGCTGTATGTCACGGAGCTGCTGTCAGCGCTGTATGTCACGGAGCTGCTGTCAGCGCTGTATGTCACGGAGCTGCTGTCAGCGCTGTATGTCACGGAGCTGCTGTCAGCGCTGTATGTCACGGTGCTGATGTCAGTGCTCTGTATTACGGTGCTGCTGTCAGTGCTCTGTATCTCCTGCACCCTCTTGTTTGCCTACCCTGGTCCCTGACCTTCCCTCTCCTCCATTGCCTTCATTAGCTCCATAGTCCTGAATTGTCAGAACAATTTCCCAAATAAAAAAAAAATGCTTGTAGTTATCGATCCCAAATTCACCTCATACATGTATTATGCTATTGTCCAGGTGGTGGGACTACGTGCTACCCCCTAATAATTACCCCGTGGCCGCAAATTCGACCTAAAGGTTTGCGAAATTCGCCTCCCATTGAAGTCAATGGAGCCCGCGGCGAACGGTCGTTTTCGCGAACGTTTGTGTCCGTTCGCGTTTCGCGTTCGCGAAACGTCCCGTCGGAAGTTCGTCCATCACTACTTGTCATGCCACTTTGCAGTATCAAATCATGGGACAAGTTGTACAAGTGTGAAAGGGACCTAAGGCTGCATTCACATCAAAGCACAGAGTGGCACACAGCAGGGGTCCAGTGCATCACCGTTCACCATTTCCGGTCCGATTTCAGCAAACATTTTTGGCTGAATTCAGACCTGAAACTAACTAGAAGATGCAAAAGACTCCTGTGCAGTTCACACCGGATCCACTCCGGAGATGTGTGAACCGGCTCCATAGAGATCCTCGACAATCTCCTGACATGCAAAGTAGATTCGGAGAAATCCACATCAAATTTGCAATAGTGTGAAACCAAGACAAAAAGGGTTCAAACTCTTTCCAACTCTAACCAAATCTAAAATAAGGTTTATGGAAGGATTGTATTTTATATATTTATATATATATATATATATACAGTATCTCCCAAAAGTGAGTACATCTCTCACACATTTTTGTAAATATTTTATTATATCTTTTCATGTGACAACACTGAAGTAATTACACTTTGCTACTATGTAAAGTAGTAAGTGTACAGCTTGTATAACAGTTAAAATTTTCTGTCCTCAAAATAACTCAACACACAGCCATTCATGTCTAAACCACTGGCAACAAAAGTGAGTACACCCCTAAGTGAAAATGTCCAAATTGGGCACAATGTATCAATATTTTCAGTGACCACCATTATTTTCCAGCACTGCCTTAACCCTCTTGGGCATGGAGTTCAATAGAGCTTCACAGGTTGCCACTGGAGTCCTCTTACACTCCTCCATAAGGACATCAGGGATCTGGTGGATGTTAGAGACCTTGAGCCCCTCCACCTTCTTTTTGAGGATGCCCCAGAGATGCTCAATAGGGTTTAGGTCTGGAGACATGCTTGGTCAGTCCATCTTTACCCTCAGCTTCTTTAGAAAGGCAGTGGTGGTCTTGGAGGTGTGTTTGGGGTCGTTTTCATGCTGGAATACTGCCCTTCAGCCCAGTCTCCTAAGGGAAGGAATCATGCTCTGCTTCAGTATGTCACAGTACATGTTGGCATTCATGGTTCCCTCAATGAACTGTAGCTCCCCAGTTCCAGCAGCACTCATGCAGCCCCAGACCATGACACTCCCACCACCATGCTCCAGGTAGACGGGACTAGCGAAGGAAGTCAATGTCGCCGCCTTCAGCAGCGAGATTGACATGTTGCTGGCCCCGTCACCTGGTATGGACTTAAAGGGGAAGCCCTACATCAAAAAAACGGCGTGGGGGTCCCCCCTAGGTCCATATCAGACCCTTATCCGAGCACGCTACCCGGCCGGTCAGGAAAGGGGGTGGGGACGAGCGAGCGCCCCCCCCTCCTGAGCCATACCAGGCCGCATGCCCTCAACATGGGGGGGGGGTGCTTTGGGGAAGGGGGACCGCGTGGCCCCCCCACCCCAAAGCACCTTGTCTCCATGTTGATGAGGACAAGGGCCTCTTCTCGACAACCCTGGTCTTTGGTTGTCGGGGTCTGCGGGCAGGGGCTTATCGGAATCCAGGAGCCCCCTTTAATAAGGGGGCCCCCGGATACCGGCCCCCCACCCTATGTGAATGAGTATGGGGTACAATGTACCCCTACCCATTCACCTGTGAAAAAATATAAATAAAACACAACACACAAGGGTTTAAAATAATTTATTGCACAGCTCCGGGGGTCTTCTTCCGTCTTGGGGGGTCTTCTCGCCGGACTCCTCCACTATCTTCTGCTAGCTCTTTTACTAGCGGAGGAGCCCGACTTTCTTCTTCGTTGCCATCTTCTTCCGACTTCGGGGGTCTTGTCCCCCTCTTCGGTTCTTCTTGCCGGGCCTCCCCTTTCCTTCTTTTAGCTCTTTTACTAGCGGTGGCCTGGTCTTCTGTCGCCGCCCCCTCTTCTTCCGACTTTGGGGGTCTTGTCCGCCTCTTCGGTTCTTCTTCCAGCTCTTTTATTAGCGGTGGCCCGGTCTTCTGTCACCGCCACTGCCGCCTTCTCTTCTTGTTCTTCTTCCTTGAGATGTTGACTCGATGCTCTCTCTGGCCGCAATGACAGGGACGCGGTGTGCGGCGACTTATATAGGGACAATGGGCGGGGTCACTGGGTGATGTCCCTGCCCTTTATGATATCACAGTCCCAGAGGATGCTGGGACTGTGACATCATAATGGACGGTAATTGTCATTACGGTCAGAGAGAGGAAGAAGAGGAAGAGGAAGAACTAGCAGAAGATAGTGGAGGATTCCGGCGAGAAGACCCCCGGAGCTGTGCAATAAATTATTTTAAACCCTTGTGTGGTTATTTTTTCACAGGTGAATGGATAGGGGTACATTGTACCCCATACTTATTAACATAGGGTGATGGGCCGGTATCTGGGGCCCCCTTATTAAAGGGGGCTCCCAGATTCCGATAAGCCCCCCGCCCGCAGACCTCGACAACCAACGGCCAGGGTTGTCGGGAAGAGGTCCTTGTCCTTATCAACATGGGGACAAGGTGCTTTGGGGTGGGGGCACGCCCCATGTTGAGGGCACGCAGCCTGGTAGGGCTCAGGGGGGCGCTCATCCCCACCCCCTTTCTCGACCGGCCGGGTAGCGTGCTCGGATAAGGGTCGGATATGGACCTAGGGGTTGAACCCCCATGCCGTTCTTCGGCATAGGTCTTCCTCTTTAAGTTCATACCAGGTGACAGGGCCAGCGGCGTGTCAATCTCGCCGCCGAAGGCAGCAACATTGACTTCCTTCGCTAGTCCCGGCTACCTGGAGCCGCATTCAAAATGAACTGACTTTCCTCCGTGTGTGGGCAAGTCCGCTCATTTCAAAAGTACGGCGGACTCCTGCTATGTCCGCCGGAAAAGTCCAGTGTGTGGGCAGGTCCGCTCGTTCGGAAATTTGGCCGACTTTCCGGCGGTTTGTCCGCCAGACTAAGTCCGCCAGATAGTCTGATCGTGTGTACGCGGCATAAGGGTTTGTTTAAAAATAAATAAATAAATAACAAACATGTCATACTAACCTCCACTGCGCAGCTCGTTTGGCACAGAGTGGCCCCAAACTTGCTCTTCTGGGGTCCCTCGGCTGCTCTCGCGGCTCCTCCCCACATCAGATAACCCCCTAGGAGAATCGCTCTCCTGGGGGGTTACCTTGCAGGCCCGCACCCGAATCCAGCATTTGGCATCGATAGAGGCCAAATGCAGTACTTGGCCCCATCCCCCTCACCCGGTGCCTGCATTGGATTTGATTGACAGCAGTGGGAGCCAATGGCTGTGCTGCTATCAATCTATCCAATCAAGAGCCGAGAACCCTGGGCAGACAGACGTGTCCCCATTAGTCAAGTTCCAGGGCTCAGGTAAGTAAAACGGGGGGGGGGGGAGGGGGTTGTACAATTATCTCCAGGTGTTTTTTCACCTTAATGCATAGAATGCATTAAGGTGAAAAAAAACACAAACCTTTAAAACCCCTTTAAGGGCACTGCACTGGCTTAAAAGTGGCCCTGCCTGACGCTACCACTGCAATCCAGGGACAGATTTGTACCAGGGAGAGTATGCTCAGTCCAGGACTGTCCCTGGAAATCGAACTTCTGGTCACCCTAATCTAAAAGACGTTTTGTTGGAGTTCTATTTTAAGAATAAGCTAGCACACACCTAGACTATAAATACTGGAATGTTGTTTCCTTGTATGTCAAAGCTCATAAATGGAGGTTCCTCTGCTGTTTTTGCCTTATAAAAATTCTTTGCTAATCACATTTAATTGCAAGGTATGTATTATTTTGTGATGGCCATATTGCCATTGGATCAGAACTAAAATATATAACATAATGCCCAAATGCTCAGGGCTTTTGGATTATAGTATATGTGCTCAACTGCACTGTGACCTTGGTTAATCTCAAAAGTCCAAAGAGGATACATTGCTTTGAAGTAACTTTTCCAATGTCCCCAGGGGTCCAGTAACTACCGGAATTGAGATTACTGCATGTTTTCATAAATTCTCAATTCCACTAGACCTTGTCAAAAATAAACTTAACTGGATCATGGTGAATGATAGGTTGATGAGCATATTGAAAAATACACAATCTAAATTTGAATAGGCTAAATGGGCTTAATATATCTCTTCATTTGAAGCCTTAGTGTGGAGGTCTTTCGACTTATTATTTTCCCATTTCTTCTTTCTGTTTTCATGATACCTGTATTGTTTGCCAGTTTTAGGTAATTGCACAGTATGTTTTGAGGATGCTCCATATGTAATATGATATAGTTCTATTCCCCAATCTGGGTTCCATTGACAGATACTGAGCAAAGATATGATACAGCTGATGGGAGAATACCAATCGGAAGTTAATTTTGCCTCCTCTATTTAAGGATTGTTGCTATGGTTAAGGCTCTGTTCACATATGTGTGGCCATGACTCACAGCATGGGGTCCATTGTGTCCCTGGTTACCGATTCAGGTCTGAATTTTTTTTTCTGAATTTGCACCTTAATCAGACCAGAAGAAGCACAAGACCCTTCTTCAATGCAGACTGCAGCCACTCCGGAGCTGTGAGAACTGGCTCCATTGTGTGGACATGGTAGAGCTGACTAACATGAGAATTATTTTTATATGGACCTTGCTAAAATTGGTAAAAGAATACTTTTAACAATAAATATATAAATAACAGCACTACAGAGAACCCCAATGAGCATTTTTTTTAAGTGTATTATTTTTTTTTTTACTTTTCTCACGTATATCATTCTTATGATGGGTCATAGTGGGGGAACTGTCCAGAATATGTCTATAAAGATAATAAAACAGACTTCTTCCAGACTTATCTATCAATTATCCGAACAAATATATAGTTTTTAATATTGTTAAAGTGGAAGTTAACTTCGATCACTGACTCTTACCTATAGGTAAGCCTATAATAAAACTTACCTATAGGCAGTGTAAATATTTCAGAAAACGTGCACTGTTTAGGAGATATTTACTGTACATGCAGCCAGTAACATCACTGGCACATGTGCTCTGAAGGAACGGCCACCCCTGACATTCCTTCAGAGCCCTGTGCTATGACCGGCGGCTCCCGCGTGCATGCGCAGGAGTGATGTCATTGCGGCTCTGGCCAATCACAGAACCAGTGTTTGTACCTAGTGATGATGGAAGCAGCCACCAGCTCTGACATCTCCGTGCAGGAGGACTTTGTTTTAAGGTAAGTTTAACATAATGTGTTAGTCTGCAATGCAGACTAGCACATTATGGCTTTACCTTGCATGGTAGAAAATAAAAACATCCAGTGTTTTACAACCGCTTTAACGTGGGAAAGATTATTCAGTAGGAAGTCACTCTCTGAACTCATGGCAAGAAAGATAAAAGTGTGAGCAGTCAAGGGAGTCACAGTTATACACATATTCGCCATGCAGTTGGCTGGCTGTGCTTAATCCTTTCAACCCTAGAGGACCTTTCAATAAAGTTGGCCTTAGACAGTTAGAATCTCATCCTGGACCAGCTGAGATTCAAACCATTCATGGGCAGGCTGATTGTACCCAAGTTGACCGATCAATCAACTTGGGTACCACCAGCCTGTTGGATTGTTCATGCAATTATTGCAGCTATAGCCACTGGCAACCCAGCAGGGATGGCTCCCCTGCCCCCTGGGAGAGCACAGTAGCTTTACCGGAGAGATTGCCCCCTCAACACTATTGCAGGAAAGAAAACTGCACTATCTATGGTGGCTTAGCTTAATATGTCTGCATGAACTTTCGTTGCAGTGCATTAATGCATATGTATTAACATACATTAAGGCACTCATTGGCATGCATTAGGTTAGGCAGCCTATAATTGTGAATGAGCTTACAATGAATCATAACAGATTAAAAACATACATGATCCTTTTGTAAAAACTTTGCATGGTATGTGGGCTGTGGTGTGCTGCCATGCATCATGTGATGGGCACTTTTAGCTCGCAAGCATTTTAGCACTCAATGGCACAATATACACACATAAATGCCCTAGTTCTAAGGGTACTTTCAGACTGGGGCGCTGCCGGCATTAGCGGTAAAGCACCGCTAGTTTTAGTGGCGCTTTACCGCTGTTATAGTGGCGCTTTTCGGCCACTAGCGGGGCACTTTTAACCCCCGCTTGCGGCCGAGGAAAGAGTTAAATGCGCCGGTGTTGTGGTGCTGCCAAAGCACTTTGCAGGCGATTTGGCGGCGCATTCATTTCAATGGGCAATGCGTTTCAGGAGCGGTGTATACAGCGCTCCCAAACCTCCCTAAAAGATGCTGCTTGCAGAACTTTTTTTCCCGCCCTGCAAGTGCACCGCTCCAGTGTGAAAGCACTTCGGGCTTTCACACTGGGGAGGTATGAGAGGCGCTATTTTTAGTGCTAAAATACCTGAAAAGCTCCTCAGTGTGAAAGTACCTTACAGCTGTGATGCATTATTAGAAGCAGTTGTCAGAGAAACTTCATATTGTTGAGCATGGTGGCTGAGACATGAGTTTAATTTAAACAGTAATTTGTAATCTTTGTTCCCTCAGTATTTCTCAGCCTGCTGGTTTGGGCTGGAGCATATGGTCAAAGCAGCAAAGGTTCAAACTTGGTGGAAGAGTGTCTTCGGGATCCGGAGTATGAAGAGCTGATGGATATTGCCATACATGGATTGCCTCCTGTCCCAAAATCTAACCAGAAGCACATTGTAATTGTTGGTGCCGGGATGTCCGGATTATCAGCGGCCAAAGTATTACAGGACGCCGGTCACAGAGTAAGTTGATGAATTTGTCAGAAGGTACTCATAGATATTGGTAGTAACTCCTTTCCATCCAGTTGCAATATACTGTACCTTGGTAATATATGATAAGGTTTGGCAACCCTGCATGTCTGTAAATGTACTGAATACGGTTAGGACCTCAAAATGAATGTGCAGGCATAGCCCAAATGTTTCTTTTAATAGACAAAGGAAAGGTTAAAGTAGAACTAAACCTTCACATCAAAGCACATGTGTCAGTGTTATCTTATCTTATCTTAATAGCTAAGCTTACCGCATTAAAATTTGTGCAAGATGAGCTTTATAAACTGTATTATATGCACCGGTGATTGTACCAGTTATTGTGCTCTGCCCCCTCAATCTGCTCAACCAACATAGCCAAACTTCCGGTCTAAAGCTTGAGCAATGCCTATCTAATCATGGTCATGTATTTTCTTTTTGTTAACCACTTCTGGAATGCCCACCGTTGTTATACTTCGGTATTTTGAAGGATTATATTGTTGTTATGGCAGCAGCTAGCTGCCATAACCCCAGTATCCTCTTCTTCATTGAGCAGAACAGTTTAAGATAAAAGTGGTCTCTTTGGCAAGATCACTTTTATTGGCGACGGGAGAGGGGCCCCACCCCTCCCGTCACGATCCGGTGCCCTCTGCTTCTTACCGGAGCCAGCGGAAACGGCAGAAGCGATCAGATCCTTCTTGTGGCCTGACATGGAGCTGAGTGAGGGGAATATGGCCCACCCATCTCCATACCATTGCAGGGTGGAAGCGACATCAACACATCACTTCCGCCCATAGCTCTTTAAGAGCCATTTTTTTTTTCTTTTTTTTTTATTACAATTTTTTTATTTTTTTTGATCTCATATTTAAGAGGTCCTGTCATGCTTTTTTTTTCTATTACAGGGATGTTTACATTCCTTGTAATAGGAATAAAAGTGACACAATTAAAAAAAAAAAAAAACAGTGTAAAATAAATAAGAAAACATTTTTTTTTTAAACGCGTCCCGTCCTGACGAGCTCGCGTGCAGAAGTTAACTCATGTGAGTAGCACCCCCATATGAAAACGGTGTTCAAACCACACATGGGAGGTATTGCCACAATTGGTAGAGTGAGAGAAATAATTCTAGCCCTAGACCTCCTCTGTAATTTAAAACATGCTAACTGATACATCTGCAAGACAGCTAAAACAAAAGACTTACTGGCTGGATCAACAAATTAAAATAGAAAGAAATCCTTAGGCCTCATGCACACAGGGCGTTTTCACAGCTACTTTTACCAGCGTCAGATTTTTTTTTTTTTGCAGCTTAAAAATGCCTCTCCATGTTATTCTATGTGTCCATTCACACACAGGCTTTTAGGAGCTGTAAGTGGCATAGGCGTTTTAAAGCTGTACAAACCTCTGACGCTGCTAAAGGCTGTGTTTTTTTTTTTTTACTTCAAAATCAGTGGTTCCCTATGAGAGCTCATTGATTTGAATAGAAGTCGCATACAAGTCAGATCATGATGATCCGACTTGGGTGCAACTTGTGCACTGAGGATCTTGAAGGGGTACCTCTCGCCAAGATGAAGAAAAAACGGCGTGGGGTCCCCCCAAAATCCATACTGGACCCTTATCTGAGCATGCAGCCCAGCAGGTCAGGAAAGGGGGCAGAACTAGCTTCTCCCCCCCGGACCATACCAGGCCATGCCCTCAACATGGGGGCTCTGGGTCCCCCACCCAAAAGCACCTTGTCCCCATGTTGATAGGGACAAGGGCCTCTTCCTGACAACCCTAGGCGGTGATTGTCAAGGTCTGCAGGTGGCAGCTTATTGAAATGTGGAAGCCCCCTTTAACAAGGGGGTCCCCCAGATCCTGACTCCCCACCCTATCTGAATGAGTATGGGGTACATTGTACCCCTACCCATTCACCAAAAGTGTCAAAGAAATAAAACCAGCACTCATGTTTTTGACAAAGTCTTATTAAAGCAGCTCCAGCGTCTCTTTACCCTCTGGTGATGTCTTCTTCGCTCTCCGGTTCTTTTCCCTCCTCCAGTGATGTCTTCTCCCCTCTCTGGTTCTTCTCCCTCCACTGTCTTCTTACTCTGGCTCTGCTGCTGCCCTCGGGTTCTTCTTCCTCCGATCTTCTCCCGACACTAGCTCCCTCAGTAATGTGAGCTCTGCTCTCTGCAGGCTATTTTGTAGCCATGGGGCATAGCCATCTGGTGATGTCATTCACAGACCCCGCCCCCTTGCAACATCATTGTCCCATCATGCCCCGAGTGGTGAGGTCACAAGGAGGCAGGGTCTCTGGATGACATCACCGGATGGCCACACCCCATGGCTACAAAAGAACAATCAGAGAGCGGAGGAAGAAGAACCGGAGGCAGCGGAAGAGCCATAGTAAGAAGACAGCAGAAGAGCCAGAGTAAGAAGACAGCAGGAGAAGACAGTGGAGAAGACAGTGCCGGAGAGGGGAGAAGATATCGCCAGAGGGAGAAGAGACGCTGGAGCTGCTTCAATAAAGGACATTGTCAAAAACCTGAGTGCTGGTTTTATTTCTTTGACACTTTTTTTGGTGAATGGGTAGAGGTACAATGTACCCCATACTCATACACATCAGGATTTGGGGGCCCCCCTTGTTAAAGGAGCTTCTAGATTTCGATAAGACCCCTGCCCGCAGGCCTGGACAACCACCACCCTGGATTGTTGGGAAGGGGCCTTTGTTCCATTCAACATGGGGACAAGGTGCTTTGGGGTGGGGGCGCAGAGCCCCTAGTCTCAAAGCGCCCATCCCCCATGTTGAGGACGTTTGGCCTAGTATGGTCCAGGGGAGGGGGGTAAGCTTGCTTGCCCTCCCTCCTTTCCTGACCTGCCGGGCGGCATGCTCAAAAAAGGGGGTTTCCTTTCAAGATCCTCAGTGCACAAGTCACATCATCGTGATCCAATTTCTGGTGCGTCTTCTATTCAAATCAATGGACTCTCTTAGGGAACTATTGATTTTGAATAGAGGCAGAGAAACCCTGCTAAAAGCTAGCGTAGCTATTTACAGTTGCTTTTTCCTGCTGTTGGTAGTGGCTTTGCAGCTTGTTTTTTCTAATGCCTTGTACGAAAAATGTATGAGGTCTAAAAAAAAAGAAAATGAATGCAGCCATCACATCTAAGCCCTTGTACACACGGTCGGAGAATCCGTCGGAATGTGTCCTATCGGCCCGTGTTGTCGGATAATCAGACTGTGTGTGGTATGCATCGGACTGTTTCCATCTGAATATCCGTCGGACCAAATTTTCCAACTTGCTGGAAATATTTTCCGACAAACTGGTCCAATCGGACATACTCCGATCATGTGTAGCCTACTCCGACGGACAAAGTGCCACGCATGCTCACATTCAAATTCCGACACGGAAGTGCTCGTTCAGGTAAAACTACTGCTCGTAATCGATATAGCACATTCGTCACGCTGCAATGTTAAAAATTCTTTCATGAAGCGCATTCTCTTATTCTTTACAATGCTGCAAGAACGAACTTCTTTTGATGCTCATAGTCCCACACACTTCTCCCGAACGTATTTCATTACTCTTTTTTAACCATTTCAGCAATCCAATTTTAGTTTGCGTCAAATCTACACAATTTTAGATTTTGTTTATTCTTTTTTGGATGTTTTTTTTTGGATTCCCTAAAAATCTCCTTTAAAGACAGTTTGCTAATTTCTCCTTTTTTTGGGGTGTTTTGTGTGTGTAAACTTACCACAACATTATTTTATTTTTGATATTTTGTTTTTATTTTTTAATCTACAGGAGGTTGTTGGTACCCCTTGTTATTCATTTCACTTATTTTTTGGGAAATGTACCTGCCTGCTCACAAATAAACTGGCCTTTTGGAAGGAAAACACATACACAAGTATTTCATCAATCAAAAAACCTTTATTTTGGTCGCAATAAACTAAAAAGAGGAACGCAGCGCTGGAGAAACTTGTTACTTTGGTGCAGCCTTTGGCCCCCAGGGCAGACATGAACAAATTAGAATATAAAAAATTGGTGGCCTGAGGAGTATATATCTCAGGGAGAGAAGTCTGGTCCCGAAGTCCTAGAGAACAGGAAATTCAGATGCCATTTATGTCCCCAGGATGTGGATCTTCAAGAGGCTGCATCTTCTGGCAGACCAGACTGAACCCAGGCCATCACTCACTCGTCTTCCTTGGGCACTTCCCACCAGGCATCCTTCGAGGCTGTGGCTGTGCTCCTGTAGCTGGGGCAGGAGGAGGAGGGCGTTGGTCGACCCCCTGGCTGCCACTTGCCACAGCCTCCCCCCCGACTGAGGTCTTCCTGTTTATGAAAAGGGGACATAGTTTTAGTTTTTTGATCATCAATCACACCATTTTGTGCTCCTGGCTTTTGATAATTTAATGTTACCAAATAGAACAGACTATCACTCCGAGCCCAGCATTTTTCTTTCCCGTCCCAATCATTTTTGGTCACTACTGTCTCTTGAGATGTAAACCACTTTGATAAATCACAACTTACTGATCAATAAGAACATCTATTTAACATCATTCAATGTAACACAAGAAATATGTTCAACAATGCACTACCTGTCTCAAGCTGGGCCCCACCACATGTTGCTGCCTGGAAGGCCCAGGTTGGACGTTGGAAGCCTCAGCTGGGGGTGAAGGATGCCTTGAAGGAAGACTGGAGAGTGGTGGCCTGAGTGGTGGCCTGGGTACCCCCTGGTCTACCAGAAAATGCAGCCTGTCAAAGTGAACCATCCTGAGGTAATAAACGGCATCTGTATCTCCTGCTCTCAAGGACTCCAGGTGCTTCTTTCTCTCCCTGAAATATGTAATCCTCATGACCCCAATTTTCCTATTCAGATAGGCCATGTCTGCCGTGGGGACCATGATCCGCACCAAAGAAAGCAGTTTCTCCAGCGCTGCATTCCTCTTTGTTATGTCGGCATAAAACTCATTGTGGAACTGCCACAGGCAGGGCATCTCCTTGTAGAGTTCTAGGAATAGCCCCATAAAATTTTAGTTTTGGAATGGATCCATATTGTCTGCAAGACACAACACAAGACAAACCCTCAAATACTAATAATGCCAATAAAAACCCTCCTAATTTTGTCCCAACATCGGCCTATATAGAAGCAGTCTAGTCTAGTGAAGCACCAAGTTAAAAATGTTACCTTCGTTTGCACGTTCATCGCGTCCGCGCCTCACTCTCTTCCCAAATCGTACAGACGATACACGCGTGTTGCGTTTTATATACAGTGCACATGCGGGAAACTACGCCCGCCCCTGACGTTCTTTCTAGACTATTCCCCGCCCCTTCGCTTCCGGCGCAGTGGGGAGAGCACATGGCGGAGAGAACGCAGGTGCGCACTAATAATAGTTCCACTAACGAGGAGGAGGGTGAGTAAAGCCCGGAACCTGAAACGTCCCGATCCAGGAAGACAAGATTTAAGGCCTCAAATATGTCTTTTGGAGAGATGTTGGAGATGGTCGACATTGAACAGGGCCGACTATGATGGGAAGTATGGATCTTACCCAAACCCAAATATCAGAAAGGCCAAGATCATGTCTAAAGTTGTGAAGAGTCTTCATAAGAATTTTGGGGTACCCCGATCCAAGGATCAACTGAGAAAACGCTGGTCAGACCTGAAAGTGAGGGAGCATGAGCAGTACCTTAGGATCAAGCGTGTTCTTAAAAAAAGTAAGTAGTTGTCATGTGTTCATATGATTATTCTTGCTTGCATATTGCTCCATGTGCTTTGATTTCATGTTGTACATTTTAAAATGGCCACTTTCAAGTTCATGGTTTCATTCGTTCGGAAGAAACATCGTTCTGCAGGGAAGTATTCCAGCTTAACAAAGTGTCCCCAATAATGTTCTCACCTTGGAACTCGGCCAAAAAACACAATTGTACAACACTATGAGTAATAATACAAATAAAAATGAAAATATAGTGCAAATGAGATGCTATCCACTACATGATAAATAAAGCATATATAGTGCAAAAAAATATATCTGCATAAATGATCCAAATACAAACGAACGTACAAAAAATATCTATATAGAGTGAAAGTACGTGAAAAAATCAATCCAGTGATTAAATATAAATAATCAATATAAACAAGTGATTGTCCATAAAAAAACGTGCACTGATGACTGGTAAACTTGCAAAAATAAAGTTCATGCAGAAAGTGTAGAAATCATTTCCCAAAAGTGACAATCCACTGCAAACTTCAGTGCTTAATGAGTGCACCACCTATTTCCCCCAGCCTCTCACCTCCAAGGACCCTCACCCTTCAGGTGGTGCACTCATTAAGCACTGAAGTTTGCAGTGGATTGTCACTTTTGGGAAATGATTTCTACACTTTCTGCATGAACTTTATTTTTGCAAGTTTACCAGTCATCAGTGCACGTTTTTTTATGGACAATCACTTGTTTATATTGATTATTTATATTTAATCACTGGATTGATTTTTTCACGTACTTTCACTCTATATAGATATTTTTTGTACGTTCGTTTGTATTTGGATCATTTATGCAGATATATTTTTTTGCACTATATATGCTTTATTTATCATGTAGTGGATAGCATCTCATTTGCACTATATTTTCATTTTTATTTGTATTATTACTCATTGTATATGTATAAGCACTCTTAGGTAGCGCCGCATTTTTATTTATATCAATTTATACATTCACTTTCGGTGCTGAGATCACTGTTTTTATGCTGGCTGCTTCCTGTGCACATTATTTTGTATTCATTTAGTCTTCCTGTGAACTATTAGGTGGAGCGCACTAGTCTTCCTTTTTACAATTGTACAACACTTCCAAGCAATGTTTCAGATTCCTATTTCTCTCCTCTGTGTGCTAATTATTCTTTGTTTACATTCTCATAGGGGAGAGAAGGCTCGGCAAGTATGAGTACACCAGGGACCACACCCCTCCCAAAGAAGGCCAACTTCCAAAAGCACAAACAGAGGAGCAGGAGCAGGAGGAGGGGGAGGCAGGAGAGATTGTGGAGGTTGGGCAAATTGTCACCACAACAGGTGAGTGTTGGAGAACACAGTTTTCAGTAAGCTCAGCAATGTATGTCACCATATTTTTATTACATGGTGTGTTTATTTGCTTTGTTTTGTAGGTGATGTGGAAGAAGATTCCTGTTTTACCAGTGAAAGTGCCCAGATCCTGACTGGGGAGATAATGGGGTGCAATTGGGATTTGGAAAATATACAGAAAAACATCAATGATGTTAAAAATAAAATGAAGAACATCATTGATGTTTTGGGGAGAGTGTGAAACACCAAAAACTAGATAGGGTTTTATTTTTGCTATTTTAAAAACAAAATGTTGTATTTATCGAAATTACAAATTTGGAAGATGCACAGAGTGTGTCAACATGCGCTATCTCCCATCATGGGGGATCAATGTACGTGTTTTGTGTAAAGTGTCTGAGATGAAGGGGTTGCAGCCCCAAAGCATGTACATTGATCTCCTATGATGGGAGATAGCACATGTTGACACACTGTGTGCATCTTCCAAATTTGGATTTTTCAGGGGTCACACCCCATGTGATGAAGGCAATATCAGCCCAGTTTGTACATACTCATGTCTGATATTGTCTTCACTTTTCAAAGTTGAACTTTGTAAGTTCCTGTGTTCTGTATTTTACGGTTTGATACATGCCTGTTTACACAAAAACACCAAGTAAACAAAATTCTGATTAAACTCTGTTTTGGATACACACAATTTCTTGGTTTGTTGTAAAAACCTTTTTGAAACGCACATGTGAATGTGCTTGTATTAAAAAGTTTAATTATCAACAATGTGTGGCTTCCTTTTTCATTGCGCCAAAAATTTATTTGTAGTAACATTTTAGTTTGTGCTGAGAAGGAGTGTGATTTAATAAAGGCAACTCCACTTTGCTCTCCAAGTGCAGTTTCAGGTGTACTTTTGCAGTGCACTTGTAGTGCATAGTGGATGTGCCTTTAGTAAAAAGCACCCACAGTGAGGTGTAAATTTGGACAATCATGCCATTTTCATGCCATGGTGCTGAAAATGAGCACGATTTTGGTCAGTAATGCACTACATACATTAGTTACAAAAACAAGGTGTGTGTAGCAGACCCACAACATAATAAGATTATCTGAAGAAGAGACTGTCCCCTCATCTCGCTCTGAACTTGGGTTTGCACTGTTGGTGAAAAAGGCACAACTTAAAAAAAACTGGCAAAGTGGGAGGCCACAGTCTGCCATTCCTGTGGCATTGAAGGACACTGCGTAGTGAAACAAGAACAAAAATTAGTAATTTGACAAATCAGCATTGCAAGCAGATTAGACACCCACATTTTTGGTCAAAATTAGTATAACATTTTGGGAAATGAGTATTTAAGCCTAAAGGATAAGGTCCGCTTATGAGAGTCATCACCCCCCCACCCCCCCCCCCCCCCCCATCAGATGTGCCCTTGCTAAAAAATGAGGGGGGATGTTTAGGACAGGTAACCCTCTCCACTTGATTGAGAGCTGAATGCCTAAATAATGTGTGATACTTTAGGAAGCCCCTCCTTATTTACACTATTGGCAGCCCACGGGACAGGTAAGAAGTGTCATAATAACAAAATGAAAACAAAATGGAAGCACATTTTGACATTCTGCTATTACATATCAAGATAATTAATATGTTAAAAAAAAATAGCATTTGAAAGTATTGAGGCAGGCCCTTACACTACATGCTTAGGTGAACTCGTCCATAAATGTGATCATCAAAAAGGTAGGTATAGTGTGTATTGGGTTTGGTAAATTCATCAGATAGAGGATTGCTATCAGCTGAGCTAGCAGTTGGGGGGAGGGGGGTTACTAATGAGTTTGGCACAACCCCAAAAATTTCAAAAAAGTCACTCTGCATGAATTGAAGCACACACATAACATTTGTAGACATTTTATGGGGTGTTTAGGGGAAAGCAATACTATGGAGCTGACAAAAAACATTGGTAAGTGACTAGACTATAGTTTTATGGGCCAAGAAGAGCATGGTGGGGAAGTTAGTGAGGCAAATCTGCATGAGGACAAAGGGGCAGAGCATATGGATTAGAGCATATTGCAATGATGGTAATTAGGGAATGAGGAAAGAAATGCAAGACATTAGCAATCATGAAATACAGAGAATGTGATGTTTAAGGATAAAACTTACCTTCATATAGTCCTTCTGCAGGACCTGAATGATGGCAGAACAGGTCTCTGGAATAATGATCCCCAGAGCCTGGGGGGAGATGCCTGTAGAGAACTTCAGGTCCTGAAGGCTTCTCCCAATCGCCAAGTAGCGCAACGTGGCGATGAGCCTCTGCTCCGGAGTGATGGCTTGCCGCATGCAGGTATCCTGCCTGCTGATAAAAGGGATGAGCAAAGCCAGCAGACGGGGAAAAACGGGGTCCGTCATCCGGAGATAATTCCTGAAATCATCAGGATTATTCTCGCGGATCTCACGGAGCAAAGGCATGTGGGAGAACTGGTGACGCTGGCGCAACCAATTCTTGGTTCACAAATGCCTCTCCTCCCTGTTCATGGACCGGGCTTGTGTCAAAGTAACAACCCCAACACGAAGCCCCTGCACAGCACAAACTCTACGACGAGTACGTAGAGGAAACATGGTTTGAAAACGGTCGGCTCGTCAGAACGGACACCAGAAAGCACAGATAAACAGCAAGGCCTGAAAGAACAACCTGAATAGCAGAAGCAAGCAGACAATAAAAAATGCCTTTCAAAGCGTACTATACCAAGATATTGTCCACAATGATCAACAAATACTTAATGACTGCACGCACTGATTATCAGATACGCAAAGACAAGCACAAACCAAAGAGCAGTAGCGATCTGAATCACAAATCTGAAAAGCGCGAATCGTCTCTCACCAAACTTCTACGAACACGAAATCAGCAGAAGGAGCCCAAAGGGTGCCGGACGTGGTGCTGAACTTCCCTTTTCTAGTCCCGCCGTACACGGCTTACGTCACCGCGTTCTTGGCAACCGCAAATTTCGACAACTTGGTCCGACCGTGTGTATGCAACAGTTTCGGACACAATTTGTCGGACAAAATCCGTCAGACAAAATCCAACGGATTTGGTTGGCAGAATTTCCGACCGTGTGTACAAGGGCTAAGAATTGTTAAGCTGCAACATAATAAATGTTTGCCTTTGGGTTTATTATTGCTTTAAATCTCAGCTAACAAAAGCACATGTAGCAACAATCTATTTGTATCATGCAAACAGTAAGGAAAGTAAATCTAATAAATTCTAAAGACAGGTTACACAATGCAATATTTAATCTTTGCCAAAGAGGCCCTCTAGGAAATAGTCTCCGGAAATTAATTGTTGACTGACTATTGTTTGGAATTGTTAACTAAAATTTTAATAAACTTAAGTGACATAGCTAGGTGTGGTTTATTAGCTGTAACTAAATTAAACTTTACGTAGATGAGTGGTGGCTGGCATATAAAAAAGGGTTGACAGTGGTATAAGTGTGTGAAGGCAGGGGCGGACTGACAACTCATGGGGCCCCCGGGCAATAGGAGATTATGGGGCCCCGGTCAATAGGAGATTATGGGGCCCCCGGGCAATAGGAGATTATCGGGCCCCCGGGCAATAGAAGATTATGGGGCCACACAGTATACACACACATACAGTATACACAGACACACAGTATACACAGAGAATACACATACACACACTGAAAAGGTACTGGAGAGGCAGCTATAATCTTGGTATTTTTAAAAAAACACAGATTTTTACATACTGTCCCTGGTTTTACTAAGGCTGGCAACCCTCATGGGGCCCCCTAGTGGCATGGGGCCCTCGGGCAGTGCCCGAGTGCCCCAATGGTCAGTCCGCCCCTGTGTGAAGGTGAGATACGGTGCCAATTTACTGTAATCAAAGTTATATTCCAAACAAACGACTAAATACACAGATGAACTACATGAATGCTGTTTTACCTGTATCTCTGTGCATCCAGTTCTGACTTCTCACAGCTCGGCCATACAGCATAGCCCTGTCTGCCAAGATGGAATTTTTGCTTCTGCTATAGCTAAAGCAAATCTTTCACATCAGTAACAAAGTTTGCTTATTCAAGGCCCCCCCCCCCCCCCAAAATGCTGCAAAAATGATTGGGGGGGGGATAGATAATGTACTTGACATTTCCTGACTGCTGTAGTGCAAGGGGTGACATCCTCCTGCTGGCAAGAATAAATGCTGAGTAGTCCAAAGCTGCAGCACAGTGCAGGATTGTCGACTCCTGAGATTTGGATGACTGTATTTGCCTGGAAGGAGGAAAATGTCACTGTCACCAAGTTGCTGCAGGAGGAAGTCAGGAAAAGTATGCTATCTAACAAATATCTAAGAGACTGATACCAGGTCAAATTCAGGTACTTGCAATGATTAAATAATTTAAAAAAAACGTAAAAAGGACAACTATACCTTTGGTCATGCCCCCAACCCCATCTGTTCTCATACTTACCTTTATCTATATTCTAGAAATCTAGATCAATATCCAGCTTGTTTCTGAATATCTCACTTGAATCAGATGTAAGGCCTTACTTCTCCTGAGGAAGCAAGGGTTGTCATTGCGAAACATGTTGAGACATATGTACAAGAATTCCATTCTTATAGACTATGTACAATGTTGAAATGTATGTAACTACTTCTATTTTATGTATATGACTGTTGAGTTGTTCAATATTTCAGATTTGACTCTTTTTAACCACTTCCAGACCACCACACGACCAATATACGTGTTAAATCTGAAGAGGAATGTTGTTGCTATGGCAGCAGCTAGCTGCCATAACCCCGCTATCCTCTTTTTCGGCCGGCGGTCCAGTTTCCGATAATAGTGGTCTCTGTGGCGGTGTCACATACCTTACAGTGGAGCCTGAGAGGACGAGAGTGGCCTTTTGCACAGTTCCAGTCCTAGCACCCATGGTGGTAGATACAGGAAGTGCAGGGGCAGCAGAAGGGTGCAGGTGCCTGCAGGTCAAAGGCTGGAACTTGAAGACATAGGAATTCCTGTAAGGACTGAACACCAGGTTGTTCAGCTGGGACCAGATCAGGATTAACAGAGGAGTAAGGAACTGGCAGGAGTCGGCAACAGGCTGGCAGCGAGGTACACAATCAGGAGACAAAGCCATGGTCAAAGTCCAAGCCAAAGTCAGTTCAGTACACAGAGACAGGCAGGCAGGTAAGGAGAATCCAAGAGAATGGTCAGAGGGAAACCGAGTTTTCAGGAGCAGATAGACATGTGCACACTGAAATATTTTGTTTCGGAATTTCGTTTTCGTCTGAAAAATACATTTATTTAGTTACTCCTGAAATTCGTTTTTATTTACTTTGTTTTTCGTTAAAAATTGCATTTGTCTGAAAATCCAAATTAATTAACCACTTCAATACAGGGCACTTTCACCCCCTTCCTTCCCAGCCCAATTTTCAGCTTTCAGCGCTCTAGCGCTTTCAGTGACAATTGCGCGGTCATGCTACACTGTACCCAAATGAAATTGTTATCATTTTGTTCGCACAAATAGAGCTTTATTTTGGTGTTATTTATTCACGACTCCGTTTTTTTTTTTTGCGATATAAGCGCAAAAAAAGCGGAAATTTGGGAAAAAAACAATATTTTCTTTTTTCTATTTGAAAAGAAATCCAATAAAATCAAATTTTGACATAAATTTAAGCCAAAATGTATTCTGCTACATGTTTTTGGTAAAAAAAATTCCGTTAAGTGTATAATAATTGGTTTGTGTGATCACGGACATATGTACGCAAATGATCATGTACATATGTGTGCAGGTGATCACGTACATATGTGTGCAGATAATCATTGGGACATGTGATTTTAGTGGGACATATGTGGGGGACATGTTTTTATTATTAGGGACATGTGTTTTTATTATTTGGGGACATGTATGTTTTAGGGACATGTGTGTTTTGGGGACATATGTGGGGACTGTGTTTTCACTGTGTGGTGTGTTGTGTGTTTACACTACACTGATGATCAGTGAGTAAAAAGCTGTGAAAAGCAGCCCATACTCACTGATCATCAGCCGGCTGCAGCGTTCTGCTCTCCTCTTCTCAGCGGTGACTTCCGTGTGAGGAGAGGAGAGCCGATTGCCTAGCAACCGGCTGTTTGTTTACATCACATGACGGCCGTGATTGGACACGGCCGTCATGTGATCAGGAGGGCCAATCACAGAGCCCTCCTGCCGATCTGAGATGTGCCGTGTCCGGGTGACACAAGCACATCGGGATCGCGCCGCTGCGCGGGCGCGCGCGCGCGCGATCCCGCTGCTCCTGAATGACGTTCCTGAACGTCCTATCAGGAGCAGGCGGCTCCCACCCGGCCGTATATATACATTGGCCGGGTGGGAAGTGGTTAAGGTCGAATCTGTCATTGAAGGCTTATGGTGTCTGTCGATTGTTCAAAGAAGATTCAACAGAGCAGCTAAATTGTATGACTCTGTATAGATTAGCTGCTCCGTCGAATCTTCTTAGAACTTTCAACAGACACCATAAGCCAAAGATTCGACGTTTGTATGTTTTTCGCTGCTTTGTCAAATCTTTGTTCGTTCATGTTGAACGTATATAGTTCAAACAGAAAATGGACTGATGATAGTGATTAGGGATGAGCTTCGAGTTTGAGTCGAACTCATGATCGACTCGAACATTGCCTGTTCGCTGAACAGCGAACAATTTGTGGTGTTCGCGGCAAATTCGAAAAGCTGCGGAACACCCTGTAAAAGTCTATGGGACAAATCGAAAGTGCTAATTTTAAAGGCTAATATGCAAGTTATTGTCATAAAAAGTGTTGGGGGACCTGGGTCCTGCCCCAGGGGACATGTATCAATGCAAAAAAAAGTTTTAAAAATGGCAGTTTTTTCAGGAACAGTGATTTTAATAAAGCTTAAAGTGAAATGATAAAAGTGTAATATTCCTTTAAATTTCGTACCTGGGGGGTGTCTATAGTATTCCTGTAAAGGGGTGCATGATTCCCATGCTTAGAACTGTCCCTGCACAAAGTGTCATTTCTGCAGGAAAAAAAGTCATTTAAAAGCACTCGCGGCTATAATGAATTGTCGGCTCTCCGTAATACAGAGAACAGTCATTGAAAGTCATTGATAAAAAAAAAAAGCATGGGGTTCCCCCAAATTCAATTACCAGGCCCTTCAGGTCTGGTATGGATATTAAATGGAACCCCACATCAAATAAAAAAAAAAATGACCTGGGGTTCCCCCCGAATATCCATACTAGACCCGTCAGGTCTGGTATGGATTTTAAGGGGAAGTCCTCACCAAATAAAAAAAAAAATGTCATGGAGTTCCCCCAAAAATCCTTACCAGACCCTTTATCCGAGCATGCCACCTGGCAGGCCGCAGGAAAAGAGGGGGAACGAGAGAGCGCCCCCCCTGAACCATACCCGGCCACATGCCCTCAACATTGGGAGGATGCTTTGGGGGTCTGTGTCCCCTAGACCTCCTCTGTAACTCAAAACAAATTGAGCTAACTTTACTTTTGTTTTATTTTTTTTAATTAAAAAATGTGTATTTTTTTCCAAAAGTACGCTTGTAAGACCGCTGCGCAAATACGACCGGCATTTTATTCTCTAGGGTGTTAGAAAAAAAAGTATATTTGGGGGTTCTAAGTCATTTTCTAGAAAAAAAACTGTTTTTAACTTGTGAACAACAAATCTCAAAAAGATGCTTAGTTCTTAAGTGGTTAAGATATGTTTATGTACCAGGGGCTGAAGGGCCCTGCTTTTTTTTTTTTACCCTTCATTCTCTCTTTTTCTCTCCCTCCCTTTCTACCCTTTGGTCTCCCTCACCTACCACCCACCTAATACCCACCTTGGTTTTCCCTTGTGTGGCTCCCCCTGGCGCCTCTCTGTATACTTCAAAAGCGCGATGGCAGACTTTATCAAGCTCACCTCTTTTAATGTTAAGGGGCTGAATTCCCCTAAAAAGCGGCGTATCCTCCAGCGGGAACTGAAGAATTCCTGCACTGACGTGGCCTTTGTCCAAGAAACGCACATTAAAAAGACGAGTCTCCCTTTCCTTAGGTCGAGATTTTTCCCTCATGTCTACCACTCCACTAACCCCTCTGCTAAGACCAAGGGTGTCTCCATTATGATCTCTAGCAGGCTCCCCTGGGTGTTCCAGGAATCCCGGGTGGACCCTGAAGGTTGCTTTCTTTTTCTTAAGGGACGTATAGGGGAACTACTATTTACCATCGCTACGATATATGTCCCCAATGCTCATCAGGACGTGTTTCTTATAACTACCTTTGATAGTTTGAGGGATTTTCGGGAGGGCCAGCTGATAGTGGGAGGGGACTTTAACATTCCCCTTTCGCCCTCGGTTGATACCTCTACCTCATGCTCCTCGGTCCCTGTTTCGACAAGGAAGAAGATAACCAAGTGCCTCTTATGGGACCAACTGATTGACGTGTGGCGTCTGCAACACTCAGGGGAAGGAGACTATTCTTTTTACTCCCCCCCTCACAAATCCTACTCAAGGATAGATTTCTTTTTGATTCCTCATGACCAACTGCACCTGGTGGAATCTTCATCCATCGGCCATATTACTTGGTCCGACCACGCTCCTGTAGCCCTTACCTACACCCTCTCGAGGAACCCCTCACCCAGGTCTTTGTTCTGGCACCTCAACGAGAGCCTCCTCCAGGTCCCGGAGGTTTTGGCAGATGTTACTAGGTCGCTTGACATGTACTTCCAAGAAAACGAGACGCAGGATTGCGACCCGGGGATGGTTTGGGAGACCCACAAGTCGGTTCTCCGCCGGGTCCTGACTAAGCACGGGGCTCAAATCAAACGAGCGCAGAACGAACAGCTGGCCAAGCTACTTTCTGGGCTTGCCTCTATTGAGGCGAGGCATAAACATGCTCCCATGCGGCTCCTAGAAATTGAACTGGGGACACCTCGTGCCCAGATCACTGACCTACTTCATTATAAAGCGAAGGCGGAACTCCAGTTTTGTCGGAAACTGACCTATGAGTCCGGGGACAAATGTGGGAAGATTTTGGCTCAGTCTGTTAAGGAGTTGAAGTCTTCCTCCTATATACCGCAGCTGATAGATGGGAATGGTCAAAGGGCCTCTACCCCAACTCAGATAGCCGATGCTTTCGGGAAATTTTACCATGATCTTTACAATCTGCCCCCCTCCTGGTCTAGTCAGGAAGAAATAGATAGGTATGTGGCCTGTTCGGGACTGTCGACCCTTTCATTGGAGTCGTGGGAATGTCTGGAAGACCCGATTATGTTGGAGAAGGTACAGCGGGCGGTGGGCTCTTTTGAAGGTGGGTAAGGCCCCGGGCCCAGACGGATACACTGCGCAATACTATAAGACCTTTCTCCCTGCCCTCGGCCGCGCTTGGTGCAGTTTTTTAATGCTCTGAGCTCGGGTGGGGACTTTCCGAGGGATACCCTTAGAGCCCATATTTCATTGATTCTCAAGGAGGGCAAGGATCCGGGCCTTTGTGGGAGCTATAGACCCATCTCCCTTTTAAATTTGGATTTGAAGTTATTCTCCAAAATCCTTGCCACGCGTTTGGCGCAGCACCTGCAATCCCTCATTCATATCGACCAAGTAGGCTTTATCCCCTCCAGGGAAGCCCGGGACAACACCATTAAAGTACTTAACCTGGTGCATAAAGCCAAATCATCCAGGACTCCCTGTCTTTTTGTGAGTACAGATGCCGAAAAGGCCTTTGATCGGGTTAATTGGACGTTTATGTTCTCGGTCCCCCGTCACATAGGCCTAGGGGGACAAATGTTGTCTTAGATAAGTAAAATATACTCCCGTCCCTCGGCTCAGGTAAAAGCGAATGGGGTGCTTTCGGCTCCTCTCGACATAGGGAATGGGAGCAGACAGGGGTGCCCCTTGTCGCCCCTTCTATTCGCGCTGTCCTTGGAACCCTTCCTCTCTACCATCAGACAAAATCCAGACATAACGGGACTCCACATGGGCAGCACTGAGTGTAAGATCTCCGCTTATGCGGACGATATGCTGTTCTCGATAACGAACCCCAGAATTTCTCTGCCAAACCTCCTTCGAGAGTTCCAAATTTACAGGGAGCTTTCCCACCTAAAAATAAATTTCTCAAAGTCAGAGGCCATACAGGGGGCTGTCCCTCCGCAAACCTTATTAGATTTGCAGTCTAACTTTCGATTTAAGTGGACTCACACGACCCTAAAGTATTTAGGTACACACATTTCGCCGGACATAGCGCGTACATTTGTGCTGAATCCCCCCCCCCCCCTGTTACTAGGACACGTGGTCTCCTTCAAAAATGGAGTTCCGGTCTTCATTAATGGTTCGGGAGATGCAATCTTATTAAAATGAATATACTTCCTTAATTTACATATCTTTTTCAGGCTCTCCCGATCCAGATCCCGGTCCCATTTTTTAAACAGGCTCAGTCCCTGCTTACTCAATTTATATGGGCCCACAAAAAACCCAGACTTCAGCGGTCACAACTAACACTAGCTAAACAACAGGGAGGGTTGGCTCTTCCTAACTTGTGATGCTATTACCAGGCCTCCCATATGGGGGGTGTGTTGGACTGGAACCGTAATCAACTTACTAAGCTATGGGTGCAATTAGAACAGTCTCACTCCCGCATCCCATTGAAAAGCGCCCTGTGGTGCTACAAGGATTTTCCCAAAGATTTGAAGTCGCACCCTACTATAGGGGCTTCATTGAAAGTCTGTCACCGGATTGCTACCCAAAATATACTTACATCTCTGACCTCCCCCCTATTCCCTATCCTCGGACACCCGAATTTTGCGCCGGGGATTTACTCCCGAGATTATGACTCGCTCAGAAGATCTAATTTGGACCATGCATCTAAATATGTTAGTAACGGACAATGGCCATCTATCTCAACCCTGTCCGATCCATCGGGACATTTCCAGCTGCCTTTTTGGAGAGCGGTGCAACTACATCACTTCCTCCATTCTATTCCTAATCCCCAAGACTTCGACCGCCATCAGACGGACTTTGAGATGCTACAGTATGTACGAGTGAAGGCCCTTTGGCCCACATCCTCTCTGACATATGCGCTTCTGAATACACCTCCTGAACATCCCCACTTACCGTGTCTGTCCAGTTGGCAAAGGGATCTTAATTGCTAATTTTCCTCGGAGCAAAGACAACACATTATTACTCTTGCTCTTAAGTAGTGATGGGTGAACGGTTTGCCCGGCGGTCGTTTCGCGGCGAATTTCGGCTGTTCGCGATTCGCCCGAACGGCGGACTATTGCCGCCGTTCGCCCAGCGGACTTCCGTGTTTACTGTGTAAAAGAACTTTGACCTATGATGACACATCCATCATGGGGTACAGGACAGCCAATTGAGACATTACAGCACATGGACACTTGGACATTCCCCCTAACTTATAAATACACCCGATCCGGCGGCCATTTTACATTCTTTCTTCTGTCACTATAGGGAGAGGTTGCTGTGTGGAGCAGGGAGAGATTGCAGTGACCCAAATCGCTAGCTATTTGGTACACAAAAGTTCTTTTCAGGACTGGTATAGGTGTTAGGTGTATATAGGTTTGCTGTGCTACTGATTGTTGCAGCAGCCTGAGCGTCTTTTGTCAGTTTAGAGAAAGGGACAGGACGGTGTGTCTGCTGTAGGGACAGTCAGTTTAGTCATTAGCTGTTACTATCAGGTCCACAAAAGTGCTAATCCAGTTATTGTTCCAGTAGCCTCTGTTTTGTCAGTTTATATAGGGACAGGCAGGAAGCAGTGTGTGAGGCAGTGAGGGTCAGTTTAATCAGTAGCTGTTACTATATTAGGTCCACAAAGGTTCTTTTCAGGACTGGTATCAGTGGTATGGTAATAGGCTTGTACACGTATAATATTCTTTCTTCCAAATATAGAAAGAATATTATACGTGACTGCTGCCCTTCTGCTGCAGTCTGCTAATCATTCACAACCTACTTGTTCCACAAAGGTCCTTTATAAGGACTGGTAATAACCTGGTGTAGGGTGCTATAGTACATAGGGTTGAGTGAGGTACAGTCTGCTATTCTATAAGGAATGGTATAGGTCCACAATACATAGGGTTGAGGTGCACTACTGCTGACCGCTGCCCTATACTGCAGCAGTAATTCATCGGTATAGGGACTGACGTACAGTCTGATAATCAGTCACAACCTAATTGTTCCACAAAGGTCCTTAAAGGACTGGTAACTTGGTCTGTCTAGGGTTCTACAGTACATAGGCTTGAGTGAGGTACAGTCTGCCATTCTATAAGGACTGGTATAGGTCCACAATACATAGGGTTGAGGTGCACTACTGCTGACCACTGCCCTATACTGCAGCAGTCCTTCATCAGTATAGGGACTGACGTACAGTCTGCTAATCAGTCACAACCTGCTTGTTCCACAAAGGTCCTTATAAGGACTGGTAACTTGGTCTGTCTAGGGTTCTACAGTACATAGGGTTGAGTGAGGTACAGTCTGCCATTCTATAAGGACTGGTATAGGTCCACAATACATAGGGTTGAGGTGCACTACTGCTGACCGCTTCCCTATACTGCAGCAGTCCTTCAACGGTATAGGGACTGACGTACAGTCTGCTAATCAGTCACAACCTACTTTTTCCACAAAGGTCCTTATAAGGACTGGTAACTTGGTCTGTCTAGGGTTCTACAGTACATAGGGTTGAGTGAGGTACAGTCTGCCATTCTATAAGGACTGGTATAGGTCCACAATACATAGGGCTGAGGTGCACTACTGCTGACCTATACTGCAGCAGTCCTTCATCGGTATAGGGACTGACGTACAGTCGGCTAATCAGTCACACACAACCTACTTGTTCCACAAAGGTCCTTATAAGGACTGGTAACTTGGTCTGTCTAGGGTTCTATAGTACATAGGGTTGAGTGAGGTACAGTCTGCCATTCAATAAGGACTGGTATAGGTCCACAAAACATAGGGTTGAGGTGCACTACTGCTGACCGCTGCCCTATACTGCAGCAGTCCTTCATCGGTATAGGGACTGAGAGTTTTGTCACAGGGTCATTTAAAAAATGACAGGCAGAGGAAGAGGCAGGCCCTTCCGCAGGGATGGTAGGGGTAGGGCAGGAGCAACAGGCTTGAGCCAAAGTGGGAAGTTGCAGAAGGTGCGTTCAATTACTTTAAAGGACGCACCAGACTTGGTTGAGTGGCTCACTCAGCCTTACTCTTCTGCACCCTCCTCATCCTCTCGATCTGCACCCTCTTCTTCACTCTCTGCTATGTGCACCCCCAAAGACACTACCACCAACAACACCACCACCACATACCTTCCGCTTGAGTCACAGGAATTATTTTCCGATCCATATCAAGACATTTCTGATGCGCAGCCACTCTTGGTATTGGATCAGGAAGAGGAGGTAGCAACAACCGCTACTCAGCAGTCTGACGACAGTACCCAGATCAGCCCAAGGAGGAGGTTGGTCCCCGGTGTTGCTGCCTACTCCGAGATCTCTACTTATAGTGGTGGGGAAGGTGATATTGATGATGACGTGTCTAGTAATGTCACGTGGGTGCTCACAAGAGAGGAAGAGGAGGGGAGTTCAGAGGGAGATATGGACCAGCAGATAGGGAGGAGAAGCAGGATTAACTTACATTGCACAGGAGGGACAAAGCAGACTGCAAATGTATCAGGAGCGAGTCATCGACCATGTACGGTCACATCTGGCGCTCCCAGGACACCGGCACATGGCTCCACAGTGTGGGCTTTTTTTAATAGCAATCTTTGCAGTCAACGCATTAGTCGCGGTAAGCCCAACACTCACCTAGGGACGACCGCCTTATGAAGGCACATGAGCAGCCATCACCGAGCCCAGTGGGAGCAACGGAACACACAAAGCCACACTCCAGGCTCTCACCGTCCAGCCTTGTCTTCTACTTCTCCTTCTCCTCTCTCCTCACAATTGCCCTCCACTCCACCTTCCATTATGCCAAGCTCACGTTTTTCTGCAAAAAGGCAGGCTTTCGTGGGCCTAATGTTCGAGCGTAAAAAAATGATGACGTCGGATAACCCTCTTGCCCAACAGTTGACGGCTGGCTTGTCAGAACTCATAGCCCGCCAACTACTGCCATATAAACTGGTGGACTTGGAGGCCTTTCGCAAATTTGTGGCCATTGGAACACCACAATGGAAGGTCCCAGGAAGGAAGTATTTCTCAGAGAAGGGCATCCCAGAGCTATATGGCCATGTTCAGCGGCAAGTGAATGTATCTCTGGCACACAGTGTCGGTGCCAAGATACATCTGACCACAGACACGTGGTCTAGCAAACACGGGCAGGGAAGGTATATCACTTTTACTGCCCACTGGGTGAACCTTCTGACGGCCGTCAAGCATGTAACCTGTGGCACCCGTGTAGATTTGGTTTTACCGCCACGGATTGCATGCAGGCCTGACTTTTCTTCTCCTGCTCCTCCTACTCCATCCTCCTCCCTCTCCTCCTCGGCTGACTCCTCCTTTTCCGCTGCTAGCGTCTCTTCCGCTGCGCCGCCCAAGCTCCCCAGAACCTAATCGACATGCCAGGTGAGACTTTGCCATGCCGTGCTGCGTCTGTTGTGCCTGGAAGCCAAGAGCCACACTGGCCCGGCACTCCTTTCAGCTTTGCGTTCACAGGCAGATCAGTGGCTAACACTGCTCAATTTGACAGTTGGTAAAGTGGTGTGTGATAATGGTGCCAATCTGCTTAGCGCATTGAAACAGGGCAAAATCATGCACGTGCCATGCATGGCACACGTCTTAAACTTGGTCGTGCAGCGATTCGTTGTCAAATACCCTGGGGTCCAGGACATCTTGCGGCAGGCAAGGAAAATCTCGGCCCATTTCAGAAGATCTTACACGGCCATGGCTCGCCTTGCTGACATTCAGCGGCGACACAATCTGCCGGTCAGACGTATTATTTGCGATTGCCCGGCGCGATGGAACTCAACCTTCTATATGCTTGATAGGCTGCTCCAGCAGAAACGTGCAGTTAACATCTACCTGTATGAACTCTGCGGCAGAACAGGTTCTGGGGAGCTGGGGTTTTTTCACCGCACCAGTGGCTGCTCATGCGCGACGCATGCAGACTTCTGCACCCATTTGAGGAGATCACCAAACTGGTCAGTCGCAGCCATGGCGCCATCAGTGACATGGTACCTTATGCCTTCTTTATGGAGCGTGCATTGCGTTGTGTCATTGATCAAGCTGTGGAGGAGCAGGAGAGGGAAGATGAGGAAGTCGCAATGCTGGATGAATTCCCAGGGGGGCTACTCTATCTGAGACAAGTGAACAACAGTCTGAAGAGGAGTCAGAGGAGGATGGTGCCGGGGCGGATGAGGAGGAGCAAGAAGAGCATGCTTTAAACCTTTCTGGGACCCCTGTTGTTGTGCATGGATGGGGAGAGGAGAATGAAGAGGACAACATTATCCTGGATGATGAGCAGGAGCCAGGCCACCACACCACTATCAGTTTAGTGCAAATGGAGGCCTTCATGCTCCAGTGTTTTAATAGGGACCCCCGTATAAAAAGCATAAGAGTCAAGGACCAGTACTGGGTGACAACGTACTTAGACCCCCGGTACAAACACAACGTGGCGGAAATGTTACCGCCATCACAGAGGGCTGACAGAATGGAGCACTTCCAGGCCTTGATCGAGAAATGCTGCATTCTGCTTTTGCGTGCGCTGGCAGAGGAGCAATTCCCACTCCCAGAGAAGGAGTTGAGGGTACCAATCCAACAGCGCCTGCAAGAAGAGACCGGTTTGAAGATGTGTTGGTGACTTTGGATATGAGGTCATTCTTTCAGCCGACCCATCGACAGGTATCATCCGGATCCAGCATCAGGGAACGCCTAGACCGTCAGGTGTCCGACTACATCGGGTTAACGGCCGATGTGGACGCTCTGAGGAGTGATGAACCCTTGGACTACTGGGTGGGCAGGCTTGACCTCTGGCCAGAGCTTGCCCAATTTGCAATTGAACTGTTGGCTTGCCCCTCATCCAGTGTCCTGTCCGAAAGGACGTTCAGCGCAGCAGGGGGGATCGTGACCGATAAGCGTACTCGCCTAGCTCACGACAGTGTTAACTACCTCACATTTCTAAAAATGAATGAGGCATGGATCTCGGAGGAATTCAACACATGTGACCAGTAGACCATGTATATGTCTATAAACTATTTTTTTAATAAAGCACAGAGACCTTCTTTCTTCATTTGGCTTACTTCCTTGTCCAAAAAAAGCATACCGTACTATATGCCCGTACCCTCCTCTTTGAAGAGGTTGAGCGGTGTCATATTTCTACTGGGGCTGCTTATTATGAGGGGCTGCCACCATCCCTGTGCTGTGCTGACATCCTCCTGGGGCTGTACCTCTGCTGTGCATATTATGAGGGGCTCCCACCATCCCTGTGCTATGCTCATTATGAGGGGCTCCCACCATCCCTGTGCTGTGCTGACTTCCTCCTGGGGCTGCTTATTATGAGGGGCTCCCACCATCCCTGTGCTGACTTCCTCCTGGGGCTGCTTATTATGAGGGGCTCCCACCATCCCTGTGCTGTGCTGACTTCCTCCTGGGGCTGCTTATTATGAGAGGCTCCCACCATCCCTGTGCTATGCTGACATCCTCCTGGGGCTGCTTATTATGAGGGGATCCCACCATCCCTGTGCTATGCTGACATCCTCCTGGGGCTGCTTATTATGAGAGGCTCACACCATCCCTGTGCTATGCTCATTATGAGGGGCTCCCACCATCCCTGTGCTATGCTCATTATGAGGGGCTCCCACCATCCCTGTGCTATGCTGACTTCCTCCTGGGGCTGCTTACGGTGCAGGTGTCAGTGATGTATATCACGGTGCTGATGTCAGTGCTCTCTATCACGGTGCTGCTGTCAGTGCTGTATATCACGGTGCTGGTGTTAGTGCTTTATGTCACGCTGCTGATGTCAGTGCTCTCTATCACGGTGCTGTTGTCAGATGACTCTATCACGGTGCAGGTGTCATTGCTGTATGTCACGCTGCTGATGTCAGTGCTCTCTATCACGGTGCTGCTGTCAGTGCTGTATTTCGCGGTGCTGGTGTTAGTGCTTTATGTCACGCTGCTGAAATCAGTGCTCTCTATCACGGTGCTGCTGTCAGTGCTGTATATCACAGTGCTGGTGTTAGTGCTTTATGTCACGCTGCTGATGTCAGTGCTCTCTATCACGGTGCTGCTGTCATAGTTACATAGTTACATAGTTAGCCAGGTTGAAAAAAGACACAAGTCCATCCAGTTCAACCTTAAAAACAAATAAATAAAATAAAAAATAATCGTACAATCCAGATACCCAATTTTATGCCCACAATTGATCCAGAGGAAGGCGAAAAAAAACCCCAGCAGAGCATGCTCCAATTTACTACAGCAGGGGAAAAAAATTCCTTCCTGATCCCCCAATAGGCGATCGGATTTTCCCTGGATCAACTTTACCTATGTTAGTACCTAGTTATATTATGTACCATCAGGAAAGTATCCAAGCCTTTCTTAAAGCAATCTACTGAACTGGCCAGAACCACCTCTGGTGGGAGTCTATTCCACATTTTCACTGCTCTAACTGTGAAGAAACCTTTCCGTACTTGAAGCTGAAATCTCTTTTCCTCTAGACGTAAAGAGTGCCCCCGTGTCCTCTGGGTTGACCGTACAGAGAACAACTCAACACCAAGTTCACTAAATGGACCCCT
This sequence comes from Lithobates pipiens, assembly GCF_037356315.1. Lineage (NCBI taxonomy): Eukaryota > Metazoa > Chordata > Amphibia > Anura > Ranidae > Lithobates > Lithobates pipiens. Next base: position 139,924,806 of record NW_027507788.1, on the reverse strand, counting down.
AATATATTTGAACATGTTAATCATATCCCCCCTTAATCTCCTTTTCTCAAGAGTGAATAAATTTAGTTCCTCTAATCTCTCCTCATAGCTGAGTTCCTCCATGCCTCTTATCAGTTTGGTTGCCCTTCTCTGCACTTTCTCCAGTTCCCCGATATCCTTTTTGAGAACTGGTGCCCAAAACTGAACGGCATATTCCAGGTGAGGTCTTACTAATGATTTGAACAGGGGCAAAATTATATCTCTTTCTCTGGAGTCCATACCTCTCTTAATACAAGAAAGGACTTTGCTCGCTTTGCAAACAGCAGCTTGGCATTGCATGTTGTTATTGAGCTTATGGTCTACCAAAACCCCCAGATCCTTCTCCACTATGGATTCCCCCAGTTGTACTCCCCCTAGCATGTATGATGCATGCATATTCTTAGGCCCCAAGTGCATAACTTTACATTTATCAACATTAAACCTCATCTGCCACATAGTCGCCCAATTAGACAGTGTATTGAGGTCGGCTTGTAAATTGGAGACATCCTGTAAAGACGTTATTCCACTGCATATCTTGGTGTCATCTGCAAAGACAGAAATATTACTTTTGATGCCAGACCCAATATCATTTATAAAGATGTTAAAAAGTAAGGGTCCCAACACTGAACCTTGGGGTACACCACTGATAACCTTAGACCATTCAGAGTAAGAGTCATTAACCACGACTCTTTGAATTCTGTCTTCTAGCCAATTTTCTATCCATTTACAAACTGATATTTCCAAACCTGTAGACTTTACCTTACACATGAGCCATGTGTGCGGAACTGTATCGAATGCTTTTGCAAAATCCAAGTATACCACGTCCACCGCCACCCCTCTGTCCAAGGTTTTACTTACCTCCTCATAAAAAGAAATCAGATTTGTCTGACAACTTCTGTCTTTCATGAATCCATGCTGTCTGTTGCTTAAAGTGTTATTGTTCAGCAAGAACTCGTCGATGTGGTCTTTTATTAAACGCTCCAGTATCTTCCCAGCTATAGAAGTTAAGCTAACAGGTCTATAGTTACTTGGTAAAGACTTTGATCCCTTTTTAAATATAGGCACCACGTTCGCCCTGCGCCAATCCAGTGGGACTATTCCCGTCATTAATGAGTCCCTAAAAATTAGATACAATGGCTCTGAAATTACAGAGCTCAATTCTTTTAGGATCCGTGGGTGGATGCCATCAGGTCCAGGTGCTTTATCCACCTTTATTCTGTCTAAGTATTTCTGGACCATATCCCTTTTGAGCCATTGTGGATCATTTGGGGCTGTGTCACTACCACCCCCATTATGGACATGAGCTCCCCCATGCTCTTTTGTGTACACAGAGCTGAAGAAAGTGTTTAATAAATTAGCCTTCTCTTTGTCCCCAGTCACCAACTCTAGATTGTTTTGTAAAGGGCCTACATGCTCAGACTTGACCTTTTTACTATTAATATATTTGAAGAATTTTTTGGGGTTTGTCCTACTATCTTTTGCAATCTGTCGTTCGTTTTGAATTTTTGCATCCTTGATTTCCTTTTTACATATACTGTTAATTTCTTTGTAACATTTAAATGACACTAGTGATCCTTCATTTTTATATTTTTTAAAAGCTCTTCTCTTACAGTTTATAGCTTTTTTAACTTTGGCCGTGAGCCACATAGGTTTTGTTTTTAGCCTTTTAAACTTATTGCCCATGGGAATATACTTTGCAGTGAGGTCCCCAACAGTCTTTTTGAAGAATTCCCATTTCTGTTCTGTGCCCATTGAAGCGAATATTCTCTCCCAGTCTAAGTCCTGGAGAGTAGCCCTCATCCTTGGAAAATTAGCTCTCTTGAAGTTAAGTGTTTTTATCTTACCCGTATGTATTTCTTGTTTAGCGCTAACATCAAAGGAAATCATGTTATGATCACTGCTACCCAGGTGTTCCTTTATCTGGACATTAGTAATAAGCTCTGCATGGTTTGAGATTACCAGGTCCAACAGAGCTTCATTCCTAGCTGTCAGATGACTCTATCACGGTGCAGGTGTCATTGCTGTATGTCACTCTGCTGGTGATCATCTCCTGCACCCTCTTCTTTGCCTACCCTGACCTTCCCTCTCCTCCATTGCCTTCATGCGCTCCACAGTCCTGAATTGTCACAACAATTTCCCATATAAAAAAAGAATGCTTGTAGTTGTCGATCCCAGATTCACCTCATACATGTGTTATGTCATTGGCCATTTGGTGGGACTATGTTTGCACAGCTATTAATTATTTTGTGGCTGCAAATTTGACCTATAGGTTTGCGAAGTTCGCCTCCCATTGAAGTCAATGGGGCCCACCGCGAACGTTACGGTACGTGAACCATCGGCCGCGTTCGCGGTCCGCGTTCGCGAAACGTCCCGTCGGAAGTTCGTCCATCACTACTCTTAAGTCCTCACTGTGCACCAGGATACAGGAGACAAACTTTAAACTCCTTACCAGGTGGTATTTGACACCATCTAAGCTGCATAAATGCTTCCCCTCCGCCTCTGACAGATGTTGGCATTGCGGAGAAGAAGAAGGTACATTGATCCACATATCCTGCCCCAGTTTGATGGACTTCTGGAGAGAGGTCAGACGCATAACACAGATATTTATGGAATTTCCGATTCCGGAAGAGGCAGCATTTTTTCTCCTGCACCTCTCACGGATTCCCATTAAAAAATACAGAAAATCCATCCTAAGACATTTGATAAACGCAGCGAAGTCCTGTATTCCGCTCTATTGGAAACAAAGTTCCCCTCCCTCCATCGTTCATTGGGTCAGGAAAGTAGAAGAAATTAAAAAGATGGAGGACTTGATCCTTACAGCACAAGATAAACAGGAAATCTTTAAACAAACCTGGGACGGCTGGAATGTTTTTATATTCTTGCTCTCACCTTAGAGTCCGGGGTTGGCCTAACAGGGCCCCTTGGGCAGTGGTTGCCATTGTGTATTTTCTTTTTTTTCTCTCTTCTTTCTTTTCTTTTTTCCTGCTCTTTTTCTCCCCCCCCCCCCCTCTGTTACTCTTTCTTTTTGAAATTGTGGAGAAGTGTGATAGACGGCCCCCTCCCCCTTTACGGGGATGGCTGGTGTCGGGGGGACCTGGGGTTTATATGATCCCAGAACCCTGGCACGACATTCTCGCTAGGTCCCGCCAGGGTATGATTGATGTACGACAGTCTTAGCACTTGTACACATGGTCGGAGATTGAGACGGAATGTGTCCTATCGGATCGTTTTGTCGGATATGCCGACTGTGTGTGGTCTCCATCGGACTGTTTCCGTCGGAATATCCGACGGACCAACTTTTCCAACTTGCCGGTAAAATTTTCCGACAAAATGCTCCGATCAGACATACTCTGATCATGTGTAGCCTACTCCGAAGGACAAAGTGCCACGCATGCTCAGATCAAATTCCTAGGCCAAAGCTATTGGCTACTAGCCTGAACGTAGTCCCGTCGTAACGAAATAACGTCATCACGTTATGTACAATCGGATTTTCCGACAACTTTGTCCGACCGTGTGTATGCAACATCACTTCCGGACCTCTTGCGGAATTAATCAGTTGGAATTACTCCCACCGTGTGTACAAGGGCTTAAAGTTGCACTTTTTATCTGTACCGATTTTTGGTTATCTGGATTGTTCTGTACTTTGTCATTGTATGATGTATCCCGGGGACCGTCTTCCTCTGTTTGGAGTTGAATAAAAATGATATTTGAAAAAAAAAGATATGTTTATGTAATAAAATGTAACACTTCTTTTACAGTTTTAATGTGTCTCTCAAAGTCCCACAGTGGCCTTTTTTCCTTTTAAGTGACACCACTGATTCCGAGACATTTGTGACTGACTCAGTGACACCACAGACGCAGGGACATTTTTTCCTTTGCTGCTGTAAGTCCCATATTTGTGTACTGATTTTAAATGTTAAGTACAAACATTACATCTCTATTAGTTGGACTTAGGGGATTGCTTCAGTCTTTATGGACTCTGATTGTCAAACATATAATAAAGGTAAGTAAATATGCCTTTACTGGATTATATTACCCATTCTTCACCCTGGGCATTGGATGACCTTGTCCCAGCACTGCCTGTTCCTGTGACAACTGTCTAGGATGGGTTGTCCCAGTGAAGGAAAATGTCCCCAATTAGTCACAGATGGTAAAACTGATAGTGATTTTTTTCTTTCCAACATAAACATGTTTTTTTTAGCTTTATATATACTTGCATAGGAAAGTAACATTAACAAGACAGGGACGTCTTTTTCTAGAACAGGTGGCTAAAAATATATCTATAGAAATATCAAGCCATAAGCCTTATTAATGGTAGAGGAACTAGCTAGCAGATGTCTGTGTTATGGCAGTCCTTTCCCTGTTTCTGACCTCTAAATCAGTGGTCATTAGGGATGAGCCGAACACCCCCCGGTTCGGTTCGCACCAGAACTTTCGAACGGACCCCACGTTCGTTACGAACGTTAGAACCCCATTGAAGTCTATGGGACTCGAACGTTCGAAATGGAAAGTGCTAATTTTAACGGCTAATATGCAAGATATTGTCCTAAAAAGGGTTTGGGGACCTGACTCCTGCCTCAGGGGACATGGGTCAATGCAAAAAAAAGTTTTAAAAACGTTTTGGCGGGAGCACTGATTTTAATGACGATTAAAGTGAAAAAAAAGTGAAATATTCCTTTAAATATGGTGCCTGGGGGGTGTCTGTAGTATGCCTGTGAAGTGCCACGTGTTTCCCGTGTTTAGAACAGTCCCTGCACAAAATGACATTAAACGGAAATAACACCATTTAAAACTGCTTGCGGTTTTAATGTTATATCTGGTTCCTGCAATATGGTTGAAAATCATTGAGAAAAATGGCATGGGTAGCCCTCCCTGCCCATTACCAGCCTATTTGGGTCTTGTACGCATATTAAGGGGAACCCTGTACCCATATTAAAAAAAGGAAATGCGTGTGGCCCCCAGGCCCTATATACTCAGAACAGCAGTATACAGGCGGTGCAAACAAGACAGGGACTGTGTAGGTTTGTTGTGTTGAGTTGAATCTGTTTGTAATTTTCAACTAGTACATTTTTAAAGTGTAGCTCCAGTCAAAAAAACTATTTTTAAGCTTTTTGGAAAACATAGGGAAGGGTTATCACCCCTGTATAATTTGTTTTGTCGTACATCTTTTTTCATCTCACTTGCTGCTGTCTCCTTGCGTTTGCAAGTAGGAGATGTTTGTAAGTTGGATGTTTGAAAGTAGGGGCCTGCCCTATATGCTCTGCAGAAATGGCGGAACAAGGTGTTGGTTTTGCCACAACATTGTAAGCCCTCAAAGTGACTCTTGGTGGGCGCTGGAGCGCCCTGCTGTGAACGATTATATCAAGAATTGTAATTACATGCCATTGTTGAACAGTGGTAGAAAAATTGACCTTTGGTGGTTGTGGTGCTGGTGCCACAACACTGTAAGTCCTCACCGTTACTCTGGGTGGGCACAGGAAGGGGCCCTCCTGTGAAATATTATATCAAGAATTGTAATTACATGTCCCTGTTAAACAGGGGCAGAAAAATTTGGCCTTAGGCACTGCTGCTGGTGCCACCACACTGCAACCTCTTCCATATACTCTAGTTTTTTTGCTGGAATTAGCCCTGCTGCAAAGCATTGCATCAAAAATTGTACTTAAACGCCCCTGTAAAACAGGGGCAGAAAAATTGGGCCTTAGGCACTGGTGCTGGTGCCACCACACTGCAACCTCTGCCATATATTCTAGTTTTATTGCAGGAATTAGCCTTGCTGCAAAGCATTGCATCAAAAATTGTAATTAAACGCCCCTGTTAAACAGGGGCAGAAAAATTAGGCCTTAGGCACTGGTGCTGGTGCCACCACACTGCAACCTCTGCCATATACTCTAGTTTTATTGCAGGAATTAGCCCTGCTGCAAAGCATTGCATCAAAAATTGTAATTAAACGCCCCTGTTAAACAGAGGCAGAAAAATTGGGCTGCTGGCATCACCCAGAACCAAAAATGTTCTTCCAACATATCAGCGGAGGAGGAAGAGGATAGACAATCAACATAACAGGACAGTCACTCAGCATCAGCATAGGCAGTCTTGAAGGGATGTGGTATTTCAAAAAAAATTATTAGGTTACATCAGCTTCAGGTGCTTGGTAGCTGTGGGTGATCCAAGACTGATTCATCTTGATGAAGGTCAGTCGATCAACTGATTCGGTGGACAGGCGCACCCTGTGATCGGTAACAAAGCCACCAGCAGCACTGAAGGTGCGTTCCAAAAGAACGCTGGATGCAGGACAGGCCAGTAGCTCAATTGCATACTGTGCAAGCTCTGGCCAGTGATCCATCCTCAAGACCCAGTAAGCCAGAGGATTTTCGGTGGGAAAGGTGTCCAAGTCTGACCTTGCCCCTAGGTATTCCTGCACCATGTAAATTAGACGCTGGCGATGGGTGCTGGAACCAATCATACCTTGGGGCTGCGGACTAAAAAATTGTCTGAAAGCATCAGTCAGACGGCCACCTTCTCCACCGCTCCTTCTGACCGATGCCTCAGCAACACGTTGTCCAGGACCAGGAGTTTGTAACCTCCCAGTCTCTGGGAACGCGTTGCACAGACTTTTCTGCAAGGCCTCCCGGAGATGTCTCATCCTCTGCTCCCTCTGCGACGGCAAGATAAGGTCGGCAACCTTACCCTTGTACCGTGGATCAAGGAGGGTGGCCAGCCAGTAATGGTCAGTCTCCTTAATCCGAAGAATACGAGGATCCTTCTGCAGGCTTTGCAGGATCAGGGAGGCCATGCAGCGTAGGTTAGCTGAGGCATTCGGTCCGGAGTCCTCTGGGTCACTAAGGACAACATGATCCGCAGCTACCTCCTCCCAGCCACGTACAAGTCCACGTGTTTCTTGGGACTGTAAATCATCCCTATAAGACTGCTGCTGCTGCTGCTGATGCTGATGCTGAGTGCCAGCTTCCACCTCCATGCTGACACAATCCTCCTCCTCCTCTTCCTCCTCCTCATCCTCTTCCTGTGTGATGGGTGGCACAGCAGGAACACTGTCTGGATAAAGGGGGCCTTGAGAGGCAAGGAAGTCCTCCTCTTCCTGCCTCTGTTCTGCCTCAAGTGCCCTGTCCATTATTCCACGCAGCGTATGCTCCAAGAGGTGGACAAGAGGTACAGTGTCACTGATGCATGCACTGTCACTGCTCACCATCCTTGTGGCCTCCTCAAACGGTGACAGGACAGTGCATGCATCCCTGATCATGCCCCACTGGCGTGGTGAGAAAAAACCAAGCTCCCCTGACCCTGTCCTGGTGCCGTAGTCGCACAGGTACTCATTGATGGCCCTCTGCTGCGTGTGCAGCCGCTGCAGCATGGCCAATGTTGAGTTCCATCTGGTGGGCATGTCACATATAAGGCGGTTCTTGGGCAGGTTCAACTCCTTTTGGAGCTCAGCCAGCCGAGCACAGGCATTAAATGATCGGCGGAAATGCACACAGACTTTCCTGGCCTGCTTCAGGACATCATGTAAGCCGGGGTACCTGCCCAAGAACCGCTGAACCACCAGGTTAAGGACATGAGCTACACAGGGCACATGGGTCAGTTGTCCCTGTCGGAGGGCGGAGAGGAGGTTGGTGCCATTGTCGCAAACCACCATTCCTGGCTTAAGCTGGCGTGGCGTCAACCACCTCTCGGCCTGCCCCTGCAGAGCTGACAAAACATCCGCCCCAGTGTGGCTCCTGTCCCCCAAACAAACCAGCGCAAGCACGGCATGGCATCGTTTTGCCTGCGTACTTGCGTAGCCCCTGGAACGCCTACGGAGCACCGCTGGTTCTGAGGACAGAGCACTGGAAGAGGCCATGGAGGAAGAAGAAGAGGAGGGGGTGGAGGAGAGAGGTGTGTCACAACCAATAGTAGCATTTTGGAGGCATGGTGGCGGAACAACCTCCAACACTACTGCACCTTGTCCTGCATCCTTCCCAGCAGCCAGAAGAGTGACCCAATGGGCCGTGAAAGACAGGTAACGTCCCTGTCCATGCCTGCTGGACCATGAGTCAGCGGTAATATGCACCTTACCGCTGACCGCCCTGTCCAGCGAGGCAAGGACATTGCCTTCCACATGCCGGTAGAGAGCCGGAATCGCCTTCCGTGAGAAAAAGTGGCGTTTGGGGACCTGCCACTGAGGAACCGCACATTGTACAAACTCACGGAAGGGGGCCGAGTCTACCAACTGAAAAGGCAGCAGTTGAAGTGCTAGCAATTTAGCCAAGCTAGCATTCAACCGCTGGGCATGTGGATGGCTGGGAGTAAACTTCTTCCGCCGGTCCAGCAGCTGGGGCAGGGACATTTGCCTGCTATAATCGGACGTGGGTGTACCACTAGCAGAGTTCCCGGAAGCACTTGGCTGTGACACACCTAATTCTACACCTTCATTCCTCTCAGAGCAGGTTTCAGAGAGGACTGAAGGTCTAGTGGGGTTGGAGATGCCAGCTGATGAGGAGCAAGGAGAGGTCCGCTTTGTTCTTTGGTGTGGGTCTTTGAGGTACGCTTGCCAACGAGCTGCATGGCAGGTCAACATATGTCTGGTCAAGCATGTGGTGCGCAAGCGGCTGATGTTTTGGCCACGTGAGATACGCTTGAGACATATGTTGCAAATAGCAGCGGTGCGATCTGATGCACTCGTCTCAAAAAAGGCCCACACCAAAGAACTTTTAGAATAACGTGCAGAGGCAGCGCCCTGCACAGGCGGAGCTCTGCGGTGTGATTCAGTCGGTGTTCTGCCCCTAAGCTGGCCCCTGGAGGGCATCCTGCCTCGTTGGACATGTGCCTCCTCCTCCTCCTCCTCCTCCTCCTCCCTCCTTCCAGGCACCCACGTGGAGTCAGTGCCCTCATCATCCCCTCCCTCTTCATCGCTGTAGCAAACCTGGCAGTATGCTGCAGCTTGTGGAACATGACTGCCAGATTGCTGTCCTTCTTGAGCATCCCCTCTCTCTGCGCTCACGCTACTGCCTTCCTCTAGCTGAGTGTCATCATCAGAGCCCACCAAACACTGGGCATCCTCCTGGAGCATGTACCCAACACTTTGCTCAAAGAGTTCAGGAGACTCCTCAGGAGGACGTGGTGGGTCTAGGGAAGGAGTCACTGATGATGACATTGAGAGGAGGGAAGACGATGCGTTGGCAGCTGCTTTGCTACTACCCTGAGACTGGGTGAGAGAGGATGAGGAGGATGAAGAGGGCTTGGTCATCCACTCTACCAAGTCGTTGGCATGTTGCGGTTCAACATGTCCAGCTGCAGAAAATAAGGACAAGCATGTCCCATGGCCACGTGCTGATGACAATGCACCGCGTCCACGACCAGCACTGTTGTCTCTAGACACAGAGCCTGCTTGCCCTCTTTTATCGGCTCGCGCCTGTTTGCCTCTCCTTGCTGGCCTTCCAGACATGGTAATGGCCTGAAGGGAGTTGGGTAAAACAGTAGTTGGGTAGTTTATATTGTGCTGGAGGCACACAACACCCACTAACTCCTGCAGATGCCTTTTTTATAGAACAGCAGAGATAAAGGGGTATATACAGATGTATACTGTGCTGTGCTGGAGGCACAGACAACTTCCAATAACTCCTGCAGATGGCAATTGGGCAAATAGAGAACAGCTATGTAGGTGGATTATAGCGGTATGTACTGGGTACAGAGCACGCAGACAGCACGCACTATCTCCTAACACTACTGACTGCAAGCTCTATTATTAAAGATGGACCACTAGCTATATAGGTGAGGTGAATATCGCGGTGTATACTGCGGTCAGGGCACGCAGACAATAACCAGAAAACAGCGGAGATAAAGGGGTATATACAGATGTATACTGTGCTGTGCTGGAGGCACACACAACTTCCAATAACTCCTGCAGATGGCAATTGGGCTCAAATAGAGAACAGCTATGTAGGTGGATTATAGCGGTATGTACTGGGTACAGAGCACGCAAACAGCACGCACTATCTCCTAACACTACTGACTGCAAGCTCTATTATTAAAGATGGATCACTAGCTATATAGGTGAGGTGAATATCACGGTGTATACTGCGGTCAGGGCACGCAGACAATAACCAGAAAACAGCAGAGATATAGGGGTATATACAGATGTATACTGTGCTGTGCTGGAGGCACACACAACTTCCAATAACTCCTGCAGATGGCAATTGGGCTCAAATAGAGAACAGCTATGTAGGTGGATTATAGCGGTATGTACTGGGTACAGAGCACGCAAACAGCACGCACTATCTCCTAACACTACTGACTGCAAGCTCTATTATTAAAGATGGATCACTAGCTATATAGGTGAGGTGAATATCACGGTGTATACTGCGGTCAGGGCACGCAGACAATAACCAGAAAACAGCAGAGATAAAGGGGTATATACAGATGTATACTGTGCTGTGCTGGAAGCACACACAACTTCCAATAACTCCTGCAGATGGCAATTGGGCTCAAATAGAGAACAGCTATGTAGGTGGATTATAGCGGTATGTCTGGGTACAGAGCACGCAGACAGCACGCACTATCTCCTAACACTACTGACTGCAAGCTCTATTATTAAAGATAGATCACTAGCTATATAGGTGAGGTGAATATAGTGGTGTATACTGCGGTCAGGGCACAGACAATAACCACTACACAACAGCAAGATAGGAAATCAGCCAAAAACGATCGGTGTGTACTGTGTTGAAGGTACACAGAACACCCACTGCTTCAGATGCCAACACACTACACGAGGCCGCCTCAAAGGCGGCCTTATATAGTGTGGGGCGTGCACTACACAGCCTGAGCTATGATTGGCCACAGGCAGGATGCCTGTGGCCAATCATTTCTCTCCTCGCTGCTGGCGCTGCGATTGGCCAAGTATGCGGGGTCACAGTGCATGCTTGGCCAATCATGAGCCAGCAATACACTGCGCCATCGCAGTGCATTGTGGGCCGTGCGCGCCACACGAATTTTGACGCGAACGGACCAAGAGTTCGGATTTCGCCGAACGGACGAACAGCCAATGTTCGAGTCGAACGTACGTTCGACTCGAACACGAAGCTCATCCCTAGTGGTCATCAACCCTGTCCTCAGGGCCCACTAACAGGCCAGGTTTTATGTATTAACTTGGGGAGATGCAGACTAGAATACAGCAATCACTGAGCAGCAAAATAGATCACCTGTAATGCATTTCAGTTATCTTGCAAACCTGGCCTGTTATGCCGCGTACACATGACCAGACTTTTCGAGGGATTAAGTCCGACAGACTTTCGAAGGAGTTCTGACGGAGTTCTGGCAGAATTCTGACAGACTTTCCGAATGAGCGGACTTGGCCACACACAATCACACCAAACTCCGACGGATTCGAACGTGATGACGTACGACTGGACTCGAATAAGGAAGTTCATAGCCAGTAGCCAATAGCTGCCCTAGCGTCGGTTTTAGTCCGTCGGAATAGCATACACACGAGCGAATTTTTTGGTAGGAACTGGGTCCGGCAGAGTTCTGGCGGAAAAATTTGAAGCATGTTCCATTTCTAAAGTCTGTCAGACTTTTGCGAATCAAAAGTCCGTTGCAGCCCACACACAATCGAATAGTCTGCCGGAATCATTCTGTCAGACTTTGGATGTTGAAAAGTCCGGTCGTGTGTACGGGGCTTTAGTGGGCCCTGAGGACAGGGTGGATGACCACTGCTCTAAATGGATGTGGCCTTATGCGCAGTTGGCATAAGACATTGGAGACAAGAGAAGACAGACATGTCTACATTTTTCAAGGTGTAAATTTCAACTCCAGGACGTACAGTAGTTCATAAAACCATAGTGTATTACCTGATACATATTCAGTCATAATTGGTCTTTGTCAAGTAAAGAAAGCTTAGAGTGATATTAAAGCCAAATAAAAAATAAATAAACATGCTATACACACTTGCTCTGTGTAATTGCTTTGCACAGAGCAACCCCGATCCTCTTCTTCTCAGGTCCCCCCGCCAGCGCTCCTGGCCTCTCCCTCCTGCCAAGTGCTCCCAGAGGAAGCAGCTTGCAATAGGTGCACACCAATCAGGCTCGTTCCTGAGCCGCCACTCTGCGTGCCTATTCACACACAGAGCTATGACTCTGTCCTGCCCCTCCCCCCCCCTCCTCATTGGTTGTGTGGAGAAAGGCTTTAAATACATAAGGGGTCCATATAGTGAACTTAGTGTGGAGTTATTAAGGTCATCACAGAGGACAAGGGAGGACTCTTTACAGCTGGAGGAAAAGAGATTTAATCTACAAATACGGAAAGGTTTCTTCACATTAAGAGCTGTGAAAATGTGGAATAGACTCCCTCAAGAGCTGGTACTGGTCAGCTCAGTAGCTTGCTTTAAAAAGGGACTGGATTATTTTCCTAAATGTACATAATATAACTGGATACTAACATTTATAGGTAAAGTTGATCCAGGGAATATCGTTGCCTCTCAAGGGATCAGGAAGGAATTTTTTCCCCTGCAAATTGGATCATGCTTTGCTGGGGTTTTTTGCCTTCCTCTGGATCAACTGTTTGTATAGGATTGTGTATATGGAAATGTATATATATATTTTTTTATATATACATTTTTTCCACTTTTATAGGCTGAACTAGATGGACTTGTGTCTTTTTTTTTTCAAACTGACTAACTATGTAACCTGTGTCGTGAACATTGAAAATTAATTTCTCCACAATGCCCATAGATACCTGAGCCCCATTCCAATTCAGCGATGTGCACGCGAGCCTCAGCTCTCCTTGGTCTCCCTCATTGTCTGAGACAACAGCAGTAGTCATTGGAACCTGCTTCTGTCAATCACAGCCAGTGAGCCAATGAGGAGAGAGTGGGGCCGAGCTGCGCTCCGTGTGTGAATGGACAGACAGAGCAGTGGCTCAGGAGGCGATCCAGCTTGGGTGCCCCCATTGTAAGCTGCTTGCTGTGGGGGCACTCGGCTGGAGGGAGGAGACAGGAGTGCCAAAGAGGGACCTGAGATAAGAAGGATTAGGGATGCTTTGTGCAAAACTACTGCACAGAGCAGGTAAGTATGACGTGTTATTTAAAAAAATAAATAAAAAAATAAGAAAAAAGTTTATATAACTTTAAAAACATTCTAGTTTTGGATAAAGTAGCGGGGGTTAGAACTCCTGTCATGTGTTATTGCTGTCTGTATTCAGCGCTGGGTGGGAATTACTGTTGGCCTGACAGAGATGAGAAATCTAAAATTGTTGTTGTTACCAGAACCGGAGGTGATCTATCAAAGGGGATACCTGTTCCATCGACATCTATCTAAGGAGGGGATTTATCATCATGTCCTGGTGTCTCTCTGGAAAAGGACAATCTCTAAAACAAAACGTAGCAATAAAAACCATGGCACGTATTTTAACCTTTCTGCATCGTATCAAAAACGAAAAGGTTTCATTAACAGAGAATTTCTTTCAAAATTTTCCCTTAGTTTTGGATAAAGCAGAAAAAGTTTAGAACATCTGCCAGATTTTTATTGCTGTTGGTGTCTGTTGAGCACTTCTTGAGTTGGCAGATGTATGTCTCTTCAAGGTGGACACCAGTAACAATAAAAACCCAATAGATATTCAACACTTTCTCACTCTATCAAATGCTTGGCCTAATGTTTCGGTTGAATTGATTGATCTTTTATACTTCAGGTGACAGTGCTGGAGGCCAGTAACCGCATAGGAGGCCGTGTACTGACCTATAGAGATCAGGATGGCTTGTATGGAGAACTGGGACCCATGCGTATTCCTCCATCTCACAGGTATCTATAAAAAGCTCTTTTATATTGATAAATAAAATATTTTATTTTACATATAAAGTTCACCTGTCTACCTTCTCATAATTAAAAGCTAAAGCTGCCAAATCCTAGAGGATTTTCACATTAACACTCACACTATATAGTGTTCCTCTCTATCAATAACATACCTCCTAACATTTTGAGATGGGAATGAGGGACACCTACTAGAAAACGTATGTAGGCATAGGACATGCCCCCTGACACAGCCTCTTAAAGAAGAATTTACAAAAAAAGGTTAATTAAATCCACAAGTGCTTTTTTTTTACCACTACTATTCCTCTTATAGTGGCTCTTAAAGTTTACAAATGCAGAAATTTAGAATTTAGATGAAAGGTTTAGTGCTGGGAAACACCTTTTGAAAGATAAATAGTGCATTTTAATATACAACTATATAGATCAGACCAAAATGAGGGGGAAAGAGGGACAGAAAGACATTGCTCCAAATCAGGGATAGTTGGGAGCTCTGCAATAAGTGCAGAGGGTCCAGTTCTTTCCCAGAAAGCTTTATCAACCTTATTATGTGAAATTTGTAAAACGTGCATTTGTTCATTTTTACAGGCTTATACAGGAATTAATTCGTCAGTTTCAATTGCAAACAAACCCTTTTATCATATCTAATGACAACAATGTATACTTGTTCAATAACATAAGACAACTGCAAAAGGATGTTGCTAAGATGCCAAACCTGTTTGGGTTTGCATTGACCCCTGAGGAAGAAGAAATATCTGTTGATGAGCTATATTCTAAAGTGGCATTCAAGGTAATCATATTTTCTCAGAATATACTATGTCCGAAGTACTGGTACACAGTCATGGATAGCAGGGAGCTACTCGTCATACCTAGGGGTTTTGGGGGATCCTTAAGTGAAGAGATGACAGGAGTACAGTGTAAATGCAGGATAAAATAGAACAGGGGAGCAGGTGTAGGATCAGAGCAGTCAGATAGGAGTATTGTATACTGTTTGCATTGCCAGCTAGTGACAAATGGATCTCATCAGAGTACAAGGACCAGAAACCCCAGGTCTTCACCATAGTTATAGTTAGGTTGAAAAAAGACACAAGTCCATCTAGTTCAACAAATAAAAGGGGGGAAAAATTCATACAATCCCATATACACAATCCTATATCCACAGTTGATCCAAAGGCTAAAAACCCCAGAAAAGCATGATCCAATTTCCTCCAGCAGGGGAAAAAGTTCTTTCACGATCCCCCGCAATCGGATATTCGATGGATCGACTTTAATTATGTAGCACTAACCTCCGAAGGAGCTGCTGGTTATTTTTGGGCTTACCGTTACCCTCCGTTCTCCTTGTTGCATGTCTAGGGGATGTCCTGTGGTAGATGGCCCAGTAACTTGAGACTGACAATAGATCCACTTGAATGGATTTTATTTGCAAAACTCAGACAATTGAACAGTCTTTCAACTTGGGATCAAAGGGTTGGAAGGGAAATTCAGGTACTCTTAGTATCAAAGTCAAAAACACATTGAAGAACTTGCTTACTTTGATTGCATCCATAGAATAGCCACTCGCAGCTGGATGATCACTCAGGCTGGACAGTCCCTCTCTCACAAGGCCTAGCAGCCAACTTGTTGCTTACTCAGGAACAAGTCTTTGACACAGACATTGTTGTATAAATGTACAAGATGATGTCTCTGCCACAGACGTTGTTGTGAAATCCGTAGGAAACCTATGCTTTAGAACACTTGTAGGATACCTGGATCTTTCAGCCGGCTAGCAATATCCACAAGACCAGATTCTCTTGGTTACTTCAGCCCTTCCAGGCTCTTGCTAAGAAAACCAACCCATACGTGGTGTTCTTCTGAAGAGTCCTCCCCTGGAATGCTTGAAGTACTCTGGGTCTCTCCCGAGATGGCAGCCAACCACCTCAGAATCCTTCTCTAGTTTCCTTGACTTGGGCTAGCCAGCCCTAAGACATTAAAGTCGGGTGGATCCGCACCCCAGGCCATAGCCTTCCTGGGGACTGGTCAGGAGGTCCAGGACCATGTAGTTAGCACATCATACTAGACCAGCCCCCCAAACCACGTGACATCCGCATCTTATGTACCCTCTCCCAGAAGTACAGCGAGAGCCCCACTCCCACTGGGCAGGCTCCGAGAGAGAGTAACTTAAGTGCCTGACCAGACCACAGTTCCATACCTGCCAGAAGAGACAGTGCCCCCTGTGGCCAGGCTGAACATCTCACAGTCCAGTCAGACTGATGCTGAGGCCCAATTTAGATAATTACACCCAAACCAAACTGCAGTTTAGGCAACTTTAATTTTAGAAAAAACGCATAGCGTGTGCTCTTCAGGAGCCGCCGCTACACTTATAAACGTTAGTACCCAGTTATTTTATGTACATTTAGGAAAGAATCCAGGCCTTTTTTAAAGCAATCTACTGAGCTTGCCAGGACCACCTCTGGAAGGGAGTCATTTTCACAGCTATAATGCCTCGTACACATGATCGCACATTCCGACAATAAAATCCATGTTTTTTTTCCGACGGATGTTGGCTCAAACTTGTCTTGCATACACAAGGTCACACAAAGTTGGTCGGAAATTGTGAACGTCAAGAACACGGTGACGTACAACAAGTACGACGGGACTAGAAAGAGGAAGTTCAATACCAAGTGTGCCATCCTTTGGGCTCATTCCGCTGATGCCCTGTTAGTAGAAGTCTGGTGAAAGACGATTCGTGATTTTCACCCTCCTGCTTTTCCAATCATTACCGCACTTCAGTTTGTGCTTGTTGGTTTGTATTTCTATTACGTATTTGATTTTCAGTGCATTCTTGTCCACTCGTATCTGATTTGCAGCTCCGGCCTTTGTTTTTCAGTGCTTTCTGCTAGTTCGATCTGACCAGCCGACCGTTTTGAAGCCATGAGAACCCTCACCCCGGACCAGAGGGTTTATAACTACCATCTGGCCAGAGCCAGAAGTGTAGTGGAGAATGCTTTTGGGTTAATGGCCAGCCAGTTCTATCTATTCCTTATGCCAATCAACATGGCGATGGAAATTCCAATGGAAACTGTCTGATGGAGCCTACACACAGTCGGAATTTCTGAAAAAAGGCTCCCATCGAACATTTTCCATGTTTATGAGGCATAACTGTGAAAAAACCTTTCTGTATTTGGAAATTAAATCTTTTTTTCTTCTAGATATAAAGAGTGTCTCCTAGTCCTCTGATGACCTTAAACTGAATAACAACACCAAGTTCACTATACGGACCACCTATGTTTTTATACATGTTGATCATATCCCCCTTAATCTCCTTGTCTCAAGAGAGAATAAATCTGGTTCCTTTAATCTTTCCTTGTAGCTGAGCTCCTCCATGCCTATTATCAGTTTGGTTGCCCTTCTCTGCATTTTGTCCAGTTCCCCAATCTTTTTGTGTGTGAATTGCTGCCCAAAACTGAACTGCAAACTCCAGATAAAGTCTCTCCTCTTTGGAGCTGTATCATCATTATATATGAACTTTATAATGTTTATATGGACATATGTTTTTAATTATTATTATTATGTTTCATTGCTGTTTTGATCTTTTATTTGCATATGGGGATTGTACAGGGATTCTGGTGGTACTATACCACTGGGTATTTCTGTTTAAAATTTCAAGTATGTGCCTAGCTAGACCAATGAAGACACAGACAGGAACAGGGTGCCAGTACAAAGAAGAGCAGAGAAGAGCAGATGGAGTCGTGACAGACAGGAACAGGAGGAGAAGCCAATGCAGATGGATAAACAGGGATAAAAAAACCTGACCTTCAAGGAAATCTAATATTCATTGTAACTTCTCACATTTTCTTTCTTTAGTTTGTAAGACATGTTGCTGGAGAAAACTGCTCTAAAATCTTGGACTCATTTGACAAAGTTTCCATTCAGGTAAAATTATGAGGCCAAAACAATAACACCAAGAGCACAAATATCCATTGACAGTACACAGGGATCTCTCTAGATGTGTATTTTGTTTTCCACATTAGCAGACATTAAATCAGCTGGGATAAAAACTGGGCATTTATTTGCTTACACAAGGGATGTTTTTAGCTGGTTGTGATGTCAGTACTTCTGTTTTTTAAATTCAAAGCAAGGCGAGTCTTTAGAATGTATGGAACAACATGGCTTGTGGACCTTTTAAATGTTTAACCACTTCAAAACCTGCCCAAGCCAATTTTCAGCTTTTACTTTGAATCACAATTGGGCGGTCATGCAACGCTGTACCTATATGCCCCTGTACACACGGTCGGAGATTTCCACAACCAAATCCGTCAGATTTTGTCTGACGGATTGTGTCCGAAACTGTTGCATACACACGGTCGGACTAAGTTGTCGAAAAATCTGATCTTTCAGAACGTGATGACGTAATTTCGTTACGATGGGACTAGATTCAGGCTAGTAGCCAATAGCTTTGATGTAGGAATTTGATCTGAGCATGCATGGCACTTGGTCCGATCAAAATTCTCTACACATGATTGGATTACGTCCGACCGGCCCAGTTAGTCGGGAAATATTTCCAACCTGTTGGAAAATTGGGTCCGACGGAGATTCGGACGGAATCAGTCCGATGCATACCACACACAGTCGGATTATCTGACGACACGGTCCGATAAGACTCATTCCGACAGATTCTCCGACCGTGTGTACAAGGGCTATGACATTTCTATCTTTTTTAGAGCTATCTTTTGATGGTATTTAATCACCACTGGGTTTTTATTTTTTTATTTATTTTTTTGCTAAATAAACTGAAAAAGACCAAACATTTTGAAAAGTGTTTTTCTTTTTTTCTGTTATACAATTTTGCAAATAAATCTTTTTTTCATAACTTTAGGCCAAAATGTATTCTACTCCATTTTTTTTATAATAGGTATATATATCTGAAAATCAATCAATCCTGATGTACTGATGGTGTGTCTAGTTTCTTGAGGCCTGAAAACGCCAGGGCAGTACAAATATCCCCCAAATGACCCTTTTTTGGAAAGTAGAAAGTCCAGTTATTTAGTAAGAGCAAAGCGTGTTTTTTGAAGTTATAATTTTTTTTGTCACAATTATTTTGAAAATTATGAAACTTAAAGAGGTTTTAAGCCTTCCGTTTTTTTTTACCTTAATGCATTAAGGTCAAAAAACATCTGATGGTTACAGCCTCCCAGCCCCCCCGGTTTACTTACCTGAGCTCTCCAAAATCCCGCGTCGAGAATGCGCTGGATTCTCAGCTCTTCGTGGCCCGGTCTTCTCGGCTCTTCATTGGATAGATTGATAGCAGTGCAGCCATTGGCTCGCGCTGCTGTCAATCAAATCCAAATGAAGCCGTGGCAGGACCGAGACAGGAGCATGCAAGCAAGGTAACCCCCTCGGGAGAGAGCTTTCCGATGGGGTTATCTATTGTGGGGATGAGCCGAGACAGCCGCCGTGGGACCCCAGAACAGCAGGATTGGGGCCACTCTGTGCAAAACGAATTGCACAGTGGAGGTACAGTGGTGTGAAAAAGTGTTTGCCCCCTTCCTAATTTCCTGTTCCTTTGCATGTTTGTCACACTTAAGTGTTTCGGAACATCAAACCAATTTAAACAATAGTCAAGGACAACACAAGTAAACACAAAATGCAATTTGTAAATGAAGGTGTTTATTATTAAAGGTGAAAAAAAATCCAAACCATCATGGCCCTGTGTGAAAAAGTGATTGCCCCCTAAACCTAATAACTGGTTGGGCCACCCTTAGCAGCAACAACTGCAACCAAGCGTTTGCGATAACGTGCAATGAGGCTTTTACAGCGTCCTGGAGGAATTTTGGCCCACTCATCTTTGCAGAATTGTCCTAATTCAGTTACATTAGAGGGTTTTCGAGCATGAACGGCCTTTTTAAGGTCATACCACAACATCTCAATAGGATTCAGGTCAGGACTTTGGCTAGGCCACTCCAAAGTCTTCATTTTGTTTTTCTTCAGCCATTCGGTGGTGGACTTGCTGGTGTGTTTAGGATCATTGTCCTGCTGCAGAACCCAAGTTAGTTTCAGCTTGAGTACACGAACAGATGGTCGGACATTCTCCTTCAGGATCTCTTGGTAGACAGCAGAATTCATAGTTCCTTTTATCACGGCAAGTCTTCCAGGTTCTGAAGCAGCAAAACAGCCCCAGACCATCACACTACCACCACCATATTTTACTGTTGGTATAATGTTCCTTTTATGAAATGCAGTGTTCCTTCTACGCCAGATATACTTGGACACACACCTTCCAAAGAGTTCCACTTTTGTCTCATCGGTCCACAGAATGTTGTCCCAAAAGTCTTGGGGATCATCAAGATGTGTTGTGGAGAAATTGAGACGAGCTTTGATGTTCTTTTTGCTCAGCAGTGGTTTTCTCCTTGGAACTCTGCCATGCAGGCCATTTTTGCCCAGTCTTTGCCTGATGGTGGAGGCATGAACGCTGACCTTAACTGAGGCAAGGGAGGCCCGCAGTTCCTTGGACGTTGTTGTGGGGTCTTTTGTGACCTCTTGGATGAGTCGTCGCTGCGCTCTTGGGGTAATTTTGGGTGGCCGGCCACTCCTGGGAAGGTTCACCACTGTTCCATGTCTTCGCCATTTGTGGATAATGGCTCTCACTGTGGTTCGCTGGATTCCCAAAGCTTTGGAAATGGCTTTATAACCCTTTCCAGACTGATAGATCTCAATTACTTTCTTTCTCAATTGTTCCTGAATTTCTTTGGGTCTCGGCATGATGTGTAGCTTTTAAGGATCTTCTGGTGAACCTTACTGTGTCAAGCAGCTCCTATTTAAGTGATGCCTTGATTGTGAACAGGTGTGGCAATAATCAGGCCTGGGTGTGGCTAGAGAAATTGAACTCAGGTGTGGACTACCACAGTTATAGTATGTTTTAACAAGGGGGGCAATCACTTTTTCACACAGGGCCATGATGGTTTGGATTTTTTTTCACCTTTAATAATAAACACCTTCATTTACAAATTGCATTTTGTGTTTACTTGTGTTGTCCTTGACTATTGTTTAAATTGGTTTGATGTTCCGAAACACTTAAGTGTGACAAACATGCAAAGGAACAGGAAATGAGGAAGGGGGCAAACACTTTTTCACACCACTGTAAGTATAACATGTTTGTTTTACAAAAAAAAAAGAACCTATACAACCACTTTAACCACTTGCCACCCGCCCACCGTCAAATGAAGGAGGGACGGTGCGGATCTCGTTCTGGGAGAAAATCATATGCTGGCGCCCCAGAACGGGCACTATCTTGTGCCCACCGGGGCCGTGCTAGGACACGGTGCGATCTTGATCTCTGTAAAGAGCTGCGGCTCTTTAACCATGTGATGGGCTGTGTCCAATCACAGCTGATCAAAGGTAAATATGGAAGTGCTGTGAAGGGGCTCTCCTCGCCTCAGGCTGACAGAGCGCGGCGAGGAGTGTTGATCAGCAGCGGCATCTCCTCGCAGAGGAGACCTGGGCAGGTAATTAGGGCACTGATCATCAATGTCCAGTTTACAGGAAAGCCCTAGCAGTGCCCATAAGTGATGCCAGTCAGTGCCTGCTCATCAGTGCTGCCCATATGTGCCTCCCATTAGTGCCCATCAGCGCCACCAATCTGCGCCCATCAGCGCCACCAGTCTGTGCCTATAAGTGATGCCAGTCAGCGCCTGCTCATCAGTGCTGCCCATCCGTGCCACCTATCAGTGCTCACCAGTGCCACTTATCAGTGCCCATTAGTGTGGCATATTAGTGCCTCCTCATCAGTGCCACCTAATCAGTGCCCATAAGAAACAAATACAATTTTTTATTTGGGTACAGTGTTGCATGACCGCAACTGTGATTCAAAATGTGACAGCGCTGAAAACTGAAAAATGGCCTGGGCAGGCAGGGGGTGAAAGTGCCCAGTACTGAGGTGGTTAAGAAAATAAAAAATTCACAAAAATTCTTTTTTTTTTTACATTCTGTCATCAGAGCAGTACAGTGTTATATAACAGCAGCTTTTGTGGGTTTTTTTTAACAATTGTTTTTTTCACACACTGTGACCAAAGCAATACAGTGTTACCATAGTAGCACTGTACTATGGGGAAGTGATCAGGATTTCCTTTCTTTTTTTTTTTTTACTAATTATTATTGTTTATACCAGTGAATTTCACTGTTATAAGAAACCAAATTTGCTTTATGAAACGGATTCATTCAGTGTGTTTTTTGCTGTGATTAGCTGTGATTGATCATATCTAATCACATGGTACAGATGCACTGTGATTGACCCTGTCTGTACCATGTGATCACTGTGACCAATCACAGCTAGCAACACAATAGTACACAATGGATGGCAAGAAAGGAAGCCATCCATTGTTTACAATTGTCATGTGATCTTTTCTGATTGGTCACAGCGATCACATGGTATCAGCAGCAGATCGGTACACTAATCAGCCATCAGCTCTGTATGCGGCACGATCCAAGAGAACGTCATATGACATCCACCCGGATCAACGTTATTTTGCTATAGACCAGGCAGGAACTGGTTAAATCTTGCCAATTAAAGTAAAAATTGTGGAATAACTGTAGCTCACCACATGTAACCCTGTACGTGAACTTTAAAGTTTAGTAAGTTCCCATCTTTGCAAAACCCTGATACTGTGTTTTTTTTTTTTGCAATAGTCTCTTCTGGCGGATGAAGGACATTTAAGTGCTGGTGCTATTAAGATGCTTGGAAACTTCATGAATACTAATAGTCAACCCTACCTCTCATTTATGGAAGCAGTTCTGGATATATATATTTTTAAAACCCCAAGGTACAGTTAAAAGTAAATGCATACATATGCCATATTCCCTTTGTACAAATAATCTCTATATCTCTCTCTATCTACCCATTTGCTAGGTTAATAGACAAAGGGTTATCAGAAATAGCATGGGAGATGGGTGTGGATACTGCTATAGAGAACATGTACCAATGCAAAAAATAAAATTTCATTCATCTAGGAGCATTTTATTTTTTAAAGCACTGACATTTACAAAGTAGAAATGTGTTTTAAATCGTTGGAAAATTACATTTCCCTTTTTTTTTCAAAGGAAAATGGGACAGAGCCCACAAACATTCCTCAAAATACATAGAAGCCCCACAATGAAATGTAATTTGCTGTCAATTTAAACAGTTATTACTTATTTTATTTTTTTGTAAATGTTGCAGAATGAAAAACACATACCAGGCCCTAGTATGGATTTTATGGGACATTCCATCACAAAAAACAGGCACGTTGGCAGAGTACACAGCTGGCAAAGCATCTTGTTGATGTCCCTATGTTAAGGACAAGAGCCTTTTCCCCACAACCCTGGCTCAGTGGTTAAGGGGGCTGCAGGTGGGGGCTTATCAGAATTTGGAAGTCCCCTTTAATAATAAGAGGGCAACTAATATAAGTCATTAAGGAAGAAAAAAAATCCCACAGTACATGTACTGTCAATCAGGTTTTCCAGGGATGTAGATCCCTGCCAATTACGATGCCTGCCAACTCGTCGAAACAAAGTAGAAAAAAAAAAAAAGCATTTGCCTTGACAGAGTCACCTAGTGCTCAGGGCAAAGATGCCAACTGGTGCCCCCCTAGAAAAATGTATGAGCATTATGCCAAACACTAATCTTCACACTTACCCCCAACCATAAATTTCCTGCAAACCAAAATCCCCCCCCCAATATAATTCCCCCTCTTCCATTACAAATCCCCCCTCCCAGCTTGAATCCTCTCCCTCCCCAACCCCCCCCCCCTTCCTAACACAATTCCTCTAACCCTCAAATTTTCCCTCTGACCATGACCCCCCGTCCAAAAAAAACCTCTCCCACAAATCCCCTCTCCTAGCACTTATTCCCCCCCTCCCTCCCCAATTTCCCCATCTAACATTAATCCCTTTGATCATCCCTACTAACACAAATACCCCCCTCCAAATACCCCTTCCTAACAGAAATCCACTCCCTCCCTCCAAATCATCCATTCTAGCACAACCCCCCAAAACCCCCACTGCGTCCAGAGCAGCCACCCCTCCTGCCTATCCCTTGTCCCGGCCCTGGTTATATAAATAAGTGTGGGGTCTCCTGGGTGATGTCATTGACCATATTGATCAATGATGTCTAGGGATAATAAATACCAGGCTCCTAGGGGAGAACACAGGGATACAGTTTACTATGCATGTACATGTAAATATATAAAATGCAGCAAACTCCATTTCCATCTGGTAACATACCTATTTTCTAGAGGATGAGGTAATTTTAATAGACTTAAAGTGTATAGTCATAACTTTTCATTTTAGTTTTGAAAAGGGTAGAAAAAGATTAAACCCCTCTCAGTTTATTATTTGCTATTTGTGTTCCATTAGGGAGATTTCCTAACATGGATATGCTACAGAAAGTGAGAGGAGATCTATTCAGGGCAAGAAGAAATCCCCTCTTAGACAGTTACTGTAAATTTAGGATTTTCCATTACATTCAAAAAATGACAGTGGTTCTAACCCTTTATCCACATTTTTTTTGGACAATTACACTTTACCCAATTTTTTTTTTGTGTGTGTTGGGGTCCCCATTAACATTTATATCAGACCTTAATCTAGGATAAGGGTCTGGCATGAATATTGAGGGGGACCCCACCAAAAGCTCAAATTTTATAGGGGAACCCCACGCAGAAAAAAAATAGGTCCCTAAAAAATCTACCCAGACCCTTATCCGGGCATGCAACCTTGCTGGCCATGAAAGAGGAAAAGAGCATGCAGGCCCCCCATCATACCAGGCCACATGCCCTCCCCATGCATGGCCCCATGCTGATGAGGCCAAGGACCTCTTAATCTAGCCCAGTGGTTGTAGGGTCTGCAGGTGGGGGGTAGGGTGAAACTTATAGGCATCTGAAAAACCCCTTTAACAATAAGACGGCACCCAGATACCCCACCCATATGAGTGAGTAAGGGGTACATACTCCTTCTCATTACTAAAAAAAAAGTGTTATTAAACAAAGACACAATTTTCAACAAGTTCTTTCATAAAAAAATTGAGAAAAATCACAGTGGTCACATGAAAGGGAGCCAGTCTCTCCAGTTCCATTATTACTAGGGAACTGTCTTTGTCAGCTTAGTCATCATGCTCGGTGTGCTCAGGGAGTGAATTTTCAGTACAGAAACCTCGGCTGCCCATTAATGCAAATGTTCCGCTTGTGGGCGTTTAAAGACCCCTCTCTTTGGCACCACCATATGTGTTATGTAGGTGGTAAAACGTTAGGTGGCTAAATTAATATATTTAATGATGCATAGAAATATAGACAAGTATGACGTAATTCAAAAAATGTTCTGTTTCACCAGGTTAGATGAGATCACTGGAGGTTTCGATCAATTGCCCTTGGCCTTGGCCAAACATTTGGGAAATGTGATCAGATTGAAATCCACTGTAATTAAAGTCATGAGGAATGAAAAATCTGTGATCGTCTACTACCGTAAAGATAGGACCACTCCTCCCACCAGCATAATCGCAGACTATGTCATCATAACATCCACTGCAAAGGCAACCAAACGTATTAAGTTCAGTCCTCCTCTGTCCAATGAGAAGGATTTTGCATTAGGTAACATCCACTATGCAAGTGCCACAAAAATCTTACTGAGCTGCACTGAGAGGTTCTGGGAAAAGGATGGTATTGTTGGTGGGAAAAGTATCACTGATCGCCCATCGCGTTATATCTTTTACCCAAGTCACAATTTCACCGGAGGAAGAGGAGTCCTCCTTGCATCATACACTTTGACAGACGAGTCTTCGTTCTTCCTATCCCTCAGTAATGAAGAGTGCATTGACATTGTTTTTGAAGACTTGGCTGCCATACACTTGAGATCAGAGAAAGAGCTCCGGCGCCTTTGTCCTAAGGCTGTGGTGAAGAAGTGGAGCCTGGATCCATATTCCATGGGTGCATTCGCCCATTTCCTCCCTTATCAGTATAGTAACTTGTTTGAGTACCTGGCTCAACCTGAAGGCAGAATATATTTTGCTGGGGAACACACTTCAGCTCCCCATGGCTGGATTGACACAGCTATTAAAAGTGGCCTGAAAGCTGCAAGAGATGTTCACAGAGATGCCAACACATTCCTCCACAGATAGTTTAGTTGAATATCGATATTTCTTGGTTCTGGAAATATACATTCTATGTCAAGCAGTGTACATAAAAAAAAAAAAAATTATTTTGGTGACAATTTAATATTATCGCCATTCTACATGACTAGACATCTGTGTATTCATTTTAGACCAAGTGCACTAGGGCATTTTCAAAAATGTTATTTTCAAGAGCACTATTTATTGGTTGAACTAGATGGACGTGTGTCTTTTTTCAATCTGACTATGTAACTAGACTTATGTTAGAATCATAACCTTTATAAGTCTATTTATAAAATAATTTACTGAATAAATATCAAAAGCATTTCGCCAGCTATCACATATTCTCAAAGTATTTTGCCTAATATATTTATGACCTATGTCCATCAGCTCCATCTAGTGGTCATAATGCAGCATTTTCCTGACATACCTCAATCAGGAAAATAATTAGGGGCACTATAAGGAGCTGACGATCATAGAAAATAAACATATTAGGAAAAATATGGTGAGAATTTGTGACGGCTAGGCAAAAGCTTGTAACCTTTGCTTTTTTTAAATAAATAGACCACTTAGTCTTAAATTGTTATACCTGTGCAAGTGTACCCATGATTAATTTATATGCCCTCTTCTTAAGGCTGGGTTCACACCGCTGCGGCAGCGAGAACCGGATGTGATTCGCACCGCACTGCAGTGCAAATCACATCCGATCTCTGTGCGATGCGAGTTCAGCCATACAGCTAGTATGGCTGAATTCGCCATTGCACCCGCCGCAAACTCGCACGGGACCCTTTTTTTGGTCCGCAGCAGAATCGGATCGCCTGGGTGTTCACACCATGCGATCCGATTCCTGTCCGAGTTTGCAGATCGCACTGCGATATGCGAACTGATCTGGGGGTGTCATTAACATTTCACTGACACTCCCAGCAGTCCGCATAGGGCAGTGTGAACTGCCGGCTGGAGGCATGCGATGCGGGAAAACGGCGCGGATTCGCGGCGTTCCCGCATCGCTCCGGTGTGAACCCAGCCTAAATGTAATTTACTTGTTTGTGTCTAGCAGCTTGATTCAGAAGGTCAGAGGTCACCCGAATTCTGACCATGGCTGCTTTCTCAAGAGCCACCTCACACACCACATACTCTGACCTCTAAGACAAGCTGAACAGCCAGGTACAGGCAAAAGTAAATAAAGGTAAATAGGGGCAAATATAATTTTTTGTATTTAAGTCTGCACAGTTATACTAATTTAAGGGAAAAGTGTTAGATTTTTAGCATAAATCCCACCAGGACTAGTTTCTTTTTTTAACGGGGTGAAGGGAACAGTAAACTACGTTTATAAATTAATATTGCAACTTTATCATTTTTGCAGTCTATATTGTTTTCTTTCAAAATATAGTATATACAAACTATGTACTATTGTATACTGTATATGTGTTATATGATACCTACTGGAGAATGTTGCAATGTTCACAGTAGACCTTGTGTACTTCAATAAAGTGCTATCAATAAAATTCAGTGACAAAACTGCCTTTGCTGTGAGACGGATTCATTCAGCCACTTGGGCAAGTGGTGTGTACAGCTTTATAAGTAGCTTCACCATTTTTCAAAAGTTATGTTGTGTAGGCATTAATAATGACTTGACTTTGGTCTTTGACTTTGAAAGCGGCTGGTTCTCAAAATTGTTTGGGGAGTGCAAACTGAAATTTAGGTCAAACCTCACAGTTCCCATTATATGCAGCCTCAATGTGCCTCATGTGTGCCCAACATATGCAGCCTCACTGCGCACCATGTGCAGCCTCACTGTGCCTATCATTTGCCGCCTATACAGTATGGAGGGTGTACAGTATGTGTAGATAGAAGAGGTGGATGGTATTTGTATATACAGGAAGGAAGATGGGTGTATACAGCTATTTAAAAAACCCACCTTCCTTCCTCTATATAGAGACCGCCTACCATCCTCTGGACCCGCTAATTACAAAACAGCAACAGGAGGAATCATTGTAGAATAGGAGTGTTCCGGGAATATGGTTTGTACCATGAAGGCACTATAAAGACGGCCCAAGGGAGCTTCTCATCCACAATCACCTGATTGCAACCACGTCAAGCTTCCCATAGACAGCTGTCTGGCATCCGTACACACTTAAGGCCCCATTCGCACTTGTGCGACTTCAAAGTTGAGCAATTTTACCACAATTTCGCAGCCGTGATTTTACCACGATTTGGGATCAGTGCTACTTTGTACGACTTTGCCACAACGTTGGCATTAACCAATGAAAACATACATGGTGTGAGGCAATTCCTTTTCTTACCATAGTTGTTTCCAGTTCCTGTTTACTTTCTGGTTGTGGTGTGGTGTGTTGTGACAGAAAATTTTTGCTATATTTATTGCCACAGGAGTTGTCATTGCTGCTGCAGCTCACGGCTCAATCAAATGTTTTGCTCATTGTCAAGGACATCTCTTTTTTTGGGCTATTTGGAGCACATTGTTGCTGAAGGAATAACCAGGAAGTGAATGTGTGGTAGAAAATAGGATTTTTATATACAGCTTACCTGTAAAAATCCTTTTCTTGAGAAGTACATCACGGGACACACAAGCTTCATTACATAGTGGGTTATATAGACACCTCTGGTGATTGGACACTGGTTAACCCTCAATTAAGGAGAATTCCTCCCCTATATAACCCCTCCCATATGGGAGGCACCTCAGTTTTGTAGCAAAGCAATAAGAAACCATGTAAAACCCAAGAGGGGCGGGAGCCCTGTGTCCTGTGATGAAAAGGATTTTACAGGTAAGCTGTATATAAAAATCCTATTTTCTTGATCATACATCACGGGACACAGGAGCTTCATTACATAGTGGGATGTCCCAAAGCAATGCTCAGTTTGAGGGGAGGGAGACACAGATCAGAATAATAGACCGCCATGGACCGGAGGATCTAAACTGCAGCCTGCAGTACACTGAGCCCAAAGGTGATATCCTCTTGCCCTCTGACATCCACCTGATAAAATCTAGTGAATGTGTGGACTGATGACCAAGTAGCAGCCTTACAGATCTCAGCCAGGGAGGCCTGGTGATGCACTGCCCAAGAAGTACTAATAGCCCTCGTCGAGTGCGCTTTCACTTGAAAAGGAGGAATCTTC
Organism: Lithobates pipiens; assembly: GCF_037356315.1. Lineage (NCBI taxonomy): Eukaryota > Metazoa > Chordata > Amphibia > Anura > Ranidae > Lithobates > Lithobates pipiens. Next base: position 139,895,757 of record NW_027507788.1, on the reverse strand, counting down.
CCCTTTACACTATAGGCCTGAGAAATAACCTGCCTAATCCACCTTGAGAGAGTGGATTTTGATGCCGCTTGGCCCTTCCTAGGGCCTTCCGGCAAAATAAATAAGCAATCAGTTTTCCTTATCTGAGCAGTTGCCTGAAGATAGATACTGATTGCCTTTACCACATCTAAAGTGTACAAAGATTCTTCTTCTGCGGACTGTGGGTCCGGAAAAAAGGATGGTAGGATTACATCTTGATTCAAATGGAATCCTGAAACCATCTTAGGCAGAAATGACCTGTTGGGATGCATTACCACCCGGTCCTTATGAATAATTAGATATACGGTTCCTTGCTGGAGAGAGCTGCTAGTTCTGACACTCTTCTAGCCGAGGACATGGCTACCAAGAAAACCATTTTTTTAGTCAAAAAAACTAATGAAGCCAGATGCAAAGGTTCAAATGGTTGCCCCTGCAAGGCTGAGAGAACCAAATTCAGATTCCATGGGCATTTCGGAGGTTTGACTGGCGGCCTTATCCGTATAGTCCCCTGGATAAAAGCCCGCACCAGGGAATGTGATGAAAGGGGCTTCTGGAAAAATACTGACAAGGCCGAAATCTGCACCTTGATAGTGCTTACGGCCAAATTCATTTCTAGGCTGACTGGAGGAAGGCCAAGATCCTGCTAATGACATACTTTCTAGGATGCCAACCCCTGGGTTCACACCAGGAAACATATGCCTTCCAGATTTTGTAGTAAATAAGCCTGGAGGCCGGCTTTCTGGCATTGACCAGAGTAGAAAGGACTGGCCCTGAAAGCCCACGATCCCTCAGAATGTGGGTCTCAGCAGCCAAACCGGCAAATTCAGACTGTGTAAAGCAGGATGGTAAATTGGACCTTGTGAGAGCAGATCTGGCCGGAGAGGGAGGATTCATGGCCTGCCTACTGCCAACTTCATGATCTCTGCGTACCAAGGTCTCCTGGGCCAAGCCGGGGCTACCAAAAGAACCGACTTTGTTTCCCTCTAGACTCTTCCCAGGAAACGCGACAGAAGCGGGCACGGGGGGAAGGCATACATCAAATTGTACTGATCCCAGGGAACTGTCAGAGCATCCGACCCCTGAGTGAGTGCATCTCTTGTCCTTGACACAAATTTGTCCAGCTTTCTGTTGAACCTGGACGCAAACAGATCTATGTCTGGAGTACCCCACCTGTGACATATGTTCCAAAACACGTCGGGGTGCAGAGCCAATTCTGCTGGGCACAACTGCTGGCGGCTCAGAAAATCCGCCTGCCAATTTTCCACTCCTGGAATGAAGACTGCAGAAAGGCATGGAACATGCCCTTCTGTCCAGACAAGTATGCAAATCACCTCTTTTTGTGCGACCAGACTCCTGGTACCACCCTGGTGATTGATATAGGCCACTGCTGTGGCATTGTCGGACTGAACCCGAACAGGGAGACCCCGTAGTCTGTAAGACCAGTTTATGAGAGCCATATAAACTGCCCGGATCTCCAAGACATTTATGGGCAATAGCTTCTCGATCGCAGAACATTTCCCCTGCGAGCACGTCTCCTCCAACAATGCTCCCCAGCCTGTCAGGCTGGCATCTGTCGTAATAATCTTCCATGGAAGAGGAAGAAAAGTTTTGCCTTTCAGCAAATTCTCGGTTAGTAACCACCAAACGAGACTCTTGCGTGTCCCTGGGGATAGACCCATGAGAAGATCCAAGGCCTGGGGCTTCCTTTTCCAAGCCGCAAGGATGCATCTTTGCAGAGGCCTTGAGTGGAACTGGGCGAATGGAATGGCCTCGAAGGAGGTGACCATTTTCCCTAACAGTCTCATGCACAACCGAATGGGGGAAGATCTTGTGCCCAGAATTAGGCGCACCAGACCCCCAATGGCCAAGGTATTTGGCCTTGGTAGAAACACCTTGCCCTGAGCGGTGTCGATGACCATACCCAGGTATTCCAACCTGGTAGCAGGCTGTAGGGACGATTTTTCTAGGGTTATAATCCAAACTAGGCGTTCCAGGTGTTCTAGCGTTCTGGTAACACTGTGGTTCAGGAGCGCTACTGTTTTCTCTATGAGAAGCAAATCGTCTAGATAAGCCATGACGGCTATACCCTGAGCTCTTAGGTTTGCCAAGAGAGGGTCTAGAATCTTTGTGAAGACTCGAGGAGCCGTAGCGAGCCCGAACGGCAAGGCCACAAATTGAAAATGGCACTGTTCTACTGCGAACCTTAGATACTTTTTGTGTGCGGGAAAAATTGGCACATGAAGATATGCATCCTTGATGTCTATTGATGCCATAAACTCTCCCCCTTGCAGGGAGGAGACCACAGCGCGAATTGACTGCATTCGGAAGGACCGGATACGTAAAAACCGGTTCAGATCCTTCAGATCCAGGATAGGTCTGACACCTCCATTTGGCTTTGGAACGGTGAAGAGATTCGAGTAAAACCCTGAACCCTGTTCTTTTGGGTCCACTTCCACTATCACTCCCTGGAATAGTAAGTGATCTAAGGCCAGAAATAGCGGTCTTTGCATTACTGGGTCCCTGGGGATCCTTGACCTTAGGAAGCGAGAAGGTGGAATCTCCTGAAACTCTAGCTTGTAGCCCAGAGATACCAAGGAGACTACCCACTTGTCCTGGATCTCTGCCCGCCAGGCCTCTGCAAACTGCAGAAGCCTTCGCCCCCACTCGGCCGAGCGGGGGCGCCCCTTCACAAGGAAGCTTTTGGGCTCTGCTTGGCAGGCTTTCGCCCCCAAGTGTTCTTCTGCCCCTGGGCACGGCCTTGAGCCTTTCTTGTAGAGGGAGGTTGAGAAGGCCGTCGCCACTGCTTAGAGCTTGATGCTCCGGGAGAGAGAGAATGCCTAAAAGATGGACGTTTGCTCCTTTTGGAAGCAGAGTAGATTTACCCCCTGAAATCTTTTGGACGAATTTGTCTAATTCTTCTCCAAATAAACGTTCCCCCTTAAACGGGAACCCAATCAAATGCTTCTTGCATGATAGCTCAGCTGCCCAATTTTTTAGCCATAGGGCCCTTCGCATGTGTACCAACAGGAGAGACAAACGAGATGCTTGTTGGACAGAATCCAAAATCGCATCAATCATAAAACACAGAATTTGAGGTATTTCTGCATAATTCTCCACTTCCTCACTGGGAAGGAGGCCAAGCATCTGCTTAACTTGTTCCTTGAGGAACTGACACAACCCCACAGCTGCGACTGTAGGTTGCACTACAGTGCCAGTCATGGAAAAGGAGGCTTTCAATAAGGTTTCCAGCTTCTTATCAGTTGGATCCTTAAATACCTGAGCATTATCCAAAGGACAGGTCAGGTTTCTATTCACGCAAGAAACAGCCGCATCGACAGATGGGACCCCCCATTTCTTGGTGAAACTTTCCTCCAGAGGATAAAGCACAGAAAACCTTTTAGGAGGAGAAAACTGTTTATCGGGATGTCCCCAATCCTCATACAACAATTTATTCATTAAGGGAGGAATTGGAAAGGAAAAGGCAGTCTGTGGGATTTTCCTGACCCCCAGGGAAGACATAGAGGATGTTGCGACCTCAGCAGTGGGCATTCTAAATGTAGTACGCACCAACTCAGTATAATATTGCACCTGTTTTCTGAGCGCCTGGGAGGAGGGGACTCTCTCCTCTTCCTCTGATTCATCCGACTGCTCATGATCCCTGTCCCAAGATAGGGATCTCTCCTCATTGTCAGAGGTGTCATCTGAAAGAGGAATCTCAGCAGAGGGAGGGGATCTACCCCTTTTTCTGCTATCTTTTAGGGAAGCAGAAATAAAATTCATGATTCTCCCTTCAAAACCATCCAATGTAGCCCTAAGGGAGTCTTCAGTGATATATACCAGGGCTGAAGTATTAGGAGAGGCTGCAAAACCTGACAGGGGCACTGACTCATCCTGTGAGGCTGGCTCCAGTCTTGCAGGGGGGGATTGTAACCTACAGGCATTTTTAGAACCCCTAGACCTAGGCGGTGATTTACCAGTGCCATTGTTACCTCCCCCTGAAACCCTCTTACGAGGAGACATAGTCCTAAGCTACAAAGCAGAGGTACTAGTACAAAGTGCAATCACTGTTGTGCTCAAAGTCTCACAATAAATATATATGCTTAAACTGCACAACCTGATGCCGAGTAGGTGTCTTAGGTTTGCCTGGATCCAATCCCTTAGGATGCTTACTGCCAACAGCTCCTGTGTCTCCACTGACAGTCCCCTGTTGATCTGGGCTTTTAAAATTGCCGCCTGGCACCTGCGCAGTACAGCGCCATGCACACCGACGTGCACGGCTCGCAACCACACTCCCCCCCTCCATTAGCATGGGAGCGCGCTCGGCGCGCGTGCGTGCACGAGGACCGCCGGTCGTCCTGGGGGAAGGGGATCCCTATCGGAGCTGCGCGGGACCCCTAGACTACGTGGGACCCCTGTATTACCTTCATTGTGGTAGAGATTGCAGTGGAAACGTGAGTCATCTGGAAGAACCAGGCTTCAATGAGCGTGTGTATCTGAAAGACATGCAAGTATGCATCAGGCTGCTCTTACTCCCTCTAGTGGTGGAAACCAGGTAAGACATACAACTACTCAATGAAGAAATCCATAATATATAATTTATAATTTAGTTGTGCCAACCTTCAGGATTTTTTGGGTTCCATCTTAGAGGAACCTCTTACCTGGACCTTGTAAAAGACTCTGCCAGAAACTTTTGTGCCGCTATGTAAATAGTACACCAAGTCTGGTTTTCCCAGTGCCCAGTCTTCCAATAGGAGAGGACTTACAGGAAAAACCTTGTTTCTTCGGATGACGAGGCCCGGGTACCATACCATCTTGGGAGTCAAAATATCGGCCCGAGATATGGATCCGGTTATGTAGCCCTTAGGCCCCCGCAGGGACCTGCACATAGCTTTCTTCATAGCACATGTTTTATGTGACCAACCACCATAGACACTGGCGAAAAAACTGAGGTGCCTCCCATATGGGAGGGGTTATATAGGGGAGGAATTCTCCTTAATTGAGGGTTAACCAGTGTCCAATCACCAGAGGTGCCTATATAACCCACTATGTAATGAAGCTCCTGTGTCCCGTGATGTATGATCAAGAAAAATGTGTTTGGGAGGGGCTACTATGCTGAAATGATTGGGTAGGACAAGAGTCAAAAAGCTGCTTGTGCTTACAGCTTGTGCTTACAAAGTCATACTGAAATCGTGTCTATATTATTCAGGTACGATTTGCATGCTACTTGAGGGTTTAACGTTGAGGTCTGTGGACATCAACTCGCATGGAAGTTGGACCAAAGTAGTGCAGGGACTACTTTGAAGTCGGCACGACTTAAAGTCGCGACAATATGAATGGTTGTCAATGAAAATCATGGAGAATAACTTGTCATGTGATTTTGCAGTACAAAATCGTAGGACAAGTTGTATAAGTGTGAAAGGACTACTTTCTTTTTTTTTTTTTTCATGACTAGTTTGGGGGGAGGGGGGCACCACTGGTTAACTCAGTATAACATCCACCCAACTCACCTCCTAAAAAGAGAGCAACATTGTTTTGTAGCCCTGAGGTCTCCTCTCCACACCCCACTTTTCTTGACCAATTCTGCTTGGGGAATTATGTACAGGACTCAATTGATATCTATGACGCAACTAGTTTTTTTTTTTTTTTTGTATCTGTGCAATTGCCATTCGTAGATGATTAACATAGTTGCCAAATTATTTGTCTGCTAAAAAAGCATAAACAGGAGTGCCTCATTTTTAAAGACAGACAGCAATGAGTGCTGCCCTTTCCTTGCCAAAGCAACTTGACTGGCTACAACCCCTTAAATCACATGATTCTATTGATTCCTGTTGCAGGCTAATTACTTGACTGGTATGAAGGGCGATGGTTACCAGTGGGTATTCCTAACAATATTTTCTGTCTCGCACAAGCATAGCAGTAAAACAGCCCATAGGCAGTATGGGGTGGACCCAGAATGACAAGTTCTTCTCCCTCTAGGCAAGGGGTGTCAAACTTAACGTGAACATGCAGTATGCTTGCCCTCAAAGTGCCGGTTGTATCTGGGGTGTGCTATGTTCACAGATCAGAGTCAGAATTATGCTACATACAGAGTGCAGAGTTCAGGATTATGCTACGTACTTGAATTCAGAGTTCAGGAGTGCATATCTGTATGTACAGAGTGCAGGGTGCAGGCTTGCGCTACGTACAAAGTTCTGGATTATGCTATGTACATAATACAGAGTTCAGGAGTGCACTACTGTATGTACAGAGATCAGTTCAAGGGGTGCTTTGTGTAAAGAGTGCAGGGTTCAGAAGTGCGTTACATAAATAGGGCAGAGTTCAGGGGTGCGCTAACACTGAGTGCAAGGTTTAGGAGTATGCTGTGTACAAAGTGCATTGTTCAGGGGTGTGCTTTTTGCAGTTCCAGGGGTGCCCTATGCACAGAGTGCAGAGCTCATGGGTGGCCTAAGTATAGAGTGCAGGGTTTAGGTGTGTGCTATGCACAGTGTGCAACTCCAACTCAAAGAAGGCGTCTGTGGTTACAAGTGACAGTGGTGAGCGGATGACAAGAGCCAGAGGGGGCAAAATGGAGTTCCACCATGTTCTGACTACAAAACTGGGTGCAAGGGCCACATGACGAGGCCTGTTGGGCCTGGAATCGGCCCATGGGCCTTGTGTTTAATATACTATATATGCTCTAGACATATACCTCGTGTGTTAACCAGGACAGGGGCTTTCAGTGCAAATATCTTGGCATGATTAACTATTAAAGTATAATGAATGCAAAACCTTTTTTAGTTTTAGTGAAAGTAAAAGAAAATCCCAAACTACTACTGTCACTAGAACAGGAATACAGGAAAAATCTTCCAATAGATACACTAGTTCTGGTGACAAACAGGGATCCCCTTATTTTTGAGGGATTTCCTCTTACTTCTTGTTTTGGCTATGCACAGGAAGTGAAAGGAAATCTCCTCAGTGTAACACAGATGACCAATAAAAAAAAGCTGATAGAGCGTATAATCCTCCCTTACTCATAGTTGCCAATAGTCCCAAATATCCCGGGACATTCCCGAATTTTGGAGCCTTATCCCGATTTTAATGTGTCCTGTTATTTGCCCCGAATTTTTCTGCTTGTCCCGGGCATCGGAAATTTTGGGCAATCAAGTGTTAATATTTCGCCTCTTAGAACAGCCTCGTATCCTCCCTCTACCCCAGAGTGTCCCCCCCTTGTCTCATTTTGTCCTCCTTGTCTTCTATTAGACAAGGAGGACATATGCTCATTCTCATTTCATTGATTTGCCAATACTGCAAGCGGGGGCGTGGCTAGTTAAGTGACTACGCTGGCATGCCCAGACCAGATCGCAGTCCACGTGGATGGAAGGAAGAGGTGTGCTGCTGTGTCCTGCACCAGGGCTCAGAGGAGGTTTGTCTCTGTGTTGACACTGCCTCCTCAGCCTGAGAGGGACAGAGGAGGATGACTTCAGAACCGCAAAAGTCCTGGCCGGGTAGCCAGAGACTGAGGCCGGATCGCGGACACTCAGCCGTCGGCGCCACGTGGAGGGAAGGAGCGAGCGAGCGACAACTGGGCACCAGTGGTAAGTGCTCCCAGCTTCTGTGGAAAAAAAATTGTGGTGTGCCATGCTCTCTTAGGGTATAATTTTTTTATTTATAGGAAGCGAAAATGAGGAGGGCCTTGAATGTGTGTGTGGCTTTTTTTTTTTTTGAGAGATAGGAAGTGGCAGTGGGGTGACCCCCCCCCCCCCTTATGGGGACAAATAGCTGATGGTTGCCCTGTTAGATTTTTCTGTATTTAAAAAAAAGGCCACCCACTGCTGCTTCCTATTACTGCCCCCACCCCCTAATTAAATTTTTTTGAATACACAAAAGTCTAGGGTATGGGGGGCGGTAATAGGAATCGGCAGTGGGTGACCTTTATGGGGTTGGATGGCTGAAGGTAGACTTTTAAAAAAAAATATATATTTTTTTCTATTTTGGGGGTGTGTGATAGGATAGGAAATGACAGTGAGCATGGCCTTGATGGGGGGGGGGGGTGTAGATGGGAAGTGGCGGTGGGTGACCCTGTTAGATTTTTGTGCATTAAAAAAAAAACAAATTAACAGGGCCACCATCAGCTATTTGCCCACATAAGGGGGGTCACCCACTGCCACTTCCTATCTCCCCCCCAACAAAAATAGAAAAAACCCATCAAGACCATGCTCACTGTTGCTTCCTATCACACTCGCCCCCCAAAATGGGGGTGGTGGGTAGAAAAGAAGGGGGTCCACCTTCAGCCATCTGTCCCATAAAGGCCACCCACTGCTGCTTTCTATTACCGCCCTCCACCTTTCCCTCTGCATCCCTCATTCATCTCAGACTCTAACCTTTGAGCCACGCCCATTTAAGCCACGCCTGCAAACCGCACCCATTTTCACCGCGGCCCCACCCCCTAATTATAATACGGCTCCGCCTACAAAAAAAAAAATTTTTTTTTGCAATGTTGGCAACTATGCCTTACTCTATCCATGAAACAAGTTGAGCTGTGTAAATCTCAGGGCTGGATGAAGAGAAATACAATTCATCCTATAGATAAGCATCTCCTGTATTTCTTTGGCTGGAGTTTAGTTTTCATTAGTTATAATATTTCCCCTGGCCAAATTCTATAGGGAACAGTGAACTTGGGTAAGAGTTTAGCCTGTGATCTGGAAATATTAGAACATACATACCTCCCCAACTGTCCCAGATTCTCCAGGACTGTCCCGGCCATGATGCAAGTCCTGGCCAATGAAGGCTTTGTCCCAAAGTGGAGCCAAGTGCAAGAACAAGTTCCAGCACTTGGCTCCAGTGGCTTGTACGTGAGCATGCACCAGCTCGGGCACCAGTCACACCTGCCCTGTGGCTTGTGTGAGGTGTCTGGTGTCCTGCATGCTGCCAGCATAGCTGTGCAAATGTGACAGGCAGACGGCAGTGAGAAATGCTGATGGTGAGGGACAGTGGGGGACATTGATGGTGGGGGACACTGATGGTGGAAGACACTGATAACAGGAGATGGTTGAGAGGGGAGACTTATGACAGGGGACAAATGAGAAGGGACGCTGATGCAAACATGCCAACTGTCCCAGATTCGCCGGGACTGCCCTGGGACTTGGTACAAGTCCCGGCGAATTGAGCCTTTGTCCCAGAGTGGAGCCAAGTACTGGAACAAGTTCCAGCACTTAGCTCCAGTGACTTGCTCGCGAGCACGCACTATTGCGGGCACCAATAACACCCACCCTTTGGCTTGTGCGGGGTGCCTGGTGTCCAACACGCCGCATATATACAGTGCCTTACAAAAGTATTAACCCCCTTGGCTTTTTACCTATTTTGTTACATTACAGCCTTCAGTTCAATGTTTTTTTTATTATGAATTATATGTGATGGATCAGAACACAATTGTCTAAATTAGTGAAGTAAAATTAGAAAAATATATACATAAAACTATTTTTCAGAAATAAAAAAATGATAATTGGCATGTGGCTATGTATTTACCCCCTTTGTTATGAAGCCCATAAAAAGCTCTGGTGCAACCAATTACTTTCAGAAGTCACACAATTAGTGAAATGATGTCTACCTGTGTACACTCTAAGTGTCATATGATCTGTCATAACATATAAACACATTTTTGAAAGGCCCCAGAGGCTGCAACACTTAAGCAAGAGGCACCACTAACCACACACTGCCTTGAAGACCAAGGAACTCCCCAAACAAGTGAGGGACAATGTTGTTGAGAAGTACAAGTCAGGGTTAGGTTATAAAAAATAATATCCAAATCTTTGATGATCCCTAGGAGCACCATCAAATCCATCATAACCAAATGGAAAGAACATGGCACAACAGCAAACCTGCCAAGAGATGGCCGCACACCAAAACTCACAGACCGGGCAAGGAGGGCATTAATCAGATGGTCAGAGACTGCAGACATGGTGCAGAAGATGGTTTAGAGACTGCAGACATGATACAAGAAATGGTCAGAGACTGTGAGCATAATACAGGAAACAGTCAGAGACTGCAGACATAGTACAGGAGACGGACAGAGACTGCAGACATAGTACAGGAGATGGTCAGAGACTGCAGACATGATACAGGAGATGGTCAGAGACTGCAGACATATTACAGGAGAGGGTCAGAGACTGCAGATATACTACAGGAGATGGTCAGAGACTGCAGACACACTACAGGAGAGGGTCAGAGACTGTAGATATGATACAGGAGATGGTCAAAGACTGCAGTCATAATACAGGAGATGTTTAGAGACTGCAGACATAGTACAGGAGCTGGTCAGAGACTGTGGGCTTACTACAGGAGACGGTCAGGGACTGGGGGCATACTACAGGCAATAGTCAGAGACTGCAGACATACTACAGGAGGTGTGGGCTGCAGACATACTACAGGAGTTGGTCAGAGACTGCGGGCATACTACAGGAGACCGTCAGAGACTGTAGTCATACTACAGGAGATGGGCAGAGACTGTGGACATACTACAGGCGATGGTCAGAGACTGAAGTTCCTATGGATGGCAGTAGATAATGACCAACTGACCCTTTCCCCTGACCCAGCAATACAGCAACAACGGTTCCTCTGATCAGAAGTTGGCTCACTCTGGGTTGCCCATGGCGACTCCGCTGGGTAGCGCTCAGATCTAGATTCTGGCAATGACTGTTCCTTTCTTCAGGGATGGTGCTAGGCTGTGTGGCTTTCCCTCTGGTGATGCAGGGCAGCAGGGTTCTCTCTCTGATGGCATTCCCTCAGCACTGTCCTCTCCCTGGAGTCCTGGGTGCACTTCCCTGAAAGATGTCCCGGGCTCCTCGCTCTCTCTCTCCCTCTTCCATTCAGCTGGGCATGCTGGGGGCTGCAGTTTCATGGTTACAATGGGGCCGTCAGTCCTCGGGACTACATGTTCCATAATCTTCTTCTATGAAGGAGGGAGAAGAAAGATAGTGGGACCATTCATCAGCATTCAAGGGTCTTTAGTCGATTTATTAGATTTCCTAGCGGATCTTCACGCTGATTTCTCCTCCTCAGTCAGTTGAGGCAATTCTTGGATGCGTACTTGGGTCAGGTTACAGTAGTGTTCTGGTACTCCCACAGCTTTAGCTCCTATGGTCCCTCTGTGTTTATATTCCACCCCTTGGCATACTACTTATACTCCTTCGGGGGGTAAGTGAACCCAACTTCTCTGATCATTCCAGGTGAAGTGTGGTCTTCAGGAAAGAGCATCAGTGTCTCTATTTTTAACTCCTAGCTGATATTTCAAACTGAATTGGAACTCCAGTAAAGCAGCTAACCACTGATGCCCAGTGATGTCCAATTTAGCAGATAACAAGTAGGTCAGGTTTTTTTATCTGTCTTCACCACAAAGGTCCATACAGGTAGTCTCTGTGTTTGTCCATTACAGCCCACTTGAGGGCCAAAAACTCCAACTTGTGCACCGGATGATTCTTCTCAGGAGGAGTAAGGCTGTGGCTCACATATGCTACTGGGCGGAGTTTCCCCTTCAACTCTTGGTACAGCCCTCCCCAATACCATCTCTACTGGCATCCATGTATAATTCATAAGGCTTCAAGGGGTCAGCGTAGGCCAACACCGGAGCTTTGACCAGACTCCCCTTCAACCTCTCTAAGGACCTGTCACACTTTTCTGTCCACTGGTCCTGGATAGATTCCCTCGGCTTCCCGCCTCCTCCTTTCTGGATTTTCTGCTGTTCTCCATTGGTTTGCTTCTGTAGCATCTCGTTCAGTGGCGGAGCAATTTGGGAGAAGTTTTTCACAAACCATCTATAATAGGAGCAGAAGCCCCAAAACGACCCCATTTCCATGATTGTGGCTGGGCAGGGTCAAGAAGTGACTGCCTCTAGTTTTTGAGGGTCAGTGGCTATCCCCTCTGCAGATACCACATGTTCTAAATAGGTGACAGAGTTCTGATAGAATTGGCACTTCTCCAATGACAGCTTCAACCCTTCCTCTTGTAATCGCTGGAAAACCTTCTCAAATCAGGCCTCATGTTCTTCCAAAGTTCGGCTAAACATGATGATGTCATCAAGGTATAATAGTACTTCTACCAAGTTCATATCACCCGCTGTATTCTCCATCTGTCGCTGGAATGTGGCAGAAGCCCCAGTCAGTCCCTGAGGCATCAGACCAAACTTGAAGAATCCCAGTGGGCTAACAAAGTCTTCTCTCGGTCTTCCTGGTGCATAGGGATCTGGTAGTATCCACTCTTCAAGTCCAACACATGGAACCATTTGGCCCCAGATAAGAACTGCAAGGCTCCTTCTATGCGAGGGGTCATGTACTGATCTGGAATAATCCTTTGATTCAAGGTTCGATACTCAATGCACATCTGGAGAGACCCATTCTTCTTTCTCACCACCACGATCGCAGAATCATAAGGGCTTCAGGACTCTTTAATCACTCCTGACCTTTTCAGTTCAGCCAGGTGTTCCCGAAGGTCTTCTAAATTGCAATAAAGGGACCCGCCTTGACCTCTTTTGGAAGGACTTATCCTCAGTCAATCAAAATTTGATGTTGGGCACTCTTGGCACAGCCCACATCAAAGTCATTTTTCAAGAACATTTTCTCCCACCAAGCTATTTGAGCTTTAATCCTTACTTCTCAAGCAGGTGGAAGGCTTGGGCAGTAAGCACCGACATTCCTTCCCTCTCCCACTTGAGCTGTCTCATTCTGCACCATCGGGGTGGCAGCACTCACTTTCCCAATCACCATTCGAGGATTCAGGCTGACCGGGTGACTAGTGACGATCCGCACACTAGCAGGAATTCACCCCCCACTCCTTAGCAAAGCCAGAGTGGGTATAATCTCTGGAGCTAGCTCTATCCCGACTTCTTCCTCTGTGGGATCAGCTTCTACTATCACGTATGGACCCGGCTGGTCCCAGGACAACTTGATGGTGGCTTTGAGGCAGGCTCTTTCACCAGGTTGTAGCATCATCTCTTGAGTGTCTAGTCACCACAACCTTCCTACTCTTTCGGCAGGTGCCTTCTTTTCTTGCAATACCCTCTAAAATTATTATTAATACCAATATAATGGTGCACTATCCAAATGTAATCAAATGATAATCGTACTAAATCCTAATATTACTGACTGTAGTTAAATATTTGTGGTGAGATATTCCATTCCTATGTAAAAAATCTAGTGAACATAATAATGAAATATTATGCGATTAAAATTGCGATCATAAACAATTAAAAATTGCAATCCTATGCGATACTCCCAATGTCAACCTGTGTAGCAGGTGAAGATCTAAGGCATCTGAGCACAGTGTTAAAGCAATGCAGTAAAGTATTCTTGAGGTAAAGAAGTCTGTGCACAGTGTTCTGTAATAGTGGTGTAGCAGTGTGGTTGCCACTAGTAACTAAGATCCACCATATTATCCTGTTGCCAGGCCTCCATAAATCGCTTCTGATACAATAAACAGTCATTTGTTTTGTTTTTGTTTATTGGGGGGAATATAACTTGGTTGGGGAAAAGGATATATGGGATGCCCATAGATCGAATTACTTTGCCATCATATTTATAAATTAGAAATTTGTTTGAGCCTTGAAGAAATTATGCACATGTATAACATCTACAGTCTCTCCCCTGCATCGCCATGCAGATTATTGCTCCTCCTCTGCATAACACCTGCCAACTATTGCTCCAAGGAATCCTTCCCTTCTGTACAAACTTATTCTGTTGCACATTATGTTTCTTGTCACATCCTCTTCTATATGCAAAAGAACCCTCTGACTAGTCTCTAATGCTGACTCTAATTAGTTGCTGCTACTAGGCCAGAGGTCTGCAGCACCTCTCCCCGGAGGCCTAGTAGTTTAGTAGCAGGTGGACTACTGTTCCCAGCTAGTCTATCCTGCAAATCCTGTGCCCTCGGGGGGGCAAATCGATTTGACACTATTCCCCACAGGCTCTCCTCTGTTCCAGGACTCCTCATCAATGACTGTGTAAAGATGAGGACTTCATTCATGACCGCGTAAGGATGAAGTTGAAACTTGCCCCACGCACCCACGCGACAGGCAGGCGATCCAAGTGATGTTAGCGACAGGATGTCCGACAGTGAATAACAGAGCTAAGCCCCTTAGGCCTCAGGGTGGAAGTAAGGCTCAATGTGATAGGCCACAACCTCTCTCTCCCTCTTACACAGAGAGGTCCAGGAGGAAGAGAGTTCTGCACGGGCTTCTCACTCCTTTTATGGTCATTCCCAGCTACCTTCATGTCACCGCGAAGATCCCTGGGATAGGTACATGATTGCATAGTAATAGTCTGAAGGAGAACTATACGTCCCATAATTCACTTTGGTGGACGCACAGATATGTGGTCATTGATTGCACTGATTACCAAAGGTACAAGCAATGTCTAGAAATACTAAAAAGTACAATGCTTTCTGCTGACAGTCCACTTACATAATAACAGATACTGGCTCCACAAACCTATTACATACCAAATGTAATCAAATAAAATCAACAGACCCATATAAATAGTGCATAGACCCACAACTCACCCCTTGGAAGTTTAATACGCAATCCCCCCAGCCCCAAACCTAGCTTCACACATATAAGACATTGAAATTCCATAAGCATCATAATCATGATAAATAAATTCTACAAAGAGAAATAAGATGGATTCACACCCTAGCTGCCACCACTGCCCCTGGTCTCAATGATGTTTTTTCCATATGCCAAATACCTAATAGTTTGGTATGCCCCCTCTCTTAGATATCCTATTCCCCCTATACTTAAGGGGGCTGTATACTTACGCATTTAAAACCTTGGTCCGGTATCCATGGGCCATCTCTTGGTACTATTGGTAAATACCATTCGTATATATTCTCTGGATATTTTCTTTGGTAATGTTTGTCTATTATATACACTCTATCTAAAGGGTCAATATCTAATTATTGACTTGGTTTATTTTTAGATATTGTATTGAACATGCCTATAGTGGTAATTTGGGACCACTTACTAATGTGTGTGATTTATATTCAAATACCTATATATGACTACTATGGTGAGAGCCAAGTCTAATATAAACTGGTCATTGAATTGGGGGATTTTTATAGTAGCACCTTAATCTATAAAGTATATGTTTGTTTTCTGTCTTATTTAGTGGTATCTACTATAGACCACACAATATATGTGTATACCACTACTATACACAGATATGTTTTGTATATTTTGTTTTTCGGTTGTTTGTCAGTTTGGTCAAGTTCTCCCGCACCTCGAGCCACAAGTTTAGCAGGCAAGCATACACGGTGTTATGTTTATATGTAATTAGTCTCTGTGTATATGTACTGTTGGGGTTCAGTTATTCTAGACCGGGGTCTGATTTCCCTTCGTCCTATACCGACAGGCCTGGAGATATACTCATCACAAACGATGACACAGATAGACTGCTTTGATTTGGTCAGAGTAGATTTGATAAGCTTTTATTCTTCTAACAGTTATATAGGAAACATATTATCATACAATGCTATACAATACCCCATGTGTGTCATGGGACTTTTCATAGTTATGCAAAACAATTATGTTGCAGACATATAATTCATAACAATAACTATACTACATAACAAACTTGGAGGCACACTGTCTTGAGGACAGTGTAATCAGCAACTATTTCTAAGAAATCACTGAACAAACTTATAAGAGAAACAGCTTCATGGGAAGTTGCATGGGAAAATACCTAAGACTTAAACAAGCAATATTTGACTATATGCATACTGACAAAATGGATACTAATTTTAAAATGGAGTCACATTGGCTCTAGGGAATGTACATATTCCTTCATGTACTTCTCCTGGAGAAATGTTGTAACACCCATAATACTCATACTTATATAGATATATACTACATTGAATACTTACACATGTACTGTCCTGAGGAAGCTAATATTTTAGTGAAACGCGTTGACTAGCAAGTTTTTGGAGGCATTACTGGATCAGAAATTTTTCTTTTACCCTGATACAGTATTAAATTAATCTTTGTACTGTAGGCCCAGTCCTCTATAACTGCATTATTGGGTAACTGGTAAATTTGTCCATACAGGGTGTTGTTTGTATGTTTTTTATATGTTATTTAACTATGTTGTAATAAAATGTATACTTTTTTATTGATTCTCTCACTCTCATTATGTGCCCACAAAGTCCGTTAATTTTTTTACTTGGTCAATCCTTGAATATATCATAATAAAGCAGTTTAATCGGCACTGTGGACATATTTATCCATACATGCCACACTTTATCAAACTTATTAGGTATTCCCCTATTAATATATGTGGCTTTATATAAGGGGAGGGCTTTGTTAATGTGTGCCTTCTATGCCGGAAACAGAGGGGTTGATTTTTTCAAGGAAAGCACTATTAACTTCCTATCATAATAAAGCAATAAGGTCAAAAGAGTATGTGTCACTTTCTAAGGGGATAGGGCATCAACAAGTCCCAGGAGACACACCTCAACAGCTGGCCTTACACAAAGTGTAGTGACCTCCTCCACACACTCCGTGACCCCCAGCCAGAACATTTAAATAGCCACACAGTCCCAGAAAATATGTAAAAAGTCTGCACTGATTGAAGTGCACCACAAACAACAGGGCGACTGGGTGGGAAAGATCTTAGTAAAAATTTAATAAAATAAAATTTTGCATTAAATAAGATGATCCCTAGCTGACATCAGTCTGATGAAGTTAATCTCCCAAACATCATCCCAGTCATCCCTGTCCAACTGAGGGAACACTGCCTCCAAGGCTGCTCTGCAGCATGTGAGAAGCTTACCATCAATAAACAATTGCTTATAAATAGTGGATAGGGCTTTATCTAAAGAGTTGTCCTAAAGCAGAGACTCCAAATAATTCACTTGAATCTGGAGAATTTAAGTACCAAATTAAATGTTATGTGCATGCCGAAGTTGCAATTAGCAAAATTAATGAGCATTAGGCAGATGAATTTTAGCTTTCAGGCCATCAAACTGGAGGAGCATTCCATTACACACAATATCTCTGATCTTCTTGATAGCAAATTTGGTCCAAATAACTGGGTCAGGGTATGCAAAAAAATGTGGCAATTGGGAGTTCTTCCACAATGGTGTATGGGGGGAAATTGCCCCACAGTCCTCCAATTTGGCCTTACTAGCCACTACCCACGCTCTAACAGTTGAAGGCATAAATATGGTAATGGGGTATGGGGCCCAGCTTCCCCAAAGCAACAAATGCGTCAGTGCCTCATAGGAGCCAATTATGGTCACCTCTAGAGCAATGGCTGCATCATCATCCAGGACAGTAAGCTACCTATGGATGAAGGCTAGCTGACTCGCCAAAAAATAGCGATAAAAATCAGGAATGGCGCACCCCCTCTTTTTCTATGGTTATATCATGAGATTTTGCCACAGGAAGGTTGTAACTAACCGTTCTATGCTCTTGAATATATATTTTGATATCCAAATAGGCGAATTCCAAAATATATACAGGAAGGGAGGCAAAAATGTAATCTACAGTACTTTAACTATGAGTGTAAGGGGAAGATTCTGCCAATCTTGTAACCTATGGCTTAACTGCAGCAACAGCGGAGTGACATTCAAAGTGATAAAATCAGATACCAAGCTGGAAATATGAAGGCCCAGGTATTAGACCCTATCCACCTGTTGTAAGGGGAAATTCATGGGGACCCTACAAGTTAAAGATGGTGTCTTGAGCAGGAGGATTTGGGATTTACCCCAATTAACTTTTAGCCCCGATAATAGGGCAAAGGAGTTCAAAATAGCTAGAGCTGCCCATAAGGATGAGTCCAAGTCACATAGAAATAGAACCATATTGTTAGCATAGAGTTCTCTAGCATAGAGGACTACCTACCTGTATTTCATAGAGGCTCTCAATGCTGCAGCCAGAGGGAGGTTCAATCAGTAATGCAAAAAGACCAGGAGACTTAGGGCAGCTTTGGCGAGTGCCCCTATTCTGACTCTGATTGTTGTGAAGCAATTTATCCCTTGTGAGACCTCTATGCCTGGCCTGTATAAGATATAATCAGTGAGGACAAGCCTCACCAGATAGCTTGAACTCACTAATCCTTATAAGGACTTTTGTGGACCAAGTAGGTTGTGTGTGAGTGATTAGCAGACTGTACGTCAGTCCCTATACCGATGAAGGACTGCTGCAGTATAGGGCAGCGGTCAGCAGTAGTGCACCTCAACCCTATGTATTGTGGACCGATACCAGTCCTTATAGAATAGCAGACTGCACCTCACTCAACCCTATGTACTGTAGCACCCTAGACAGACCAAGTTACCAGTCCTTATAAGGACTTTTGTGGACCAAGTAGGTTGTGTGTGAGTGATTAGCAGACTGTACGTCAGTCCCTATACCAATGAAGGACTTCTGCAGTATAGGGCAGCGGTCAGCAGTAGTGCACCTCAACCCTATGTATTGTGGACCGATACCAGTCCTTATAGAATAGCAGACTGTACCTCACTCAACCCTATGTACTGTAGCACCCTAGACAGACCAAGTTACCAGTCCTTATAAGGAGCTTTGTGGAACAAGTGGGTTGTGAATGATTAGCAGACTGCAGCAGAAGGGCAGCAGTCAAGTATAATATTCTTTCTATATTTGGAAGAAAGAATATTATACGTGTACAAGCCTATTACCATACCACTGATACCATTCCTGAAAAGAACCTTTGTGGAACTAATAGTAACAGCTACTGATTAAACTGACCCTCACTGCCTCACACACTGCTTCCTGCCTGTCCCTATATAAACTGACAAAACAGACGCTACTGGAACAATAACTGGAATAGCACTTTTGTGGACCTGATAGTAACAGCTAATGATGATGACTAAACTGACTGTCCCTACAGCAGACACACCGTCCTGTCCCTTTCTCTAAACTGACAAAAGACACTCAGGCTGCTGCAACAATCACTAGCACAGCACTGCCTATCCTGAACTACACCTAACACCTATACCAGTCCTGAAAAGAACTTTTGTGTACCAAATAGCTAGCGATTTGAGTCACTGTAATCTCTCCCTGCTCAACAAAGCAACCTCTCCCTATAGTGACAGAAGAAAGAATGTAAAATGGCCGCCGGATCGAGTGTATTTATAAGTTAGGGGGAATGTCCAAGTGTCCATGTGCTGTAATGTCTCAATTGGCTGTCCTGTACCCCATGATGGATGTGTCATCATAGGTCAAAGTTCTTTTACACAGTAAACGTGGAAGTCCGCCGGGCGAACGGCGCCAATAGTCCGCCGAACGGGCGGACCGCGAACAGCCGAAAATTCGCCGCGAAGCGACCGCCGGGCGAACCGTTCGGCCATCACTACTTGTGATGCAATTACAGCTGCAAGTCTTTTTTACCAGCTTTGCACATGTAGAGGGTGACATTTTTGCCCATTCTTCTTTTCAAAATAGCTCAAGCTCTGTCAGATTGGACGGAGAGCGTCTGCGAACAGCAATTTTCTTGTCTTGCCACAAATTCTCAATTGAATTTAGGTCTGGACTTTGACTGGGCCATTCTAACTCCGTGAATATGCATTGATCTAAACCATTGTAGCTTTGGCTGTATAAAAAGTAACTCTCCTGTACTCAGGTATTATGTTCAAGGGAAGCCTAGCCATCACGGACACGCTCTGGTCCCCTTGCAAGCTTGGATCACTCCAGTAGCCCTGGAGGCGTTCACTCCATATGGTGCTTTGATACATATTGTGCTTTGAGTATGTTTTGTGTCATTTTTTACTTTTTAATAAATATTTTTAATGGAATTGCACTATGTTGGTCCTCCCTTCTCTTGTTTTTCCTGAGCTCTGATGGTATGTTTATGGTCGTTGTCCCGCTGGAAGGTGAACCTTTACCCCAGTCAAGTCTTTTTCAGACTCTAAAGCCCCATACACACTATCAGATTTTCTGCTGATTTTTTCCTTCAGCTTTACCAAAACCATATAAAATGAGGTCAAACCTTTACAAAGAGGACAATTATCTCTCGCTACACTCCTAAGAACACAGCAATGAGGACTGGCCTAGAGTCAAAGGGAACCAATTATTCAACATACAATGCATCTCCCTTTTAGCCACTCCTTGGCTTGTTGACCATGTCGGTCCATCTTTGTACACAGACTGTATTCTTGATCTCAAGGTTCTGATGAAGAGGTTATCCTTGAAACGCGCCAACCTATTCTTAAGCATTGGCCCCTGAATGTGCATGTCTAATTTTCCTACCTTCTAGTTGTATTCTTTGTAACCCCACCTTTTACGATATTTAGTATTATTTATATATCGATTTCATTTTATTTTTCATGTATGTAATTTATTGTTCATAAATAAACGGCGTATTTTGTTACTAGTGTTTGATCACGTGCCTTGCATTCACCTTTTTCACACAGCCTTCTTCAGTCAACCCCTGGTCAGACCAGGCAGCGGAACATGCAGTATCATTTTCTTCAGTTTAGTGGTTTCAAATAGTACTACTACTTCTTATACGATTTAGCTTCCTCACGAGCGCAGGAGTATTTCTTCTTTTTCTGCCTACATTTTGCACCTGCTTTAAGCTTCTCCACAAATTTATCCCTGACCTGTCTGGTGTGTTCCTTGGCCTTCACGATGCTGTTTGTTCACTAAGGTTCTCTAGCAAACCTCTGAGGGCTTCACAGAACAGCTGTATTTATATTGAGATTAAATTACACACCGGTGGACTCTATTTACTAATTAGATGACTTCTGAAGGCAATTGGTTTCACTTGATTTTAGTTAGGGGTATCAGACTAATGGGGGATGAATACAAATGCACGCCACACTTTTCACATATTTATTTGTAATAAATGTTCAAAACCTTTATCGTTTTCCTTCCACTTCACAATTATGTGCCACTTTGTGTTGGTCTATCACATAAAATCCCAATAAAATACATTTACGTTTTTGGTTGTAACAAAATATTGATAATTTCAAGGGGTGTGAATACTTTTTCAAGGCACTGTATATATGCGCATTTCCACCAGGTCTGTTGTTAGGCCCTTTGCTGATAATTTCATTTGCATATTGGTTGTAAGTACTATAATTCATCTTTTCTTATATAAAGTTTGTAATATTTTCACACTAGTGTGCTTCTATATACTTATGGTTAAACAGGAAGTAAACTTCCTCTGCTTACATTTACCTATAGGTAAGCCTATAATAAGGCTATAATAAGGCTTACCTATAGGTAAATATATAAATAGTGAAAATATCTCCTAAATGTGTACCGTTTAAGAGATATTTAGTATACATGCAGCCAGTGACATCACGGATGCATGTGCTCTGAAGGAACAGGTTGTGAACGACGGCTCCTGCGTGAATGTGCGGGAGTGACATCATTGCGGCTCCAGCCAACTACATCGAACCCGGAAGAAACTCCAGGACAAATGTTAGCCGTCTCAGAGGTGTGCGGGCATTGCGGAGAGAGCTTCCTTCTAAGGTATTACATAATGGGCTAGTATGCGATCCATACTAGCTCATTATGCCTTTCTCTTACAGTTTTTTTTTTCTTTTTTTTAAAACTGGGTTTACAACCTCTGTAATGTTATGTTGTGGTTGCAGCAGTTCCTCTGCTCTCAATTACTCTGAATAGAATACTGGTTAATTTCACAGAAATGGAATACCGTGCTTAAACAGGACCTGTCCCTGGCGGAGGCACTGCCACTCTTTCACTTAGCGAAGGTTCTGGTTCAATTATTTACCCACAGCTTTAGCGTAATATCCTGTTTGGGGAGGACCATTCTTCGTAATACCACAAGCAACCAAAAGAGGGCTACACGCTCAAAAAACAATAGTGAATAATGAATATCTAGACAGACAACAGTAGACAATTGCTTCCAATGCCATCATAACTATTTTTATCTGTCAACGGAGATTACACATAAAACTTACTGTGTGTTGTAACATCACCAGTTGTTTGCTATATAAGATCAAATTAGCATATTGGTGATTTATCACTACATTATGCAAGGGTTGCTCCTCCTATTAAGTTAGTAATAAAAACACAATGCAAATCTACAGCATTAGTTCTGCACAAACAGAAGAAAGACATGGAGAAGTTTGGTAAGTCTTGTTTGCTATTTTTGTTAATATATTGTTTTGTTATTAGGAATGAGGAATATTTACAGTTTTGAAAGTTTTGAAAGTTTTTAGAAAATATCTGCTTTTATATATATATATTACTAAAATGTTACCATTTTAGTGAAGTGCTTTGTCAATGCAGGAGTATCATTTGGCTGTTTTTAGAGGTGCAATGGGCTTTAAATTGCTCCTGATGAGCATATTTTACTTGTGTGTTTTCCCCCCCTTTTTTTATGGTGTACTTTACTATTTTTGAAATTTTTCTTTTTTTTTATTGTTGTTCTTGTACTTTTATACAAAATATGTATACTGAGTTTGGGTTCACACATGTGCCCCCTCCTTGATCTGTTTTCTATTAAAATAACATGTGTTTTGATCTGTTTACATTTAACACATGTATTTACTATTTTTGAAAACATATTTTTTTTTTTTTATGTGCACTTGTTTAGAACCGTATTACTTCTGCCAACACATTGAGGCTGAACTCACACCTGAGTGTTTTCTCACTAATGCATTTTCTATATAAATCAGTAGAAAAGCATCAAAACACATCTCATTAAGACTTGAGCATTTTCAATATGTGTTGACACATGCATTGAGATGCATTTGATGTATTTACATTGAAAATGTATCAGTGGAAATGGTACCTACAAAAATAGCTTCTTATGTCCCAGGTGCCTCCTCTAAGCCCCCGTACACACGGTCGGAGATTTCGACAACCAAATCCGTCAGATTTTGTCCGTTGGATTTTGTCCGTCGGATCTTGTCCGAAACTGTTGCATACGCACGGGCGGACTAAGTTGTCGAAAAATCCGATCATTCAGAACGTGATGACGTAATTACGATGGGACTACGTTCAGGCTAGTAGCCAATAGCTTTGATGTAGGAATTTGATCTGAGCATGCGTGGCACTTGGTCCGATCAAAATTCTTTACACATGATCAGAGTATGTCCGATCGAACCAGTTGGTCGGAAAATATTTCCAACAATTTCCGACGGATTCTCCGACCGTGTGTACAAGGGCTTAGTGTTTCAGGTGATGTGGACAGGAGGGTAGACAGGAGGGTAGAGAAAATCACATATGGTGGACACGCTTGAAAGTTGAGGGGTTTTAAATTGTGCGTTTTGCATTTTAGAAACATTTTTTTTTTTAATTCAAATAGTGAAAATTGAAAAATTGAGACCAACCTCAAAAAATCCCTCTGGCAGAACTTATTAAGTCGACCAAAAGGGAAGGTATTTTCAACCGCCCTCAGGCAGCCATTTCTTCCTTTCTTGTTTTCTCTCTCTCTTATTTTTTTTTTAAGTGTACTTATTTATACATATACCAATGATTGTTACATTTTGTTCAAATTGGACAAAGGCTTCCCTATTGCAAAGATGAAATTTCTACAATGGGAAATAAGTAATGGTCTCACAATATTAAAATAAAATCAGGAATGGGTGTTATGCTCCTGTTCAGGAAACCTTTGTGCAATGTTTATTTACGACATAGATATTTGTCATATTTTGTACGTGAATCTTTTTTTTTCAAAACAATAAAATTGTTAAAAAATAGAATGTATTAGGGGAAAAATACAAAGGTGTGAATCCTGCCTTAATACGTAACATCTTAATTTACACCCAAAACAGAAAGAATTTAAAACCTGACAGGGTTCTAATCCATCACCATTTGGCCGTTTTGGAGGATCAAATATCTATTTCCCCTCTATACACTGTGATTCCTCCCACTGCTTTGTACATTCTGTAGTAAAGTTTGAACTGGTGGGAGAAACCACAGCTTGCAGTAGGGGAGCAAATATTGTAGTGCTTGTAGGGGGTGCAGAGAGGAGGTGAAGTTTTAACAAACAGGCTGCCCAAAAGGTAAGTATAGTCTCTATTATTTTACTGGTATGCTCTGAACTATAAAATTACCTTGTGCTGTCAGGGTCCCTTTAACAATCTTGAGGTTGCAATATCTTCTCTTCTATTTTTACCTGATTTTTTTTTTGTCATATAGTTGAACTTGCAGGATAACTATATAATAGGTATAAACCTCCTCTCCTGCTTATGACAGACAGACCTTCAGTTGTGTGCCATTTCACAGGTCAAACATGTAGAATATTCATAAGCAATGGGGCATATTGTGCAGAAACATATAGATATAGTTACATAGTAGGTGAGGTTGAAAAAAGACACAAGTCCATCAAGTCCAACCTAGATACCTTATCTAAAGATTTTTTTTAAGTAGCAGAATGTCCAACAAGTATAATATTTGAGAACAGCCATCTTTCTCTATCAGGTGTAGCATACAGGGACGCAACTACAAGCATTTATTGAGTAGAAAATGAACACTGCATTTTATTATGTCGATTGCATTGGAAAAATAAAACACCAATGCCAGGCTCACAGTGGATCAAGAGAAAATAATGGGTCATAGTAACAATAAACAGGCTGGTTAAGCATTCTATAGAACCTGTGTAAATCTGTACAATCACATGCCAGCAAAGGCCAATCTAAATAAGAATGCGTTTTAGAGCCAATCACAGGAGGCAGAAAATTGGGCCCCATGTGGTGTTGCAACAGGGAGAGACAGGCACATTTGATCACCCTAAAGCTCAGTTTGGGTTATATTTTTTAAAATATAAAAAATGGTGTAGCACTAAAGAGAACTGTGTGATAGTTCAACGTAAACTTTCAGTGTAATGAATAGATTATACATCACCTTCGCTTAAAAGTCCATAGTAACAGTAATAAATCTTTTTCAAAATCCACTTGTAAGGACACCGCCACCAACACCCAAACGCATAGCTCCCAACTGTCCCTGATTTCGAGGGATTGTCCCTGATTTGGATCAATGTCCCTTTGTCCCTCTTTTCTCCTCATTTGTCCCTCATTTTGGTCTCATCTATATAGTTGTATATAAAATGCACTATTTATCTTTCAAAAAGTGTTTCCCAGGGCTAAACCTCCATTCACTTCATCCAAATTCTAAATTGCTGTATTTGTACATTTTAAAAACCAATATAAAGGAATAGTAGTGGTAAAAAAAAAGCCCTTGTGGATTTTATAAACCCTTTTTTTTGGTTAATTCTCCTTTAAGAGGGTGTGGCAGGGGGCGTGTCTGGGGCTAGAGGCCATAGCAGCGTAGTAAAGAAACTCATATGCTTGGGTGGGCATACACGTATATACAGTAATATATACATGTGTGTGTATATATCTCCAGAGAGCACCCCACTTACATCAGGGTCCCCAGAGATCCCCCCTACTTACATCAGGGTCCCCAGAGAGCCTCCCCCTTGCATCAGAGTCCCCAGAAAGCCCCCCTTGCATTAGAATCCCCAGAGAGCCTCCCCCTTGGATCAGGATCCCCAGGGAGCCCCCCACTTACATCAGGGTTCCCAGAGAGCCTCCCCTTACATTAGGGTCCCCGGAGAGCCTCCCCCTTAAATAAGGGTCCCCAGAGAGCCCCTCCCTTAAAATCAGGGTCCCTAGAAAACCTCCCCCTTGCATCAGGGTCCCCAGAGAGCCCCCCACTTACATCAGAGTCCCCAGAGAGCCCCCCTCCCCTTGGAGTCCCCTGCAGAGGCTATAGCCCCAAAAGCCACCCCCTAGTGATGCCACTGGTCACTATTAATCCCATTAACACCAACGATGGGGCACTATTACTCCAACTGAGACCGAAGATGGGTCACTATTAATCCCACTGACACCAATGATAGGGCACTATTCCTCAAACTGGAAAGAAAAAAAAAGAGAACTGCGCTAACCTCAAATTCCCAAAGTGAATGGGATATGTGTGTGTGCTAAACCCACAGTATAAGCCTTAGTGTCTTAATGTCTCTAAGGCCACCTCAAAAAAATATAGTGCATACTGTTATATATACAAATATGTAAAATTAAATACAAAGATAAGACACAAGTGCGTGTCAGTGATGTGAATCACCCAAACACAGTACAGATTGTATAGATCTCTGTGCATATACCCCTAAAAATAAAGAATGAAAGTTTTCTTAAAACTAAAAAGGTACATAAAATAAATTACCAAGAAAAATATTTTGAAAAAACTCTATGTAATGTCCATATAATTATATGACAAATTATTGCTATAAAGTGTCCATATGGTAAATAAACACCAGTGAAGAAAAACTTCGTATGAAGAGCTGAATTGGAAGTGCACAAATTAATAATCTTCTCCAGGAGTATAATGTGCTTTTCCCATCACCAAATGAATGAATTGGCTCCTTACCAGATCCGAGCGACCCACCGTTACAGAGGGTCACTACAGGCAAAAACAATCAAAGGATATCCGGGTAGCGGTTCCCCACGCAACTTTTTTTTGGCTGGGCCGTGACACTGACGGTAGTGACTTACATACACTAACCTACCTACACTGACGGTAGTGACCTACCTACACTGACGATAGTGACCTACCTACACTCACCTGCCTGACCTACATACACTGGACATATACATACACTGACCTGCATACACTAATGGTAGTGACCTACCTACACTGACTGACCTTCACTGACATTATCACATGCACTGACTGACCTACACTGACATTACCACACACGCACTGACCTACCTACACTGACATTGCCACACACACACTGACCTACCTACACTGACATTACCACACACACACTGACCTACCTACACTGACCTTACCACACACACACTGACCTACCTACACTGACCTTACCACACACACACTGACCTACCTACACTGACCTTACCACACACACACTGACCTACCTACACTGACATTACCACACACACACTGACCTACCTACACTGACATTACCACACACACACTGACCTACCTACACTGACATTACCACACACACTGACCTACCTACACTGACATTACCACACACACTGACCTACCTACACTGATATTACCACACTGACCTACCTACACTGACATTACCACACACACTGACCTACTTACACTGACATTAACACACTGACCTACACTGACGTTGATGGTAGTGACCTACCTACACTGATGATAGTGACCTACCTACACTCACCTGCCTGGCCTACATACACTGACCTACATACACTAACAGTAGTGACCTACCTACACTGACTGACCTACACTGACATTACCACACACTGACATTACCACACACACTGACCTACCTACACTGACATTACCAGACACTGATATTAGCACACACACTGACATTAACACACTGACATTACCACACACTGACCTACCTACACTGACATTAACACACTGACCTACCTACACTGACATTACCACACACTGACCTACCTACACTGACATTACCACACACTGACTGACCTTAGTACACACTGACCTACCTACACTGACCTTATTACACACTGACCTGTCACAGCAGCCATTCCGAGGAGGAGAGGAGAGCGGCTCGCCTGAGCGCCAAGCGGGGATGTGGCGCGGCAGCCGCTTTGTAATTCCTGCCTTCTGGAGCCAACAGCGCCTATGATGGACGTCACACATCCCGTGGTCCCGGCATTGGACCAGTGGGACGTCCATCATAGACGTGCAGGCTCCAGAAGGCGGGACCTGCTCTGGCACTCGGCCGCACTCGGCCACACTCGGCGGTGCTCGGGATCAGATTAGTCCCGGGGCTCGCCGCAGCGCTCGGGGCTGACAATGAAGACCCCGCGGAGCTGACACTCAGGGCTTTAGGGGGTCTCATTCAGGGCTTCAGCCCCCCTAGCCACCCCCTCCCGACGCCCCTGCTGAATGGGCATATGGAGCTTCATCTCGGCTCGGGTGCCCCCATAGCAAGCTGCTTGCTGTGGGAGCACTCAACGGGAGGGAGGGGCCAGGAGCACAGAAGAGGGACTCGAGAAGAGGAGGATCCAGGCTGCATTGTGCAAATCCACTGCACAGAGGAGGTAAGTATAACATGTTTGTTATTTAAAAAAAAAAAAGATTTTACAATTACTTTAAATGACAAAAGGGTTCGAAATCATTTTAACTCCTTTGTTGGAGTTCGATTTTAAGAATAAGCTAGCACACACCTAGACTATAAATAATTTTGTTGTTTTCTTGTATGTCAAAGCTGATAAATGGAGGTTCCTGTTTTAGCCTAATATTTTTTTTTTTTTTTGCTAATCACTTTTAATTGCAAGGTTTGTATTATTTTGTGTTGGCCATTTGTAACTGAAAACTGGATCAGAGCTAAAAATAAATAACAATGCCCAAATGTTCAGGGCTTTTGGATTATAGCATATGTGCTCAACTTCACAGTGACCTTTGTCAATCTCAGAAGTCCAAAAAGGATGAGTGGCTTTGAATTAAATTTTCCGATGTCCCCAGGGATCTAGTAATTGCCAGAATTGAGATTACTACATGTTTTCATAATTCCTTAATTCCTCTAGACCTTGTCAAAAATAAACTTAACTGGATTATGGCCAATGATAGGTTGATGAGCATATTGAAAATACACAATCTAAATTTGAATAGGATAATGGGTTTAATATATCTCTCCATTTGAAGCCTAAAGACTTGCACACACAGGCAGAATGTCGGGACACATTTGCCGGTACCAAAAATATGGGCCGACATTCTGCCTGTTTGTTTGTCGGTCTTTTCAACCGAAGCCAGCTGTTCAGCCGGCTTTTGTCGGACATGCTGACCGACTGCAGATCAGCACTCTCAGTCAATGTCGGAGAGCGCTGATTGAAGAGTTCTGGTCGAGGCCGCCCCCTTTGCACAAAAAAAAACATAGCGGGCACCAGGCTTTTGCATGGAGGTCTTTCTCCTTATTTGTTTCCTTTATCTAATTTCTGTTTTTGTGATATCTGTATTGCTTACCAATTTTAGGTATTTAAAAGCGGAGCTCCACACAAAAGGGGAAGCTTTGCTTGTTCGCACCACCCCCCCCCTTGCTTTTATTTGGGGGGGGGGGGTTGGATACCTGTCAAACCCAGGTACCTGTTCTTACTTCTGGGTAAGATCGCCGCACGACGATTGTGGTGATCTACAAAATTTCCGGCCCCTCCTCCTTCCCCCCACTGCCTTCTGGGAGGCACACAGGTCCCAGAAGACAGCGGGACCATTCAGAAAGTGCAGCACGACTTGCGCATGTGCCGTAGGAAACAGGCTGTCAAGCCGCAAGGCTTCACTTCCTGTTTCCCTTACGTAATAATGCTGGCGTCTGCACCCACAGCCAATCGACGAATCGGTTAGAGGCGATGACATCCCAGGACACCTGGATAGGTAAGTGTCCTTACATTAAAAGTCTTTTTTATTTTTATTTGTAGCTGCTGACTTTAATTTTTTTTCTGACAGGCTGTAACTCCTGTTTAACAGTATGTTTTGCGGAAACGCCATATGTAATATGATATAGTTCTATTCCCCAGCCTGGGTTCCACTGAAAGATAAAGAGCAAAAATATGATACAGCTGATGGGAATATACCAATTGGAAATTCATATTGCCTTCTGTATTTAAGGATTGCTGCTGTGGTTAGAGCATTATGTAGAACTAGACAATGACACGTGCCTCATTTTATATGTGTAGAAACGGTGAATGTACATGAGAATTATTTTTATCTGGACCTTGTTAAAGTTAGTAAAAAATGTTTTTTTAAATAAATATACAAATAACAGCACCACAGAGAATCCCAAGAGACATTTCTTTTTATTATTATTCTTGTGATGGGCCATAGTGGGGGAACTGACCAGAAGATGTCTCCAAAGATAATAACACAACAAGACCTTTCAATAAAGCTGGCCATGGACGGTGGTGAACCCTGCTGAACCAGCCAAGATTCGAACTATGCATGGAAGGGGGTATTTCCCCACATTGATCAATCAACTTGGGTACAAACAGCATGTTGCATTTTTCCTGTGATTATTGCCAGCATAGCCGCTAGCAATAAACACAGTGTGTTCTCCCGGCAGGTTACAGAAAATAAATTTGCACCATCTATGGCCGGCTTAGCTTTATATGTCTGCTTGAACTTCTGTTGTGGTGCATTAATACATATGCGTTACAAACGCACATTATGGCACTGATTAGCGTGTGTTAAGTTAGGCAGCCTATAATTGTAAATGGGCTGCCACCGAAACATAACAGATTAGAAAACATACATGACCCTTTTGTAAAAACATAGCACAATACAACACATAGTATATGGGTTGTGGTGTGCTGCCATGCATCGTGTGATGGGCTCTCCTGTAC
Source organism: Lithobates pipiens (assembly GCF_037356315.1). Classification (NCBI taxonomy): domain Eukaryota; kingdom Metazoa; phylum Chordata; class Amphibia; order Anura; family Ranidae; genus Lithobates; species Lithobates pipiens. Next base: position 139,865,475 of record NW_027507788.1, on the reverse strand, counting down.
AATGGATTGGAGTACCATTCACAGTAAATGACACTTAAATAAATGACATCGCACTGCTGCATCTGCATTGCACATTAACACATGGATTTTAGCACTTATTGCCACAAGGCACAAGTGTAAATGGGATCTAAACCCCCGTTCACACCAAATCTGATTTTGAAAGTGTGCGACTTCACTTTGAAATCACACAATTTCCAAGCCTCACGTCAGTGCAACCTAGCTGACATCTGTGTGACTTCATGCACAGAGGTCTATGCAAGTCACACCTGAAATCATCAAAAATAGTGCAGGAACATCTTTTTCAAATTGGTACAGCACTGCAAAGCCAGCGTCACACCAATTTGAACAGCTCCATTGCTGACAATAGGGTGCGTCTTGGACCTGTCAAATCGCATGACAAGTCTCACCAGTGTGAAGGAGGGCTAACTCTTATGCCCTGTACACACAGTCAGACTTTCCAACGGAAAATGTGCGATCGGATCTTGTTGTTGGAAAATCCGATCGTGTGTGGGCTCCATCTGACTTTTTCCATTGGAATTTCTGACACACAAAATCCAATAGTTTAAATTCCGATCGCGTGTAGACAATTCCGACGGACAAAGTGGCATACATGCTCAGAATAAATTACGAGACGAAAACTATTGACTAACGCCCTCTTTATAGTCCCGTCGTACGTGTTCTACATCACCGCATTGCGTACGATCGAATTTTCCGACTTTGTGCGACCGTGTGTATGCAAGACAAGTTTGGCCCAAAATCTGTTGGAAAAAATCCAACAGATTTTGTTGTCGGAATGTCTGACCGTGTGCACAGGGCATTACAGTTGTGCTGCATTATTAGAGACAGGTGCCGGAAAAACTTCATATTGTTGAGCATGGCCGCTGAGCCATGAGTTTAATTTCTCGCACAAGTTGCATTTATCAGCCTAACCTTAAAGCCTCATACACACGATCAGATTGTTGGCCAACAGAGCATCAGACTTTTGTCCGAAGGGCGTGTGCCACTTGTCTTGCATACTAACGGCACACAATTGTCGGCCAACAAACACAAACGTAGTGATGTACTACATAGAATTTCAGCTCTTGAGTGCCACTCTTTGGGCACCCTGTGCTAATGTTGTGTTTGGTGAGCATTGATTCGGAGCATGCATGTTTGTACTTTGGACTTTTGCCTTGTACACACGCTTAGATTTTCGGCAGGGAATTGTGTGATGACAAACTCTTTGCCTAAAATCCGACCGTTAGTACGCTTCATCAGACAATTGTTGGCCAACATTCCGCCAACAAATGTTGGATGGCAGGCTAGTACATTTTTGGCGGACAACGGTCTGTTGTCAGATTTTTCTATCATGTGTACACAAGCCCATCACACAAAAGTCCAAAGTACAAAAGCACATGCTCGGAATTAGGGCTGAAATTCCACGTAGTACGTCACTACGTTCTTGTTTGTTGGCCAACAATTGTGTGGCGTTAGTATGCAAGACAAAATCCAGGCACATGCCCTTTGGACAAAAGTCTGATGCTTTGTCTGCCGAAAATCTGATCATGTGTAAAGCCTCATACACATGATCGGACTTTATACAAACTTTCCCATGGATTTCTGTACAAAGGGCGTTGCCCGTGAACTTGTTAAGTATACACACGATCAGACTTTTTCAGCCAACTTTCACCAAATCACATGGTTTTTCTGCTCTTTACTGCCACCTTTGGTCAACTTCTGTATTGTTGTCTGATCTTTTGCATTGGTTCTGAGCATGCGTGTTTGTAAAGTCCGATGGTTTTCTGTACACATGATTGGACTTTGCTACATCGGACTTGTTGTCGAAAAGTTTGTCTGTTCACACAGCCAACATTTGTCCGATGAAAACCGAAAAAGTTTGTCCGATGGAGCATACACACGGTCGGATGTTGCCTTAAAACAGCTAATTTGCATGTTTGTTTTCAAAAAGTCAGAGTTAAGGCCCATACACACGATCAGACTTTTTGACAACAAACATGCAAATTAGCTGTTTTGGAGCAACATCCGACCATGTGTACGCTCCATCGGACAAACTTTTTTGGTTTTCATCGGACTTTTGTTGGCTGTGCGAACGGACAAACTTTCTGGCAACAAAAGTCCGATGGAGCAAAGTCTGATCGTGTGTACAGAAAACCATAGGACTTTTGTACAAAGTACAAACAGGCATGCTCAGAACCAATGCAAAAGATCAGACAACAATACAGAAGTTGACCAAAGGTGGCGGTAAAGAGCAGAAAAACCACATGATTTGGTGAAAGTTGGCTGAAAAAGTCCTGCTGTGTGTATGCAATACAAGTTCAGGGCCGACGCCCTTTGTACAAAAATCCAAGGGAAAGTTTGTACAAAGTCCTATCGTGTGTATGAGGCTTTAAGAGGCTTAAGATAAGAAACAAACAAAAAAGTTCCCAGGGTGGGGTCTCCATTATATATATTCATATTTTTATGATTGGTTAGTAAAAATATTATCTACAGTACTTTGTAATCTTTGTTCCCTCAGCATTTCTCAGTCTGCTGCTTTGGGCTGGAGCATTTGGTCAAAGCAGCAAAGGTTCAGACTTGTTGGAAGAGTGTCTTCAGGATCCGGAGTATGAAGATATAATGGACATTGCCATACGTGGACTGCCTCCTGTCTCAAGATGGAATCGCAAACACATTGTAATTGTTGGCGCCGGGATGTCCGGATTATCAGCGGCCAAAGCATTACAGGATGCCGGTCACAAAGTAAGTTGATGAATTTGTCAGAAGGTACTCAAAGATATTGGTAGTAACTCATTTCCATCCAGTTATTATTATTATTATAATACAGGATCTATATAGATCCAACAGTTTGCGCAGTGCTTTACAACATGAGGGCAGACAGTACAGTTACAATACAATTCAATGCAAGTGGAATCGGAGGGCTCTGCTCGTTAGATCTAAATCAATCTAAAACAATCAGAAGGCCCTTTCTGTAAATGTATTAACCTATGTTAAAACCTTGACCTGAAAGTGCAGGCATAGCCAAAACAAAGGAAAGACTAAAGTAGAACGAAACCTTTACATGGATGTAAACCCTTTACAACCACTTTTTACTAGAGCCAAGCCTATAATTAGGCTTACCTATAGCTGCACTGGATATCTCCTAAACCTGCACAGTTTAGGAGATATCCCTGTATTTGCATGTGCCAATGTCATGTGGCACATGCGCACTTAAGCTAACTGAAGCAATGGCAATGGCACAACGTGCTGTTGCTTTAGTTGTACTGTGCCAATCACAGTGCCGGAGCCGCGATACCCGGAAGTAACCTCCGGGATAGATGTCGCTGGCCGGAGGAGGAGACGAGGACTCCGTTCTTCGGTAAGTAATTCATAATGAGCTAGTATGCTATGCATACTAGCTCATTATGCCTTTATCTTGCAGGGTGTTTTTTTTTGTTTTTTGTTTTTCAGGAGGGTTTACAATAACTTTAAAGCACGTGTGTCAGTGTATCTTTGAGCAGTAATGCTTACCGGATGAAAATTTGAACATGATGAGCTTCATAAACCGGATATTGTGCTCTGCCCCCACAATCTGCTCAACCACTATAGCCAAACTTTGGGTCTGAACCGTGAGCAATGCATATACAATCATGGCATGCACAGATTACATTTGATTGTTTTTGTTAAAAAGTAATCATTTAAAGCACTATTAAACCCAAATATATTACGGCATACCAATCATTAGATATGGTGACTGTATTCGTTTTCATTTTTTTTTAGGCTTTTTTTCCCTCTGTTTTCATTTCCTGTTTTAGAGTGCCCCAACTCTGGATGAAGGAGCACAGGGGACACAGCAGCATTGTCCCCCTGGGGGGAGAGGAGTGTTAGGCTGGCCATACATGCATTGAAAATTATCAGGTTCTTTGTGGACTGGGCAAATTTTGATCTGTATATGGGCAGGGTAGTTGAACAAAAGTTGATCTACTGATCAACTTCTGTACAGCTGCCCTGACGGATGTTTTCCGCTTGATCAGCACTGATCAGCATATTCTGTGTCAGAATTCATAGAATCTGTTGATGAAGTCCAATTGGATATAACACATACTGGGTGGAGCTATGTTTGGATAACATCACCCACTTCCATCCTGTGAGACAGAAGCAATATGAAGCTCCATTCTGTGTGAGCCAGTGCATATTGTTTTACATGTGAGTGTAACTTTTATGCTTTAACCACTTGACCACTGGGCACTTAAACACCCTTAATAACCAGACCAATTTTCAGCCTTCGGTGCTCTCACATTTTGAATGACAGTTACTCAGTCATGCAACACTGGACCTATATAAAAATGTTGTCCTTTTTTTCACACAAATGGAGCTTTCTTTTGGTGGTATTTAATCACCGCTGGGTATTTTATTTTTTGTGCTAAGAAAAAATACAGAAAATTCTGTAAAAAAATGAATTTTTCTTTGTTTCTGTTATAAAATTTAGCAGATTAGTAATTTTTTCTTCATAAATTTTGGCCAAAATTTATACTACTACATATCTTTGGTAAAAATAAGTACAAAATGGTGGATATTATTTGGTCTTTGTGAAAGTTATAGAGTCCACAAGCTATGGTGCCAATATCTGAAAATTGATCACACCTGAAGTACTGACGGCCTATTTCAATTCTTGAGACCCTAACATGCCAAAAAAAAAAAAAATACCCCCCAAATGACCCCTTTTTGGAAAGAAGACATTCCAAGGTATTTAGTAAGAGGCATGATGAGTTTTTTGAAGTTGTCATTTTTTCCTACAATTCTTTGCAAAATCAAGATTTTTTTATTTTATTTATTTTTTCACAAAATTGTCATATTATCAGTTTATTTCTCACACACAGCATATGCATACCACAAATTACACCCCAAAACACATTCTGCTATTACTCCCGAGTACGGCGATACCACATGTGTGAGACTTTTACACAGTGTGGCCACATACAGAGGCCCAACATGCAGGGAGCGCCATCAGGCATTCTGGAGCACCCAGGACAATTCTGACATTTCTCTCCTACATGTAAAAATCATCATTTATTTGCTAGAAAATTACATAGAATCCCGAAATATTATATATGTTTTTTTAGCAAACACCCCGGAGAATACAATGGTGGTCGTTGCAACTTTTTATCTCGCATGGTATTTGCGCAGCAATTTTTCTAATGCTTTAATTTGGAAAAAAACAGTTTTGTGCTTAAAAAAAAAAACACATTAAAGTTAGCCCAAGTTTTGCATAATGTGAAAGATGAAGTTACGCTGAGTAAATAGATACCCAACATGTCACTCTTCAAAATTGCACACGCTCGTGGAATGGCGGCAAATGTCGCTACTTAAAAATCCCCAAAGGTGACGATTTAATTTTTTTTTACTGGTTATATGTTTTGAGTTACAGAGGAGGTCTAGGGCTAGAATTATTGCTCTTGCTCTAACGTTCGCAGCGATACCTCACGTGTGTGGTTTGAACACCGTTTTCATATGTGGGCGGGACTTACCTATGCGTTCGCTTCTGCATGCGAGCACATGGGGACAGGGGCGCTTTAAAAAAAAATAAAAATTATTGTTCATTTTACTTTATTTATTTTAGTTTGACTTTTTTTCCCCAAAAATATATTTTTTGATCACTTTTATTCCTATTACAAGGAATGTAAACATCCCTTGTAATAGGAATATGGCATGACAGGTCCTCTTTACAGTGAGATATGGGGTCAATAAGACCCCACATCTCACCTCTAAGCTGGGAAGCCTGAAAAAAAAAAAAAAAAGATTCTGGCTTTGATCGTATTGGCGAGTCGGTAGAAGCACTGGAGGGCGGGGGGGGGGGGGGGGTGTCTATGGCTGGGTATTGCAGGGTATCACCGACTATGGCTGGGTATGGCTGGGTATCTCCGAGTATGGCTGGGTATCTCAGAGTATGGCGTTGCAGAGTATGGCGTTGCAGAGCATTGCAGGGTATTGGCGGGTGTTGCAGGGTATTGGCGGGTGTTGCAGGGTATTGGCAGGTGTTGCAGAGCATTGCAGAGTGTTGCAGGGTATTGGCAGGTGTTGCAGAGCATTGCAGAGTGTTGCAGGGTATTGGCGGGTGTTGCAGAGCATTGCAGAGTGTTGCAGGGTATTGGCAGGTGTTGCAGAGCATTGCAGACTGTTGCAGGGTATTGGCGGGTGTTGCAGAGCATTGCAGAGTGTTGCAGGGTATTGGTGGGTGTTTCAAAGCATTGCAGAGTGTTGCAGGGTATTGCAGAGTGTTGCAGGGTATTGCAGAGTGTTGCAGGGTATTGCAGAGTGTTGCAGGGTATTGCAGAGTGTTGCAGGGTATTGCAGAGTGTTGCAGGGTATTGCAGAGTGTTGCAGGGTATTGCAGAGTGTTGCAGGGTATTGCAGAGTGTTGCAGGGTATTGCAGAGTGTTGCAGGGTATTGCAGAGTGTTGCAGGGTATTGCAGAGTGTTGCAGGGTATTGCAGAGTGTTGCAGGGTATTGCAGAGTGTTGCAGGGTATTGCAGAGTGTTGCAGGGTATTGCAGAGTGTTGCAGGGTATTGCAGAGTGTTGCAGGGTATTGCAGAGTGTTGCAGGGTATTGGCGGGTGTTGCAGAGCATTGCAGGGTATTGGCAGGTGTTGCAGAGCATTGCAGAGTGTTGCAGGGTATTGGCGGGTGTTGCAGAGTGTTGCAGAGCATTACAGAGTGTTGCAGGGTATTGGCGGGTGTTGCAGAGCATTGCAGAGTGTTGCAGGGTATTGGCGGGTGTTGCAGAGCATTGCAGAGTGTTGCAGGGTATTGGCGGGTGTTGCAGAGCATTGCAGAGTGTTGCAGGGTATTGGTGGGTGTTGCAGGGTATTGCAGAGTGTTGCAGGGTATTGCAGAGTGTTGCAGGGTATTGCAGAGTATTGCAGAGTAATGGCAGGGATTTGAGGGGTTACATTTCGGTGAGCAGCGATGTGGGCACTGCAGATGCAGCCCACAGCGCTGCTGACACCGATCTCTTCCCCCTCCGCTGTACCAATCGGTACAGAGAGGGGGAGGGAGGAACCAGCATCATAACATGACGCCGCTTTGTTTACAAGTGATCACTCCGTCATTTGACGGAGCGATCACGTGGTAAACGTCCGCGATGAGCGGCCGTTTACCGTGATCCGTGATGCGCCGGGTCCTGTGGACTCGGCGGTCACGGATGCTCTCGAGTGCGTGCCCCAGGGGGCGCGCGAGAGCGGAATTCTGGCGAAATATGACGTCCTTCCAGAGTTAAACCACTGCCCTGTAGCCGTCATTCGGCTATGGGCCGGTTGTTAAGTGGTTAATAAAGTCGGACAAGTTTTAGTAGAGAGCACTAATGCCACGTACACAGGACCGGACTTTCCAGCAGAAAAGCTCAGACTGAATCATTTCATCTGATATTTCGATCATGTGTGGGCTTCAGCTGACTTTTTTTTTTTCAAAAAGTCTGACAGACCTAGAAATAGAACACGTTTTAAATCTTTCCAACGGAATCAATTCCTATCGGGAAAACCGTTCGTCTGTATGCTAGTCCGACGGACCAAATACAACGCAAGGGCAGCTATTGACTACTGGCTATTAAACTTCCTTTTCTAGTCCCATTGTACGTCATAGCGTTCGAAACAAACGGACTTTGGTCGCGTGTAGGCAAGTCCGTTCGGTCAGAACTTTGTCGGAAAGAACGTCAGAGTTTATTCTGATGGAAAGTCCGGTCATGTGTACACAGCATCAGATTTATTTTTTTATCCACATGTGTATGGTAATTGCTCGGAGGGTCCATTATACATCGCTGGTCTTCACTTCACCTCAATTAGGGGGACATGCGTTTATGACATCCTGTTAGTTCAGAGGTCCATCCATTAAGGTGAGCGAGCAGAATACTCGTTGGTGGAGGGATTGTCACCCATATCTCTGTTTTCACACATGGATAATTTTGCTGCTTTCTGGGCTTTGTGGTTCTTTCTAAGAATCTTTTGGACTTTTATTTATTTGGATTTGGTTTTTTTTGTGCTGCACTTCATTTTTGAATTGTGCATTTTCAAGGTCATGTGAATATTCTCTAATGCCGTGTACACACGGATGGACTTTTAAAAGTCAAACCAAATCATTCATCGGATATTTCGATCGTGTGTGGGCTTCATCTGACTTTTTTTTTTTTTTTACCTAGAAATAAAACATGTTTTATATCTTTCCAACGGAATTAATTCCTATTGGGAAAACCGTTCGTCTGTATGCTATTCCAACGGACCAAAAACTACGCAAGGGCAGCTATTAGCTACTTGCTATTGAACTTCCTTTTTCTAGTCCCATCATACGTCATCGCATTCTAAACGAACAGACTGTGGTGTGATCGTGTGTAGGTAAGTCAGTTTCAGCGAAAAACTCTGTCGGAACTCCGTCAGAAAGACTGTCAGAGCTTATTTTGATGGAAAAAACAGTCGTGTGTGCGCGGCATTAGTGTTCAGCTAGCACTTAATTTTGTGTTTTATCCATTCTGTTTGCGCTGATTGTATTTGACTTTTTGCTAAATTATAAGCTCAGTGCGGAGGATTCCCCCATGCACATTGAGTGGGTGGATGGGGGAATCAAGTCAGGTTTTTTTTTTTTTAGTTCAACCCGCTGGTAATTAAAAAAAAAACTGACTAATCTATGTGCTGCTTTCTATCTACTAGCAGATCTAGATGCACTAACAAATTGAAGCCAAACCCCAGCTAATACTTTATAAACTGTTATGCTGCATACGTGTACGTGTACGTGTACGTGTACGCGGCATTACAGTGAACATTTTTTATTCTTTTTGGAAAAAAGGTTTTACATACAGGTATATAAATAAAAGTTGACCAGTTGACCATTGTAACCACCTGTCAGTGTTAAATGGTTTGTCTCATCCCTATAACTGATACATCTGCAAGACAGCTAAAACACACTTTCTGGTTTGATCAACCAATGAAAATAGAAAAAAAGCCTAAATATTAGAATGAATGCATCCATCACATCTAATGGCGCGTACACACGGGCGGACTGTATGGCGTACTTAGTCCGTCGAAACACATTTCAGCGGACAGTCCGCTCGTGTGTGGGCTTCAGCTGACTTTTTCAGCGTGCAGTCTGGCGTACTAAGTATTTCGGATTTTTGTAAATTATGTCCGTCGTACTTTGGTTTCAGCGGACAATCCGCTCGTCAGTAGGCTAGTTCGACGGACTAAGAATGCCGCATGCCCAGAAAGGATTTACACGGCGGAAGGGTGCTTTGCTATGTATTGGACTTCCTATTTCTAGTCCCGTCGTACGTGCTGTACACGTCATCGCGCAAGCTTTCGACGGACTGTTTGTGCATCCGTGTGTGGTCAAGTCCGTTCAGTCGAAAGTATGACGGACTGTCCGTCGGATTGTATGACGGACTAAGTACGCCATACAGTCCGCTCGTGTGTACGCGGCATAATAATTGGTAAGCTGCAATATAATAAATGTTTGCTTTTGCATTTTATTACAGCTTTAAACCTCAGCTGATAAAAAGACAAGTAGCTACAATCTCTTTGTATTATGCAAATAGTAAGGAAAGAAACATAATAAATTATAAAGACAGGTTACACAATGCAATATTTAGGCTTGCCCAAAGTAGTCTTCTTTGATATATTCTAAGAAGAAGATTAATTGTTGACTAACTATTGTTTGGAATCATTACAAATAAAATAGAAAATGCAGTCAGACGAAACTAGGTGTGATTTAAAAGCTGTAACCAAATTAGACTTTATCTAGATGAGTGGCTGTCATATAAAAAAGGGTTTACAGTGGTATCAATGTTTAAGGTAGGATAGGATGCTAATATACTGTAATCAAAATTGAATTCCATACCAACAACTGAATAGACAGATGAACTACATGGGAGCTATTTTACCTGCCGGAGAATTTGTATTTCTATCCATCCGGTCCTGACTTTTCACCGCTCTGCCACACAGCACAGCCCTGTCTGCCAGAACAGAAGACCTATTTTTTTCTGCTACAGTTAAAGCACATCTTCTACATTAGTAACAAAGTTCACTTATTCAAGGTTCTTGCCTCCCCTCCTAAAAATGCTGCAAAATAGTACCTGTGGTGGGAAAAATAGATAATATACTTGCCTTTCCCTGACTACACTAGTGCAGGGGGTGACATCTAGGGATGAGCTGAACACCCCCCGGCTCGGTTCTCACCAGAACATGTAAGCAGATAAAGTTTGAGTGAACATGCAAATCCTATTAAAATCTATAGGATACGAACATGAAAAATAAAAAGTGCTAATTTTAAAGATTTGCAAGTTATTGCCATAAAAAGTGTATGGGAACCCACGTACTGTCCAGGGGACATATATCAATGCAAAAAAAAAGTTTTTAAAACGCTTGCAACAAAAGTGATTACACCCCTAATTGAAAATGTCCAATTAGCCATTTAGAGTCATGTGACTCGTTAGTGTTTCAAGGTCTCAGATGTGACTGGGGAACAGGTGTGTTAAATTTGGTGTTATCGCTCTCACTCTCTCATACTGGTCACTAGAATTTCAACATGACACCTCATAGCAAATGACTCTATGAGTATCTTAAAAAAAGAATTGTTGCTCTACATAAAGATGGCCTAGGCTATAAGAGGATTGCCAAGACCCTGAAACTGAGCTGCAGTATGGTGGCCAAGACCATACAGAAGTTTATCAGGACAGGTTCCACTCAGAACAGGCCTTGCCATAGTAGACCAAAGAAGTTGAGTGCACATGCTAAGCGTCATATCCAGAGGTTGTCTTTGGGAAATAGATGTATGAGTGCTCCCAGCATTGCTGCAGAGGTTGAAGGGGTGGGGGGTCAGCCTGTCAGTGCTCAGACCATACGCCACACACTGCATCAAATTGGTCTGCATGGCTGTCGTCCCAGAAGGAAGCCTCTTCTAAAGATGATGCACAAGAAAGCCCACAAACTGTTTGCTGAATACAAGCAGACTAAGGACATAGATTACTGGAACCATGTCCTGTGGTCTGATGAGACCAAAATAAACTTATTTGGTTCAGATGGTGTCAAGCATGTGTGGTGGCAACCAGGTGAGGAGTACAAAGACAAGTGTATCTTGCCTACAGTCAGGCATGGTGGTGGGAGTGTCATGGTCTGGGGCTGCGTGAGTGCTGCTGACACTAGGGAGCTACAGTTCATTGAGTGAACCATGAATGCCAACATGTACTGTGACATACTGAAGCAGAGCAGGATCCCCTCCTTTCAGATACTGGGCCACAGGGCAGTATTCCAACATAATAACAACCCCATACACAGCTCAAAGACGAGCACTGCCTTGCTAAAGAAGCTGAGGGTAAACAACTCCATACACAGCTAGACGAGCACTGGGTTGCTAAAGAAGCTGAGGGTAAAGGGGATGGACTGGCCAAGCATGTCTCCAGACCTAAACCCTTTTGAGCATCTGTGGGGCATCCTCAAACGGAAGGTGGAGGAGTGCAAGGTCTCTAACATCCACCAGCTCTGTGATGTCATCATGGAGGAGTGGAAGAGGACTCCAGAGGCAGTGCTGGAAAATAATGGTTGCCACACAAAATATTGACAGTTTGGGCCCAATTTGGACATTTTCACTTAGGGGTGTACTCGCTTTTGGTACCAGTGGTTTAGACATTAATGGCTGTGTGTTGAGTTATTTTAAAGGGACACAAACTTACACTGTTATAAAGGCTGTACACTCACTACGTTACATTGTAGCAAAGTGTAATTTCTTCAGTGTTGTCACATGATATAATAAAATATTTACAAAAAAGTGGTGGGTATACTCACTTTTGTGAGCTACTGTATATATATATATATATATATATATATATAATACATTGACTGCACTGTATAAATATATATATATATATATATATATATATATATATATATATTCTACACTGACTACACTGTGTATGTGTGTGTGTGTGTGTGTATATATATATATATATATATATATATATATATATATATATATATATATATATATATATATATATATATATATATATATATATATATATATATATATATATATATATAATGTCAGCGTTCTGTGACCGGGGACACATAACTATCTGTTTGCAGAAGGTCAGTGTGAAAGAGACAGGAGAGGAGAAGCTATCAAGAGTAGTGCAGAATGCTGTGGATGGGGAAGGCAGCATTGACAGTAAAGGACTAGCTGGAAACACTATTACCATGTGTCAGGCCATCGGGGGGAGGTAACGTGTATCTCTGGTCTGGTTAGCGCATTGGTAATACCTTCCAAAAGACTGTATGGCTGTCTGATTCATTGAGCCATCGGTGAGAGGCTGTGTAGGTCTCTGGCTCTTTGGTTCGCTGAGGAAATACTGTTATGGTCTGTAAGGTGGAATTATGTCGCGTGCACACAACAGGAATTTTGGACGGACTAGGTTCGACGGAATGAATCTGTTGGATATCACGATCGTGTGTGGGCTTCAGCTGACTTTTTTCCCCCAAAAGTCAGACGGACCTAGAAATAAAACATGTTTCAAATCTTTCCGATGGACTCGAGTCCGGTCAAAAAATCAGTTTGTCTGTATGCTTGTCCGACGGACCAAAAAACTACGCTAGGGCAGCTATTGGCTACTGGCTATGAACTTCCTTATTCTAGTCCGGTCGTACGTCATCACGTTCAAATACATTGGACTTTGGTGTACTTGTGTGTGGCCAAGTCCGTTAGTTCGAAAAGTCGGTCGGAACTCCGCCGAAAGTCCGTCGCAAAGACTGTCGGACCAAGTCCGTCAAAGTCCGGTCATGTGTACGCAGCATTATTCAGAGTGATTCTTTCTTGTCACAATGGAAGTGAAGAAATAGTATTTCAATAGTTGTGCAGAGGAAGGAGACTGAGAACACTAGATTTGCATCAATGTTCAAGCCAAGGCTGCCAAGTAATGTCTTGCGACACATTAAATGCTATGGGCATCTCATATCATCCCTTGTTCCACCCAAGTTGTGTCCTGCAATAAACGTAAAAAAACTGAGCAAATTACTGTTCATTGACTTAACTGACAGATGGGGGTATGACGGCAGGGTGATTGGTGGATTGCTAGTAACCAAGTGGTGAACATACTGCTATATATATATATATATATATATATATATAATTAGAAGGCCAGTATGGTGGCCTGAATTTATGGGAAGAGCCTGTGGGGTATTCAACTAGCCAGTTCGCCTGTGGTTTTTGTCGGTTTCCTGTGCGCAATATCTGTTACGTCAGAGATCTAGGGCCGACTATTCGAGACTATACATCGTGAGTTCTGTTCATAAGTTCCCGTATTCGATAGTCCCGTCTCCGTGAGATTGTGTTACGAGTCTGTCTTCGTGTCCGTGAGTTGAGCGTTCGTGTATTGTCGTTGTTCGAGTTTTTCAATACTCAAATCGCCGTTGTCGTACAAAACGCATCTGGTCCGGCTGTCGCAGGTAGGGCTTTGGCTCCCATTTCTCATTTCATGCATTTATTATGTCACTAAACTGCGATTTCCTGAACTCACGAGCTGCTCACGAGCATTTCACCAAACGTGCTTCGATCATGTCGCACGCATTTGTTACCAACACATCGGTTGCTCCTTTTCACGAATCATTCGTAGTCACTCATTTGTGACACATCGGTCAATGCCACATCAGGCATTTCGTTCGCAAACATGTCATTTCATTTCTAAACATTTCGGTTTGTTCGAGTCATTTCTTAAAAGTCACAGGTCGTTGGTTATCATGCCAGCACATTCTAAACAGTCCTGATCATTTCAAGTCAATTCCGAAAGCTCGCAAATCATTTCTAATTATTTCTGTCACGTACCGCGCTCTGATTCGAATCCAGTCGCATCTCCCATGCACCGATTCGTTCCGGTGTGCCCCAGTTTCGGCCTCATTTTAATACATGCTCCAGAGAGTCACTCGCAGGTTCTGGTTCAGTTTCTGATTCTTGTCTTTGTCATAGAATATCATTTCTTGTGACGTATTACGCTCCGATACGAATCCAGTCGCATTTCAGGAATGCACCGATTCGCTCCGGTGTGCCCAGTTGTTTGGCCTCATTTCTGTACATGCTCCAGAGACGGATTCTTTGTCAAAATCGTTGGTTCAGTCGCTGATTCTTGTCTCTGTCATGGCATATCATTTCTGGTCACTTATTACACTCCGATTCGAATCCTGTCGCATTTATAGATGCACCGATTCGTTCCGGTGTGTCCAGTTGTTTGGCCTCATTTTGGTACATGCTCCAGAGACAGGATTCATTTGTCAATCATGGGCTTACTCTCTGATTCTTGTCTTTGTCATGGGTATCCTTTTGTTGTCACCTATCACGCTCCGATATGAATATAGTCACACCTATGCACTAAATTCGTCCCGGCGTGCCCCAGGACAAGCCTCATTTCAATACATGCTCCAGAGTCCGTTTCGTGCTCAGTCGCAAGTTACGGCATGGTGATCCAGGCCTCTGTCATGGCAGAATCATTCATTTCATTGTCACGTACTGCACCCTGGTTCAAATCCAGTTGTTTTGCAATGTTCCGATTCATTCTGGGGGGCCTTGCTCATTGGCCTCATTTCACTTATTGCCTCATTTCAGTACATCCTCCAGAGTCCGGTTCGTTGTCAGTTGCGTCTGCAACACGACCGAGTCGCGCCTCTGTTATGGCAGATGTTTCATTTAAGGCAACATTTCATTGTGTTTGTTTGTCTCATTTCATTTCATTTAATTTCAAACTCACCACCCCACATTAAAGTCACCATTTTAGCCAGTTGTCTGTGACAGGTATGGAACTCTCAATAAGTTTTGCCTTCATAGTTGCAGGTCAGTCGAGTCCAGTAGCATCCGCCATGCACGGATTCGTCCAGGCATGCCCCAGTTGTTTTGACCTCATTTCGTTCTGTGCTCCACAGTCTAAACTCATCGTTAATCACAACATACCAATTCTTGCCTATATCACGGCAAACATTTCATTTATTTCATTTCACATACTCATCGCTTTATTGACTCGAATCCACTCAAACCAGCAATGCATTGATCCGCACCCATCATTTCAGCCTTACGGGTATAACTCAACAATTCATATTGGATCATTTCATACACTCCACGATCGCTTTGTATCAGATTTATCGCATACAACCAATTCATAGGATTCATTTCATATCCAATCACAAACGTCCTGCAATCACCGCAAGCACACACCCAAGCATAACTCCCTGCAATTGTGGCAGACTCACATCCAAGCATAACTTCTTGCAACCGTTGCAAGCACGCATCCAAGCATACACTTCTTGCAATGGTTGCAAGCACACATCCTAGCATAAACTTTTGCAGTTGTCGCAAGCAAGCCCCAGGCACAAACTTATTGCAATCATTGTTGGCACGCAGTTCTGGCTGGCTCAGTGCATTGCTCTGGGTAAGGCCTGGATACTTTCCTAACGTACGTAATATAACGGGGTACTATATTATAGGTAGGTTGATCCAGGGAGAAATCTGATTGCCTCTTGGGGGATCAAGAAGGAATTTTTTCCCCTGCTGTAGCTAATTGGAGCATGTTCTGCGTTTTTTTTTTTGCCTTCCTCTGGATCAGCTGTGGGCGTAGCGTTGGGTGTGTTGGGTTATGCAATATTTTGTTTGTTTAATTGTTAATTTATTGTGGCGGGACTGGGTAGACTTTTGTCTTTTTCGAGCTAGCTAACTATGCATCCTAGCATAACTTCTTGCAATCGTAGCAAGCACGCGTCCTGGCATAACTTCTTCAGTCTTCGCAAGCACATGCAGTCATACTTCTCACAGCCACTACGACCACATCTCCAGTGACATTAAATCCCTTGCAATCGTTGCAAGCACACATTTAAGCTCAACACTTGCTATCGTGGCTAGGCACGCAACTTAGCATAACTTGTAATCGTTGCAAGCACTTTTTGGTGGCACTCAGACAGCCACACATAATTTTCAGCGGTACTCCTTTGGCCACTTGGCCCCAGTGGCATTTTCATATGAGCCACTCGCCGTTCCTGTCTGTCATTTCTCCCTTAGGACAGTTGAGTTCAGCTTCCATTCTACACCAGATGTCAAGTTGCCACACGCAGCTGGCTTCTTCTCGTAACACTATCAGGCTATATCTAGCCAGCGTCCAGCATTTCTGTCTTTTACAGGACCCCAGTGAGCCATCTCGGTTTAAGGCCCATACAGTAAGATCCCCTCTACCTGGCATCCAGAAGCATCAGCCCGTAGTTAACGCCAAACGCTTGCCCATCACAAACTGCCATCTTTAGGGACATGTAAAATTTCCTCGCACGCCAGCCTCCCCCTTGACAAGCTGACTCTATCAGGTCAGTTTTTCAACACTTCACCCATACACAGGGGTGTACCAAGAAGCAGCTTCAGACTGTTTTGAGAATGCTCAGTTCTGCAATATGGTCATTCCCCAAGGTTGATCTTTATGTCATGCTTTCTGGTCTTCCCCTCCCAGACACAGGACCCCTGTCAGATCCTTAATCTGGACACCGCGGACCTAGCAATGTCAGAGGTTCCGTACTACGTAGATCGGTATATCAATGTTCATACCGTCTATCTCGCCCCTATCACCTCAGGTAGTGACAGATGTAGCGACCATCACAGGCTTCGCTGCAATTTTTGGCCACCATTGGTATACAAGACCATGGCCTCCAGAAATACTCCTAAATAAGGGTTTACCCAGATTTCCTCCCTCTTTAGCTAAACCCCATCATGGCAGCTCTGTCCCATAGTCACAGCCGCACAGCTCTGGGGTCATTGCTGGACAGGGCAAACTATGGCCTTCATCACCGACAACCAGGCCAAAGCAGAGATTATTGTAAAGACAGGTCTAAATCCCTAGCAGTCATGTCCTTCCTGTGTAGGCTGGTATAGTTGTCATTATAAATTCAGTTTAAAGTTGACTGTACATTGTTCCCGGGCAAGAGCAATCTCGTAGCAGATCTGCTGTCGCGTTTAACTACACCTTCTTTGCACAGGTGCCAGGAGCTGATTCAGTATCAGCCACTATCCTTGGTCGGTCTCAGCTAAACCCCTGATAAGCACAACAACTGCAACCAGCGACCAAGCTCATCAACGTCTCACTTTCTTGCAACACCCTGAAGCCTACCAGACGGCCTGGAGGGCCTTAAAAAATTCCTGACACACCACTCCTGTGAAACTTCAAACATCAAGCAGATACTGGCCTTTATCTCATACTGTCATACCCAGCTGGCCCTATCCCATAACACTATTTGGCTATACCTAGCCAGCATGCAACATTTCTTGTCCTTGCGGGACCCCGCAAACCTTCCTTATTCATGTCCCACGCTATTCGAGCCATGCTACGTGAAGTCCAGGAACTCCAACCGGTGGTCAGTGCCAAATGCTTACCCAAATGGGTGACATCCTTAAGGGTATACCGACCAACCTGACTACCTCTTCGTTTGGTCTCCCCCCTAGCATGGTCCAACAAGCAGCCAGGTGTTTGGCCTACTATGGGTCCCTGCGGCCTGGAAAGTTCACCTGCAGCAATCCAGCAGGCCAAGAGCTACGTAGACACCACTTAGTCCTCTACAAAGATCACTTCGTACTTCACCTAGCGGTTTCTAAAGAGCAGCAAGTAGGCTCCAGGGTAGACATCCACTTTACTGAACCGATAATAGCGGGTGTCCAGTTGCCACACTCAACCAACTGTCGACACTACTCCCCCAACAGTCGGACTCCAGTCCCCTTCTTCCTTTCTCGTCAAGCCCTTGAGTACCGGTCAGTTTATGAAACACATGAGGGTACTTCTACGCAACTTTCACCTAAACCCTAGCCAGTACTCCCGTCACTCCTTCTGCATTGGGGCAGCCTCAGCAGCATCCCTTCACGGGGTCCCAGACCATGTCATTGAAAGGCTAGGTAGGTGGGAGTCTGCCTGCTTCGCCCGGTACAGCCACAATCCACAAGTGGAAATGGCTCAGGCATTTATTAAACTCACTCAATGATCAAACTCAATTAATAAAGAACTATCCCCTACCGGAATGTTTTTCCCCCCCTTATTTTGGTATACCATACGTTAGACCAAGGCACACTTTCATGTCCATTTCATGTGGTACTTTTGATGTTAACTCGGAATGTTATCCATATTCGTATCGGCCATAAGGCTCCATACCATAAATTAGAAGGCCAGTATGGTGGCCTGAATTTAGGGGAGGATCCCGGGGGGTAATTAACAAGCCCATTCGCCTGTGGTCTTTGTCGTTGTTTCCTGTGCGCGATACCCACCCTCCCATCCCCTTTTTAGGGAATTTCTCAACATATTTATACTCACAGGTTAATCATTTCATCTCATTTCATTTCTTATCTAGGGTATGCCCCCTTTTTTTGGTATACCGTACGTTAGACCAAGGCACACTTTCAGGTCCATTTCATGTGGTAAGTTTCATGTTAACTCGGAATGTTATCCATATTTGTATCGGCCATAGGGCTCCAAACCATATATATATATATATATATATATATATATATATATATATATATATATATATATATACTAAACTGCCTGCACACCACTAACTTACCTGCCTAATTTAGCTCAAGTTCTCTCAATCTCTCCACGTTATCACACTACATATGTAAGCAGCCTAATATAGTGTGGGGCATGGACTTAGCCCCTAACCCATGATTGGTAAAAGGCACCCTGCAAGTGTCAAGTCACAATCATCTTAAAATTCAGATCAAAGTCGAATCCCGTTCACTGAAGTCTGACATGAGGTTGCAGGGCAAAGTCGGATCAGAAGTTGTCCAACTTCTGTGTCAGAGCAGTGTGAACCCGGCCACAGTAAGTACATAAAAGTATAGTGTAGTACCTGATACATTTTCAGTCATCATTTTTCCTTGTCAAATAAAGTGAGATTAAGGTGCACCAGTGCCCAGAGTATGTATTTACATATTCCATCAAGCAATAAACAAGATTTAAAGTGGAACTAAAGCCATTGCATTTTTTTGTTTCATTTCAGATTAGAGAAGGGTATAACCCTTGTCAGTTTTTATTGGCATGTCATTGGGAAGACTTCCCTTTCACTTCCTTTTTTATAGCCACAACAAGATGTGAGTGGAAATCTTTCCAAAGTGAGGGAAATGCCTGTTTTTTTTTGTTTTGTATTTTACCAGGCTCACCAGAGCGAGTGCTCCCATTGAAAGATTTCCCCTCTATTGTTGTGGTGTCAACCCACAAATTAGGAATTTCTTTTACTATCACTCTTGGTAATAACAGTCAACAGCACAAAAAGACAGGCTGAATCTTCCAACAGGGATATAGATGGCAATACAAAACAGAGAGGTGTTCTAATGCCTTGCCACTCTATCCAAACCTGTATTGTGAACACTGAAAATTAGTTTCTTCACAATGCCCATAGATACTTAGGTGAATGGGGACTTGTTTTAAAGTGTCTTTAATGCTTGTTTGGTATATAAATACTTGTTTGGGAAGTTAAAGTAGTTGTAAAGGCTCTGGGTTTTTTATCTTCATGCATTTTATGCATTACTACTTCTTGTGGAGTTGGCAGATGTAATTCTCTTCAAGGTGGACACCAGTAACAATAAAAACCCAACGGATATTTAACAGTTTCTCATTCTATCGAAAAATGTTAGGCCTGGCATTCCAGTTTAAGAGATGGTGGGTAAGATTGGTGTTAATGAACAAAATACAGGACTCTATCTTTTATATTTCAGGTGACAGTGCTGGAGGCCAGTAACCGCATAGGAGGTCGTGTACTGACCTATAGAGATCCAGAGGGCTGGTATGGAGAACTGGGACCCATGCGTATTCCTCCATCTCACAAGTATTTATAAAAATCTCTTTTATATTGATTAAAAAAAGATTTTATTTTACATTTAAAGTTCATCTTTGTATCTTTTGATATTTAAAAACTAAGGCTGCCAATTCCTAGAGGATTCAGATTTTTTTTTACATTAAAACTCACATTATATAATGTTACACTTTATCAATAAGTGTAGAGGGTCCAGCTCTTTCCCAGAAAGCGTTATTAACTTTATTATGTAAAATTGGTAAAACAAGCATTTGTTCATTTTTACAGGCTTATACGTGAATTCATTCGTCAGTTTCAATTGCAAATGAACTCTTTCATCATATCTAATGACAACAATGTATACTTGTTCAATAACATAAGACAACTGCAAAAGGATGTTGATAAGATGCCAAACCTGTTTGGGTTTGCATTAACCCCTGAGGAAGAAGGATTATCTGTTGATGAGCTATTTTCTAAAGTGGCATTCAAGGTAATCACACTGTCTCAGAAAATACTATGTCCCCAATACTGGTACACAGTCATGGATAACAGTGAGCTACTGGCCATATCTAGGCGTTTTGGGGGCTCTTGGGGTGAAGAGATGTGATGATAGGCGTATGGTGTAAATCTAAGATAGAACAGAACAGGAGAGCATGTGAAGGATTAGAGCAGTCAGAGCAGGGGCATTGCTAGTTCTACAAAAGATCTGGGGCCAGAGCCCATAGCAGCAAAGTAAAGAAAGTCATACACTTGGGCGGACATACACATGTATATAATATATGTGTGTGTATATTTTTTTGATGGTACAGGAGGCGATGCAATGGCTGTAGGTATGGTACAGGAGATGCAGAGGCTGCGGGCATGGTACAGGAGATGTCAGAGGCTGTGTGCATGGTACAGGAGATGTCAGAGGCTGCGGGCATTGTACAGGAGATGTCAGAGGCTGTGGGCATTGTACAGACCATCTCCCTCCATCAGTACAGACCACCCCACACAGCATTGTATCCCCCGGGCTCCT
This sequence comes from Lithobates pipiens, assembly GCF_037356315.1. Lineage (NCBI taxonomy): Eukaryota > Metazoa > Chordata > Amphibia > Anura > Ranidae > Lithobates > Lithobates pipiens. Next base: position 139,844,654 of record NW_027507788.1, on the reverse strand, counting down.
CCTGTGCAGATACAAACAGAGAGCTTTGGTCCGCTCCGCTGAGGGAGATAGCCGGCGAGACTCGAGAGCGTAGGGCAGTGGATTGTGTTAGCAGTGCCGCTACACACGGTTGTCACCCCTCTGGCGGGCATCACTCAGCTGTGGCACACACCCCCTGCCCACCCAGGCACACCACTGCCTCCGGTTCACGCTGTGTCACTCATTACGTGACATCCCGTGTTGCTAGACGCCAGCCAGCGCAGTGGCAGAACAAAGTAAAACGGCCGAAATGTTATTTATCTGCACGGCATCCACATCCACTTCTGATGGCACTGTTACATCCGATTAGAGACTCGGGGCTATGGGCCCCAGATTTGGGGCTATAGCCCCAATAGCCACCCCCTAGCGACGCCTCTGAGTCGGAGTGTATATATATCTGACTCTGACACTCATACAAGTCATGGAAATAGGCAGTGTGGGCTGTGATTTGGAGTTCAACACCCACGGTGTATCTATCAGTCTAGCAGAAGGGATTATTCAGAGTAATGCTTATCTGTCTAGCTCGGAAGTGCTGTACCTTAGAGAGTATTGGAACCAGGAAAGGATCGCTATCAGAGTTTTAACCACTTAAGGGCCGCCTCACGCCGATATACATTGGCAGAATGGCACGGCTGGGCACAATCATGTACCGGTACATGATTCTTTAAGTGCCCAGCCGTGGGTCGGGAGCGCGCCGCCGGTCCTGTGCTCCATGACCATGGCTGTGGGACCAGCGGACCCGATCTCCGCTGGTGTCCCGGCGATCGGGTCATAGAGCTGAAGAATGAGGAGAGGTCTGTGTAAACAAACCTCTCCCCGTGCTTCCTTGTGCTGCTGTCACCGATCGTCTCTTTCCTTTTATAGGGAAGGAAGGTTAAGTGAAGTCACATGCCAGGCCATGCCCCCCTATAATAAAAAAAACACATAACGTCATACATAACACTACACTGCCCCCTAGTGGTTAACTCCTTCAATGCCAGTGTCATTTACACAGGAATCAATGCATTTAAATAGCAATGATTGCTGTATAAATGACAATGGTCCCAAAAATTTGTCAAAAATGTCCAATGTGTCTGCCATAACGTTGCTGTCACAATAAAAATTGCTGATCGCCACCATTACTAGTAAAAAAATTTTTTTATAAAAATGCTATAAAACTATCCCCTATTTTGTAAACGCTATAACTTTTGCGCAAAACAATCAATAATCTTTAATTGCAATTTTTTTTTACCAAAAATATGTAGAAGAATACGTATCGGCCTAAACTGAGGAAAAAATATATTTATTTATATATTTTTTGGTGCTATTTATTATAGCAAAAAGTAAAAAATATAAATTTTTTTTCAAAATTGTCGCTCTGTTTTTGTTTATAGCACAAAAAATAAAAACCGCAGAGCTGATCAAATACCACCAAAAGAAAGCTCTATTTGTGGGAAAAAAAGGACGTCAATTTTGTTTGGGAGCCACGTTGCACGACTGCGCAATTGTCAGTTAAAGCGATGCAGTGCCGAATCGCAAAAAGGGGCCTGGACCTTTGGCCGCAAATTGGTCCGGGACTTAACTGGTTAATTAACAAAGCTACGGCTATAGTTTAACACCCATCAGAGAAAATGGGGTCGGGTGGGGCATCTCATATACCTCACTGAATAGCCCCACAGATTTATTCCAAAAATAAAGAAATATAAATCTAAAACAGTGATTGTTTGGTGTCTTGTGGATGCACGGGGGATCGCAAGCGGAGCAGTCTGGCAAAAGGTAATGAACAAAGTCAGCAGCCTCCATGGGGGTACCGCTACACATATATATTGATTTACTCTGTTATTGTGTGTACTTTTGAATTTTGAGTATGATTTCTTTTTGCACATTTATTATATTTCATTGCTGTTTAATCTTTATTGCATGTGGGGATTGTTTGGGGATTATGGTGATACTAAAGTGCTGGGTATTTCTTTATCAAACTAAAAGTATATTCCTAGCTAGACTAATGATGACACAGAGACAGGAAATAAAGTGTCATTACAAAGCAGACAGACAAGAGCAGATGGAGTCAATACTAGGAGCAACAGCATACAAATACAAATACAAATACAAACAGACAGGAACTGGAAAAAAAAGTCAATGCAGATGGGTAAACAGAATCAGGAGCCCAAAACATGATATAACCTGACCTTTACGGAAATCCTGTCTTCATTTTAATGTCTCACATTTTCTTTCTTTAGTTTGTAAGACACGTTGCTGGAGAAAACTGCTCTGCAATCTTGGACTCGCTTGATAAATTTTCTCTTCAGGTAAAATTATTAGGCCAAAACAATAACAATGAGAGCACAAATATCCATTGACTGTAAACAGGGATCTCTCTAGATGTGTATTTTACTTTCCACATTAGCAGGTGTTTCATCAGATTAGAAGACCCGTCAGAATGTGTAACGGAAGTGATGTTTTGTCGTCGCCATCTTGCTACACCCCACGCTCCTCCAACGCAACATGTAAAACACAAACCTCCGGTGGGTGTAATAAGATGTCCGCTTGCCCCCTTCTCATTGTATCCTTACTGTGGAAGAGTATGGGGTGTAGCAAGATGGTGCCAATGAAATGTCACTTCCGTTACAAATTCTGACGGGTCGCCTAATTTGATGAAACACAGGCATGCAAATAGCTGGGGTAAAAATTGGGCAGATATTTGCTACACTTACAAAGGAGATGCTTTTAGCTGTTGTGATGTCCAGTACTTCTGTTTTAAGTTCTAAATAAGGCAAGTTCCCATCTTTACAATATATGTGGAACACATACATGTGAATTTCACTGCTATAAGCAACCACATTGGTCCATTCAGTGTGTTTTGTTGTGATTAGCTGTGATTGGTCACATCTAATCACATGGTACAGATGGACTGTGATTGGCCCTGTATGTACCATGTGATCACTGTGACCAATCACAGCTAGTAACATAATTGTATACAATGGATGGCATGAAAGAAAGACATTCATTGTTTACGATTGTGATATGATCTGCTGCAATTGGTTACAGTGACCACAAGGTACTAGTAGTGGGCTGGTACACTGATTAGTCATCGGCTGTGCCCATCAGACAGATTGCGCTGCAGCACGGCCAAGCACGAGGCGTGATCTGGGAGGACGTCATATGACATCAACCTAGATCAACAAATGTCCCGTCTGGCCATCATTTTTCTATAGGCTGGGTGGAAGCTAGTTAAATCGTACTAATTAATGTAAAAATTGTGAAATAGCTGCAGCATGCCACATGTATCCCCAGTACATGAACTTTAAAGTTTAGTAAGTTCCCATCTTTGCAAAACCCTAATAATGTGCTTTTATTTTTTTCTGCAATAGTCTGTCTTGGTGGATGAAGGACGTTTAAGTGCTGGTGCTATTAAGATGCTTGGAAACTTCATGAATACCAATGGTCAGCCCTACGTCTCATTTTTCGAAGCAGTTATGGATACGTATATTTTTAAAACACCAAGGTACAGTAAAAAAAGGAAATGCAAACACGTGTCATATTCCCTGTATTATCCTTTATAAAAATATACAGTATATATACTAACAGCTTAAAGAGTGGCGAGCTGGGTTTGGTTTGAGCAGGGTTCAGCAAGCTTCAAAGGAGTTTCGATGCCAAACCCCACTGAAGTCAAAGGGAGCTGAATCTGTGAAATCAAAAATGCCCATTTTCTTAGGCTAATAGGCAAAGGGTTGTCAAAAATGGCACGGGGAATGGGTGTGGACACTGTTTTGGAGAACATCTACCAATGCAAAAAATAAAATAAAAAATTTAATTAATCTAGGAGTACTTATTTTTGAAAGCGCTGGCATTTGCAAAGTAGAAAAGTGTTTTAAATCGCTGGCAAATGACATTTCCCTCTTGGCTTTTTTTTTTCCAAAGGAAAATGGAACAGAGCCACCAAACATCCCCAAAATAAATAGCAAACCCCTAAGATCCACAATGAAATGTAATTTGCTGTCAATTTAAACAGTATCACAGTTTCACAGATTGAAAAAGAATTGTGTAGTCTCCCTCAAAATGCATACTGGACTCTTGAGTCTAGTATGGATTTTATGGAGAACTTCATCACAAAAAACAGGCACGTTGGCAAAGTACCCCGCTGGCAAAGCAACTTGTTGATGTCAATATGTTGATAAAGACAAAAGCCTTTTCCCCACAACCCTGCCCAGTGGCTTGTGGGGGTATGCAGGCGGGGAATTTGGAATCCCAGTTTAATAATAAGGGGGCAACTATATATCCCTCCCCATGTGAGTAAGGGGTACTATGTACATTTAAAATGTAAACTGTAAAAAAGAACATAAACAGTATTTGACAAGCCTTTTAATGAAAAAAAACAAAAAAACAAAATGTCCCACAATGTACATCCACTGTCAACTATGTTGTCCAGGGATGTAGATCCATATAAATTAAGATGCCTTCCAACTTGTCGAAAAAAATAATAAAAATGCGCCTGTCAGGACACGTCTAGACTGTTTGTTTGCCTCCTACCAAATGACAGGATGAACAGATGACAGCTGGTATATACCCTGTTTCCCCCAAAAATAAGACCTAGCGTGATTGTCAGTGATGGCTGCAATATAAGACCTACCCTCCAAATAAGCCCTACCCTGTTTCCCTGAAAATAAGCCTTACCCTGAAAATAAGATCTATAAGGACTTTAAGTAGGGCTTATTTGGGGGATAGGGCATATATTGAAGCCATCACCGACAATCACACTAGGTCTTATTTTCGGGGAAACGGGGTACATGGGTGTGGGGTCTCCCATGTGATGTCATTGACCATATATGAACATGACCATATTGGTCAATGATGTCTAGGGATCACAGAAAGACCAAGCTACTAGGGGAGAACACGGAATAAGATTTACTGTGCATGTACAAGAAAAATTGAAAAAGGAACAAAGCCCATTTGCATCTGGCAACGTGCTTATTTTTCCAGAGGATGAGATCATTTTAACATACTTAAAGTGTATAGTCGGGGGCGCATGCGCGGCACGGAGCGAGTAGGAGGCTAAACCTAGGAGCTCCGGGGACGACAGAGAATCTAAGCACTCCCCAGGACGATTCTGAACACTGATCTCAACACAAAGTGCCTCTCCCTCCTGTAGGACCATTTGTGCATGCCGACATCCAAGAAAGGCAAGCCGAAAACCGCCCAACGATCCCTTACTAACTATCTTTTGAGAGTTACTGAGCGGCCGGAGATGTCCCAAGATGGCGCCCAGGCCTACACAGACGCGGAGGCCTCGCGGTCGGCAGGCTCTCCTACAGGTACCGGGAACACTCCCTTGACAAAAGCAGACTTGGAAGACAGTCTGGCCAATATGTACGACAGATTGGCCAAGAAATTCCAGGCGGAATTACACAAATCTACTAGCACACTGTCGCAGGAGCTGGCATCCCTGGGAGGTAGGACGGACCTCCTAGAAGTCAAGCATGACGAACTGCACTTGGCCTACACAGATCTCCGGAGAGACCATGAGGCACTGGGGGACACGGTTGTCCAGCTCCTGAATCACTTAGAAGACCTGGACAACCGCAACCGAAGGAATAATGTGAGGGTGCGGGGGGTCCCCGAAACGGTGACCGACCTTTCAGCTGCGATTACTAAGCTGTTCCAGCAGCTTCTACCAGACCGCCCCGGGGATTCCTTTATTTGCGACCGCTTGCATAGGGCACTGAGACCCAAACCTCCCCCGGAGAGACCCCCCTGGGACATCGTTTTGTGCCTCAAGGATTTCCTTGTGAAAGAAGATATTCTCAGGGCTTCCCGCACCACACCTCGCATTCAATTAGATGGGGCCCCGATTCAAATTTTCCCAGATATAGCTCCTGTAACGCTGGAAAAAAGAAGAAAGATGCGAGAAGTCACCTCGGCCTTACAAACAGCGCAGATACGCTATCGCTGGGGCTTCCCATTTAAATTGATCATACTGCACAATGGGGCCACTCACATCGCTACTACAGTCGCGGAAGGTAAGGAGATCTTGGTGCGGCTGGGCCTGCAAGAACGACAGCAAACACCGAGACGCCCCCCAGCCCCTCGCCCGTCTCCCATTTGGGCCACCCCATCGCCTCAGAGGGATAGACGTTCCCATAGACTACAACCGCTGCCTGAAATTTGACCATACATCAATGTATATGGGGCCCCTTTCAATGTCAGAGCAATGACAGCAGGTTATTAGAGATTACCATTAGGACTAGAACCGGAGACATTCCCCCTTTTTATGACTGGTGGGAGCCCCCTCTTCTACTACGCTGAATGGATATGGCTATGTTAACTACCTTGATTCTCCCAGTCACCAGGGAGGATTTTTTTTTCCTGGTACTCTTTTTCTATTCTTTTTTGGACTCGCCTCACTCCCCCCCCTCCAAACTTGCCCACCGCTCTCCACCTTATCCCCTTTTCTGATTCTCATTTCTAGCTTCCCCATTGGACCGGGGCTCTTTTATTTTTGTTTTTCTTACTTTTATTTTTGACTGGCACTATCTGACAGAGGGTCATACCCTCTTGGACCTTTTTCACCAACCACCTCTGTGGTGGGGTGTGAGTGGAGCAAGTGGAAGTAAGGGCCGGAAGGCCTATTTGGTTACACCTTTTTTGTCGGGATGGTTTTTCCGTCTCGACCCCATAGAGTTATACGTTTTGTTACCTTATTGTTTTTTTGTTATTTTTGTTATCATGCTGACTTTACTGTTAGACGTCTTATCGGTTTGAATGTACTGCCTAGTATTAACCCTTATTATTATGGATTCTTTGGCCGGGATCGGGGGCTGGGTGGGCCACTCCCGGCTGGGGGTGCTGGTAGCTCCTCTGGCATTGGACTCTGGTGTGCGATTCTGAACTCCTTTCAGATAACTTTCAGTTGTGCTTTTATACTAACTGGACATTATGGGTCTGCAGGTTATCTCCCATAATGTGAGAGGTCTAAATTCCCCCCAGAAGCGGAGGAAGGCCTTTCGCTGTTATAAACGAATGGGGGTTGACATTATTCTATTACAAGAGACCCATTTCTCTTCGGTGGCCTGCCCAAAATTTTTTGATAAATCTTATAGACTACACTACTGCACCACGTTTGAGTCCAGGGCCAGGGGAGTTGCGGTGTTTATCCGTAACTCTGTCCAGTTTGAACCTTCCCATATCTACAAGGATCCTGGTAGCAGATTTATTATTGTGCAGGGAATGTTACAGGGCAAAGCTGTAACTATTGCTAATTTGTACGTGCCAAATACAACGCAAGGGGCTTTCTATAGTGCATTTTTACGCACGCTGGATAGATACATCTCCCCCCATTTGATCGTGGGTTAGGATTTTAATCTAGTGGCAAGCCCATCCCTGTCAGGAGCAAACCGTCACACAGTGCTAAAGCGTTCCCCAAATTTCTTACCAAATCTTTTGATAAGTTACAACTCATTGACACCTGGAGGGCATTGAACATTGGTGCAAAGGAATATACACATTACTCCCATCCACACGATAGCTACGCAAGACTTGATTACGTTTTTGCCTCACCTATTTTACTAGCCAACTCAGCTCTGGCGACCATCCACCCGTGCCCCTGGTCGGATCACCAAATGGTGGCCTTTCACACTTCCCATGTCGGCCTTTCCCCCGCAGTCGCCTCATGGAGGTTGAACGACTCTTTATTAACAGACCCTGAAACATACACCCGCATAGCAAGTCACCTAGATGATTATTTTAATATTAATGATATAGATAACATCTCCCCCCAAGTTCTCTGGACCGCCCATAAGGCAGTACTCCGTGGCCATCTGATTGAGATCGCAGTCACTAAAAAAAAACAGAAACTCCAAAAGATTCAAACACTCACCCAGGACTTATGCACACTATATCAGGCCCATGCTAGTACACACTCAGAAGATATGCTACTATCACTCAACCAAAAAAGGGCTGAATTGGACACTATACTCTCAGAACATACGGAAAAATCATTGCGTTGGTCCAAAGCCAAGTTCCTCTTGCATAGCAATACAGCCTCGGGCATGTTCTCCCGCAAACTTCACCAATCATTACAACCTGCACACGTCTATAAATTGAGAAACAATTCCGGCCACCTGGTTACCCATCCTGGCGAGGTACTGAACATTTTTAAATCCTTTTATCAAACTTTATTATCCCCCCCCTCGCAGCCTACACCTCGTACTGCTGACCAGTGGTTGTCTTCTTTACCCCTCCCTTCCCTGTCGGAATCTCAGCTGGCCACCTTAAACGCCCCCTGTACCGACCTAGAGGTTATGGCCACCATTAAGTCACTTAAATCTTTGACCGCACCTGGCCCTGATGGCTATACCTCTATGTATTATAAAAAGTTCTCCCAGATACTGGTCCCCAGACTGACAAAACTTATTAACCAGACGTTACAAGGACATAAACTACCAGACGAAATGTTATGTGCTAATATGACATTGATTCCCAAGCCGAACAAGGATCACACCCTACCCCAAAACTATAGACCTATTTCGGTTTTGAATAATGACATTAACATTTTAGGGAAAATATTAGCGAACAGATTGGCCCCCATCATTGGTACCCTTATAGGCCCAGAACAAACGGGTTTTATCCCTGATAGGCAAATTACAGATAATATTAGATTGGCCACGAATATAATCCAAGATGCAAAACTTTTCTCTCGCAAAGACTTGATTTTGGGGTTAGATATTTACAAAGCATTTGATAGTATTCTCTGGCCATATTTAGATTTGATTCTGACTAAGTTTGGTTTCGCAGGTGAATTTGTGAATGGGTTTAAGGCACTGTATCATAGCCCCCAGACTAGGATAAGGCTACCTGGCTGCTCTTCGGATTATTTTCTGGTGGGCAGGGGTACCCGTCAAGGGTGTCCCCTGTCCCCTCTGATATTCGCCCTGGCCCTGGAGCCCTTGGCAAGGGCGGTCGTGGCTAGTCCGGATGTCGGAGGGTATGTAAAAGAGGAGGGGGAGTATAAGATAAGCCTCTATGCGGATGATGTCCTCATGTTCTTGCCCAATCCGGTGATGTCGATACCTAACCTTCTAGGGATCCTTCGCTCCTTCCTGTTCTGCCCTACCAGTTAATTTCACCCCTCTTGAGATAGATAACCTACAAAACTCATTCGGAATCTCCATGTCTAATCGAACATTACAATACCTCGGAATTCAATTGGCCCCTTCCCTGGAAGACATATATAGGGCTAATTACCCCCCCGCCTTTACTGCGGTCAGAAGATGGCTGAGATTATGGTCAACGTTTCGGATACCTTTAATGGGTAGAGTGGTAGCCATCAAGATGTCTATTTTGCCAAAATTATTGTATTTTTTCAGAGCTCTCCCTCTATATGTCCCCCACCAATCCCTCACTGCACTTCAGAGGGACATTAACGCTTTTATTTGGCAAAACAAGAGGCCAAGCTTTGGGAAGCCCATGCTGCATCGCCCTATGCCACAGGGGGGCCTAGGATTGCCCGATATATGTTTATATTATCTGGCGGCTAGATTGGCTCAGACGGCACAATGGCATGCCCCCACAGGTGGGGTGCCCTGGCTCAAATTTGAAACTCAATCCATACGCCCGTACTTTCTCCCGGGCCTCTTGTGGCAGGAGGGACTGAAGCCGGGAGATCTGGCTCCTCTTAATACCATTGTCAGCCGTTCTTATTATCTATGGTCTCTTTATCGTCTCAAATTTAAATTAGGCCCTGATAGGCCCCGGATGGCATCGTTTCTAGGTGATAGGAGATTCCCTCTGGCTTTTGAATCTCCTGGCGCCTTCAGATGGTGGGTCCAGAACTCATTGGTTACCTTGCGGGATCTGCATGACAACACTGTCAACTTTATCTCTTTCTCACAGCTTCGTGCACAATATGAGATACCAAATGGGGAGTTTTATAAATTTCTTCAAATTCGCCATTTTTTTCACACACACTATAGGACCCCCCATGTTCCAGTCTGTGCACAGTTTGAATCTATATGTTATCGCCACTCCAGGGATAGAGGTATTAAATCTACTTTGTACAAATACCTTATTGAAACCCAACAATCAGGGAAGTCCAGGGCTATGATCTTGTGGGAAACGGATCTGGCCACGGAGTTCTCGAATGAGGAATGGCGAGCTATGTTTCAGAATATGCATAGATGTTCCAAATCAATGGCTATAAAAGACACTGTGGTGAAACTGCATACACGTTGGTACCTAACCCCCACTAGAGTTCATAAGTTTTATCCATCGGTCCCTGACCTCTGTTTCAGAGGTTGCCCGACGGCGGGCACATTGATGCATACCTTTTGGAGCTGCCCCCTACTACGGCCCATCTGGGACCAGGTCGCTACTACAGTGACCACCATTCTGGGATATAGGATTGATCTCACGGCCACACACTGCCTATTATTTGCACCGATCCCAGGGATTCCGCTAACTGACCAGAGGTTACTCCATACCCTATTCTGTGCCATTCACTGGACGGTAGCCCTACACCGGCGTACACACTTGCTTCCCTGGGCACAAGTTCTCCATAGGATGGATTCTATCCACCTTATGGAGCGCATCCATCATACTATCATGAATACTATGCACAGGCATACTGCTAAATGGGCCAAGTGGCCTACCAACAATGAGCCTGCTGGAGTGGGGCCTCTACCCAGTCCCCCTCCAGAGGTTGTTTAAGATCTAGATGGAGTTGGCCTCCGACTGGGTTGAGCTTGGTCTTCTCTCTTCACCGCTTCGGCCTCTGAATATACACTGCTAGTTGGAGAGGACCACCTGCACACACTGAGCTGTATTCAGACGAGTTATCGAAGTGCAGAAAAGCGATCCGAACAGGTTCCTACATGTATAGTCAGCGTTTTAGATTAACATTTGTTTCAAGTTAAGTTAATCTTATGCGGATAACCCGGCTTTTTGTGACTGGTATCCCGTAATACGACTAGCCAGAGCTAGTCAGGTAGGATCTATAACGGGTTTTCCTTTTGTTCTATTTTTGGTTTTTTTCCTCACAATGCTGGATAATTTTCTTTTGTTTCTTCTATTTTGAATATTAATGGAATGTACCAGAATGTTAACCTATACTACAGCATTGTATCTGCTTTTGTTATTCTGTTTGCTACTTTACGACCAATAAAAAAACGTTTGTATTAAAAAAAAAAAAAAAAAGTGTATAGTCATAACTTTTCAAAATAGTTTGGATATGGTAGTAAAAGGTTAAAGCCCAAGTCAGTTTATTATTTTCTGTCTGTGTTCCATTAGGGAGATTTGCCCTAATTTCCTAACATGGAGAGGAGATCTACACAGAGAGAGAAGAAATCCCCTCTTAGACAGTTGTTACTGTAAATTGAGGATTTTTCATTACTTTCTTTCAATAATGACAGGGGTTCTAACCCTTCATTACTTTATCCAAAAATTTTGGACAAAGTTAAATTTTTCCACAATTCTTTTTGTGTTGGGGTCCCCCATTAACATATATATCAGACCTTAATCTAGGATAAGGTTCTGGCATGAATATTAATGAGGATCCCACCAAAAGCACAAATGTTATGGGGGAGCCCCACATAAAAAAAAACCCAAAAAACATAAGGTCCCTCAAAAAAAATCCACGCCAGACCAGGTACTTATCCGAACATGCAGCCTTGCTGGCCAGGAAAGGGGGAAAGAGCATACGGGCGCTTCCTTTCCCCACTGAACTATACCAGGCCACATGCCCTCAAAATACAGGGGTACTTAGCCAGGGGGATTTATCGGAATTTGAAAGCCCCCTTTAATAATAAGGTGGCCCCCAGATACCCCTCTCCCTCATATAAATGAGGGAGGGGGTCATTACCAAAAAAAGTGTTAATAAAAACAAAGACACTATTTTTGAAAAGTTCTTTAACCACTCAAGGACCGGAAAAACAAAGACACCATTTTTGAAAAGTTCTTTAACCACTCAAGGACTGGAAAAATTTACCCCCTTAATGAGCATGCCATTTTTTGCGATTCAGCATTGCGTTACTTTAACTGACAATTGCGCGGTCGTGCAATGCTGTGCCCAAACAAAATTGACATCCTTTTTTCCCACAAATAGAGTTTTCTTTTGTTGTTATTTGACTTTTATTTGTTGCGCTATAAACAAAAAAATTTTGAAAAAAAAACTATACTTTTTACTTTTAGCTATAATAAATATCCCCAAAAAATTAATTTCTTCATCAGTTTAGGCCAATATGTATTCTTCTACATATTTTAGGTAAAAAAAAAACGTATATTGATTGGTTTGCGAAAAAGTTATAGCATCTACAAAATAGGGCATAGATTTATGGATTTTTTTTTCTTTTTTTACTAGTAATGGCGGTGATCAGTGATTTTTAGTGGGACTGTGACAGATCGGAACCAGTGACATTTATACAGTAATCAGTGCTATAACAATGCACTGATTACTGTATAAATGACACTGGCAAAGAAGGGGTTAACACTAGGGGGTGATCAAGGGGTTAAATGTTTTCCCTGGGAGGTGTTTCTAACTGTGGGGGGAGGGAACTGACTGGGAGTACAGAGAGATCACTGTTCCTAACCACTAGGATCTGTTTGTTTACATTGACAGATCCACATTCTGGCTCTCTGTGGAGCGATCGCGGGTGGTCTGTGGATATCGTGGCCACGTGCATCAGCTCCCCCACCATGCATTGGGCGCGCACGCCTGCTATAGCTTTTAAGGAGACTGATGTACAGCTATGGCGATTCACGCGAGAACAAGCCAACCTTCCAGAGTATAATGATGGTGGCTGGTCGGCAAGTGGTTCATAAAAAAAACAAGAATCAGTGGACACTAGTCCTTCCAGCTCCATTATTACTAGAGACTGGAACTTATCTTTGTCAGCTTAGTCATCATGCTCAGTGTGCTCAGGGTGTGTGTTTTCAGTACAGAAACCTCAGCTGCCCATTGATGCAAATGTGCAGCTTGTAGGCGTTAAAGACCCCTCTCTTTGGCACCACCATATGCGTTATGTGGATGGTAAAAGGTTAGATGGCTAAATTAATATATTTACTGACTTATAGAAATGAATATAAGATAAGAATGACCTAATTTAAAAAATATTCTGTTTCACCAGGTTAGATGAGATCACTGGAGGCTTCGATCAATTGCCCTTGGCCTTGGCCAAATATTTGGGAAATGTGATCAGATTGAAATCCACTGTAGTTAAAGTCATGAGGAATGAAAAATCTGTGATCGTCTACTACAGTAAAGATAGGACCACTCCTCCCACCAGCATAATCGCAGACTATGTCATCATAACATCCACTGCAAAGGCAACCAAACGTATTAAGTTCAGCCCTCCTCTGTCCACTGAGAAGGATTTTGCATTAGGTAACATCTACTATGCAAGTGCCACAAAAATCTTACTGGGTTGCACTGAAAGTTTCTGGGAAAAGGATGGTATAGTTGGTGGGAGTAGTATCACCGATCGCCCATCACGTTCTATCTATTACCCAAGTCACAACTTCACCGGAGGAAGAGGAGTCCTCCTTGCATCATACACTTGGGCAGAAGAGTCATTGTTCTTTGTATCCCTCAGTGATGAAGAGTGCATTGACATTGTTTTTGAAGACTTGGCTGCCATCCACTTGAGATCGGTGAAAGAGCTCCGGCGCCTTTGTCCTAAGGCTGTGGTGAAGAGGTGGAGCCTGGATCCATATTCCATGGGTGCATTCGCCTATTTCATCCCGTATCAGAATACTAACTTGTTTGAGTACCTGGCTCAACCTGAAGGCAGAATATATTTTGCTGGGGAACACACTTCAGCTCCCCATGGCTGGATTGACACAGCTATTAAAAGTGGCCTGAAGGCTGCAAGAGCTGTTCACAGAGATGCCAAAACATTTCTCCACAGATAACTTAATTGCATACGTGTATGAATATTAATATTTCTTGGTTCTGGAAATATACATTCTATGTCAAGCAGTGTACTTTAAAAATAATAAACATTTTATCTTCAACTAGTCATGACTAGACTTGCGTCGAATCATAACCTTTAGAAGTCTATTTATAAAATAATTTGCTGAATAAATATGAAAAGCATTTGCCCAGCCGTCTCAAATTCTCACCTATTTTTCGTATTGGTTTATAATCATCAGCTCCATCTAGTGGTCATAATGCAGCATTTTTCTGACATACCTCAATCAGAAAAAAAATTAAGGTCACCTATTAGGAAAAATATGATGAGAATTTGTGACGGCTAGGCGAATGCTTGTAAATTTGTTCAGCATTTTTTTTAATTATAAATAGACCCCTTGATCTTAAATTGTTAAACCTCTGCAGGTGTTCATTTATATATGTCCCCTTATTAAATGTCACTTTTTTATTTGTGTCTAGCAACTTGATTCAGAAGGACAGAGGTTACCCAAATTCTGACATGACTGCTTTTCTCAAGTGGCACCTCGCACACTAATACTCTGACCTCTAAGATAAGCCGAAGAGTTGAGTACATGCAAAAGTAAATAAGGATAAGGCCCCTTTCACACTTGTGTGACTTAAAAGTCACACAATTTTGCCACAATTTCTCCTGCAATTTTGACACAATTTGGCTGCGATTTTGACACGACTTGAAGCAGGTCTATGCATCAAAATCGGACCAATGTAGTGCAGGAACTATTTTGAAGTCACTGCGATTTGAAGGCGCAGAAATCATGGGGCACGTGACTTTGAAGTCCCAAGTCACAGGACAGGTCACACAAGGGTGAAAGTGGCCTAAATAAGGGCCAAAAAAACCTTTTTATATCTAAGCCTGTACAGTTATACTAATTTAAGGCAAAAAAAAATCTACTTTTTAGCATACATTTTACCAGGACTAGTTTTCCCTTTTAATGGGATGAAGGGAACTGTAAGCTAAGTTTATAAACTAAATGTTTAAATCATTTTTGTAGAGTATATTATTTTTTCAAACTATAGACTATGGTATACTGTGTATGTATATATTAATACCTGCTGTCATACCTCCCAACTTTTTGAGATGGGAATGAGGGACACCTATCAGCAAAAGCATGCAGGCATAGGACACACGCCCAGTTAACCACTTAAGCCTCGGACCAATTTGCAGCCAATGGACCACGCCCCTTTTTGCAATTTGGCACTGCATCGATTTAATTGACAATTGCGCGGTCATGCGACGTGGCTCCCAAACAAAATTGGTGTCCTCTTTTTCCTACACATAGAGCTTTCTTTTGGTGGTATTTGATCACCTCTGTGGTTTTTATTCTTTGCGCTATAAACAAAAATAGAGCGACAATTTTGAAAAAAATACAATATTTTTTACGTTTTGCTATAATAAATAAATATCGGCGTGAGGCGGTCCTTAAGTGGTTAAAGGAGAATTGTACAAAAAAAAAAAAACAAGATTGGTTAGACCCACAAGTGCTTTTTTACCACTACTATTCCTTTGTATTGGCTTTTGGAATGTACAAATGCAGCAATTTAGAAATCAGATGAAAGGTTTAGTGCTGAAAAACACTTTTTTGATAGATAAAAAGTACATTTTAAAAACATATATATAGATCAGGCCAAAATGAGGGACAAATGAGGAGGAATGAGCGACAGAGGGACATTGCTCCAAATCTGGGACCGGGACAGTACAATGGATGCAAGACTTGTGAAGCTGCTATCAAATAAGAGGTCCTATGTTAAAATGTAACGTCACCTGTTAAAATGTTTGAAAAGTTAAAATGTTGTTCGAAGTTTGATTGAAATAGCTTTTGATTTCAGTAAATATGCTGCAAACACAACATAAATAGCCGCTCCAATACATAGAAATCCTTGAAGTTTACACATTAAAAACATATCTACCATCTCTGGCAATCCGCTGCTCCAAACAGAGAAAGAGGCATGAGAAGATATCAGCACACTCACTCCTTTGGATAAAGTATATGGAGGGAAACTGAGTATGGAATTTGCATGAACGCAGCAGGCGGACAGTGTCTGGTTGCAAATGCATCTCCTGGAAACATATCACATGTGTTTTCAATCTAGAGAAGTATTGAAAAATCCCTCCACATTTAATTTTGTCACGCATACCCCTCACATTCCTAGAAAGGAATAATAATCCTTCACCTGGGTTATCCGACATAGGGGTTATTTACTAAAGGAAAATCCACTTTGCACTGCAAGTACACTTTGAAGTAAAGTCGCTGTACATCCAAGGAGGGCATGCAAGGAAAATGAAAAACATTTTAGCTTGCACATGATTGGATGATAAAATCAGCAGAGCTTTCCCTCATTTCAGAACTGCCCCTCATGCCGCGTACACACGGCCTGAATTTCCGATGGAAACAGTCCGATGGGAGCTTTTCATCGGATTTTCCAACCATGTGTATGCCCATCGGTCTTTTTCTGTCGGCATTTCCGACGGACTTTAGATTAAGAGCCTGTTCTTAATTTTTTCTGATTTTTCGATCATGTGTATGCAATTCCACCACGCAAAAATTCCAACGCATGCTCGGAAACAACTCGATGCATGCTCGGAAGCATTAAACTTCCCTTTTATAGTGCCATCGAGCGCGTTGTATGTTGCCGTGTTATTGACCGTCGGAATTTGGTGTGACCGTGTGTAGGCAAGACAGTTTGAGTGAAATTCCGACGGGAAAACCATCAGAGCTTTTTCCGACGAGAATTCCGAATAATGTGTACGCAGCATTAGATTTACAGCGACTGCACTTCCAAGTGCACTTGCAGTTCAAAATGGATTTGCCTTTCGTAAATAATCCTCATAGTGTACATATTTCTATGTTTGGCTGGAGTTCAGCTTTAATTGGTTACAATATTTCCCCTGGTCAAATTGTGTGGGAAACAGTGAACTTGGGAAAGATTTTAGTCTGTGATCTGGCTGTAAAACAACATAGCTTAAAGCGGAACTACACTGTATCTGAGCAACAAAAATCAAAACACTATTTCATTCATTTTTAAAATTCAAATAAAACTCCCCCATTCATGCCTCCATGCTTTATTTTGCTGAGAAATCACTTAGAAGAACACCCCCTGGGCATTTCTAGCCATGTCCATCTTGAGTATGGGCAGATGATTCATGTAGCATTTACTTCCTGGAATTCATCTGCCCTTAGCCCAGGCATACAGGCAAGAGGGTGTAATCAGCTGAGAAAACCCCTCTTGCCCTCCTGAAGACTCGTGGGATGTATAACATTATTTGCATATGCTTGGAAACCAAGATGTGACTAAAATGCAAAAACAAGTAAATATGATATACTTTCCTATTTATTACTAATGCTAGTAGAAAGGATTCAAAATGGTCAATGTTATTTGAGAGAGTGAAGTTCCGCTTTAATCACTTCAGCCCCGGACCATTTTGCTGGTCAAAGACCAGACCACTTTTTGCGATTCGGCACTGCGTCGATTTAACTGACAATTGCGCGGTCATGCAACGTGGCTCCCAAACAAAATTTACGTCCTTTTTTTCCCACAAATAAAGCTTTCTTTTGGTGGTATTTGATCACCCCTGTGGTTTTTATTTTTTGCACTATAAACAAAAATAGAGCGACAATTTTGAAAAAAACTCATTATTTTTTACTTTTTGTTATAATAAATATCCCCACAAAAATATATATATATAAAAAAAATGTTTTCCCTCAGTTTAGGCCGATACGTATTCTTCTACATATTTTTGGTAAAAAAAATCTCAATAAGCGATTATTGATTGGTTTGCGCAAAAGTTATAGCGTTTACAAAATAGGGGATAGTTTTATGGCATTTTTATTAAGAATTTTTTTTTTACTAGTAATGGCGGCGATCAGCGATTTTTATTGCGACATTATGGCGGACACATCGGACATTTTTGACACCATTGTCATTTACACAGCAATCACTGCTATAAAAATGCAGTGATTCCTGTGTAAATGACACTGGCAGTGAAGGGGTTAACCAGTGGGTGGCAGTGTAGGGGTTAAGTGTTCCTAGGGATGTGTCACTAACTGTTGGGGGCTGGGCTTTCATTTAGTGAACACTGATCTCTGCTCCAATCATATGGAGCAGAGATCAGCATCAATATTGGCTAGGCCGATGCTGTTTACAATGGCATCTTTCCGTCCAGCCGCCCCGTGAGATGATCGCGGGTATGCCCGCGGCGATCGAGTCCGTGGCACCCGTCACTGGACCCACGGGGGTCCCGACCAGCCAGCGGCGCGCTCGCGATAGCAGGGCAGCATTAGAGATTGGACGTACCTGTACGCCAATATGCCTGCCCCTGCCATTCTGCTGACGTACATCGGCGTGCACTGGTCGGGAACTGGTTAACAACCAACAAACACATGCTCAGAGCTCCCACACAATACGCTTTCCCTTGACTGCCCAAAGCAAGCATGAGCTTCTTCCACTTTTCCCTCTGTTTTTGTTAATCTTGCTAAGGAGCTCGGATCAAATAAAGTCTGCAATGTATCCTTATGGTTCCTTTTTACACTAGTGGTCCAATCAGAATTGCCTGTCAGATTTTCAGGTGGATCCGAACAGAAGCTCTATGATAGTCTATAAGCAGGTGGATGTAAACAAACATAAGTTTGTTTACATTTGATTACCTCAGAGTCCAGCCAGGTCTGAAAAAAATAGGGAAACAGACAGATCGAAGGCAGTAAGATATAAATGGACATACAGATGTATGGTCATTTGCTTCCGCCTACCCACAGACCTTACATGGGTCTGGGTGGCCAAAACTAAATAGACATCACAAAAGTAACATCCATGTTGTTCGACTTCAATTCATCAGGGAATCTGTTCAGAGTTCCCCTGCTGATTAGTGTTGGGTGAACTGCAGTGCGACAGTGTAGAATGTCAGGGCAGTGATACTGCATTATATTGTAGTGCGCCAGCGTACTTTTATTGCAGTATAGGTAAATGCGTTAGTCTACCTATAAAGTAGTGCATCTGTGCGATGTACAGAACATGCCGCTGTATTAATGACATATCTAAAGGAAAAATGTAATTCAAAGTTGTTCCCGGCTGTAATCTATTGTCGGCTCCTGTCAATACAGATTTAAAAATGTTAAAAAATGGAGTGGAGTCCCCCCCAAAATCCATACCAGACTCTTATCCGAACATGCAGCCTGGCAGGTCAAGATAGGGGGGTGATGGGCGGGCACCCCCCCTCCTGAACAGCACCAGGCCACATGCCCTTAACATGAGGGGTGGGTGCCTTGTGGCAGGGGGGCTCTTGCCGACAACCCTGGGCTGTGGTTGTCAGGGTCTGCGGGTGGGTGTTTATCAGAATTTTGAAGCCCCTTTATCAAGGGGGCCCCTAGGTCCCAACCCCCCCATGTGAATGGGTAGCAAGTACATTGTACCCCTACCCATTCACCAAAAAAGTGTCAAAAAGTAAGAAAAACACTAAATAGTTTTTGTCCTTTAGTAGTAAAAAATAGTATCCCTCGATGTAAGCCACTCATGTCGCTGGGAGGCCTCCCGGCTGTCTGCCTCCTCCCTGCTTTAACAGCTCTTCTATAGGCAAGGGGCGAGGCCACTCGACTATGTCACCTGGTGGCACCGCCCCTTCTAACATTGTGTGATTGACGAAGGATATACTGAGGGACACTACTTTTTTTTTCTGATAAAGGACTTGTCAAAAACTGTTTATTGTTTTTCTTATTTTTGTACATTTTTTGTTGAATGGGTAGGGGTACAATGTACCTGATACCCATTCACATGGGGGGGGGGGCTGGGATCTGGGGGCCCCTGTGTCACTAAGGATGACATTGTCAGGAACTACCTCCTCCCAGCCACGTACAACTCCTTGGGTTTCTGGAGACTGAAAACCATCCCTTGAAGACTACTGTATGTTATCCTCTAAATCCATTCTGACACTATCCTCCTCTTCTTCCTCCTGTGTGTTTGTTGGCCCCGCAGGAATGGTATCTGCTTAAAGGGGGCCTTGAGAGGAAAGGAAGTTCTACTCTTCCTCCCACTGTTCTGCCTGAAGTGCCCTGTCCATGATTCCCTGAATCGTGTGCTCCAGCAGGAAGACTTGAGGGACAGCATCACTGATGCATGCATTGTCGCGGCTCACCATCCTTGTGGCCTCCTCAAATGGTGACATGAAAGTGCATGCATCCTTTATCAGTAGCCACTGGCGTGGCAAAAAGAAGCCAAGCTCCCCTGAGCTTGTCCTTGTGACATACTCACACATGTACTCATTGATGGTCCCCTGCTGCAACCACTGCAGCATTGTCAATGTTGAGTTCTACCTGGTGGGCATGTCACAAATGAGGCGGTCGCTGGGCAGGTTAAATTCCAGTTGAATGTCAGCCAGCCAAGCACTGGCATTGTATGACTGTTGGAAATGGCCACAAACTTTTCTGGCCTGCCTCAGAGGATCTTGTGAGCCTGGGTAGCTGTTCAAAAAACACTGCCCCACCAAATTCAGGACATGTGCCAAGCATGGAACATGTGTCAAGTCTCCCTGTAGGAGGGTGGAGAGAAGGTTGGTGCCATTGTCGCATGCAACCATTCCTGGCTTAAGCTGCCATGACGTCAACCACCTCTGAGCCTGCCCCTGCAGAGCTGACAGAATCTCTGCCCCGATGTGGCTCCTGTCCCCTAGACAGACCAACTGAAGCACTGCATGGCATCTTTTAGCCTGATTGCTTGCATAGCCCCTTGAACGCTTAGAGAGTACTACTGGTTCAGAGGACAATTCAGCAGAAGAGGCCATAGAGGAAGAAGAAGAGGAGGGAGTGGAGCAGACAGATGTGGCAGAATCACCACCAGCTTTTTAGAGACATGGTAGCGGAACAAGCTCCAGCACTGAACCCCATCCTGCTTCCTTCCCAGCAGCCAGCAGAGTTACCCAGTGCACCATGAAGGAAATGTAATGTCCCTGACCATGCCTGTTGGACCATGAGTTAGCAGTAATGTGAAAAACAAACAACAAAATACAGCGCAGCAAAGAAACTTATCATGTGATATGATAAAACATAAAAATCATTTATTAAATAAAGATATAAAAGAACAATAACAAACACATCTGACCCTCCTGGGATCTTAAAAGCACAAAATCCATCGATCGTAACATAAAGTCACAAAGTAAACTGACAGATTTTTTGGGGATAAATCTCCCCTGAAGTCTGTGTTTGTAACTTTAACCACTTTCAGACCGGACCATTTTGCTGGTAAATGACCAGAGGTCTTTTTACACTTTGGCACTGCGCTGCTTTAACTGGTAATTGCGCGGTCATGCAATGTTGTACCCAAACAAAATTTGCGTCCTTTTCTTCCCACAAATAGAGCTTTCTTTTGATGGTATTTGATTGCCTCTGCGATTTTTATTTTTTGCGATATAAACGTAAAAAGACCGCAAATTTTGAAAAAAAATGATATTTTCTACTTTTTGTTATTAGAAAAATCCAATAAACTCAATTTTAGTCATACATTTAGGACAAAATGTATTCAGCCACATGTCTTTGGTAAAAAAAAAGTCAATAATTGTATATTTATTGGTTTGCGCAAAAGTTGTCACATCTACAAACTAAGGTACGTTTTCTGGAATTTACGCAGCTTTTAGTTTACGACTGCCTATCTCATTTCTTGAGGTGCTAAAATGACAGGGCAGTACAAAACCCCCCCAAATGACCCCATTTTGGAAAGTAGACCCCCTAAGGAAATTGATAAGAGGCATGTTGAGCCCATTGAATATTTTATTTTTTTGCCTCAAGCGATTGAATAATGACAAAAAAAAAATTTTTTTTTTTTTTTTACACAAAGTTGTCACTAAATGATATATTGCTCACACATGCTATGGGCGTATGTGAAATGACACCCCAAAATAAATTCTGCTGCTTCTCCTGAGTACGGGGATACCACATATGTGGGACTTTTTGGGAGCCTAGCCGCGTACAGGGCCCCGAAAACCAAGCACCGCCTTCAGGCTTTCTAAGGGCGTCAATTTTTGATTTCACGCCTCACTACCTATTACAGTTTTGAAGGCCATAAAATGCCAAGATGGCACAAAACCCCCACAAATGACCCCATTTTAGAAAGTAGACACCCCAAGCTATTTGCTGAGAGGCATGTTGAGTCCATGGAATATTTTATATTTTGCCACAAGTTGCGGGAAAATTACAAACTTTTTTTTTTTTTTTTTTTTTTTCACAAAGTTGTCACTAAATGATATATTGCTCATGCATGCCATGGGCATATGTGAAATGACACCCCAAAATAAATTCTGCTGCTTCTCCTGAGTACGGGGATACCACATATGTGGGACTTTTTGGGAGCCTAGCCGCGTACGGGGCCCCGAAAACCAAGCACCGCCTTCAGGCTTTCTAAGGGCGTAATTTTTTGAGTTCACTTCTCACTACCTATTACAGTTTTGAAGGCCATAAAATGCCAAGATGGCACAAAACCCCCACAAATGACCCCATTTTAGAAAGTAGACACCCCAAGCTATTTGCTGAGAGGCATGTTGAGTCCATGGAATATTTTATATTTTGCCACAAGTTGCGGGAAAATTACAAACTTTTTTTTTTTTTCACAAAGTTGTCACTAAATGATATATTGCTCACGCATGCCATGGGCATATGTGAAATGACACCCCAAAATAAATTCTGCTGCTTCTCCTGAGTACGGGGATACCACATATGTGGGACTTTTTGGGAGCCTAGCCGCGTACGGGGCCCCAAAAACCAAGCACCGCCTTCAGGCTTTCTAAGGGCGTTACAGTTTTGAAGGCCATAAAATGCCAAGATGGCACAAACCCCCCCCCCCCAAATGACCCCATTTTAGAAAGTAGACACCCCTAAATTTAGGGGTACACTAGTGAGACTAGGTAATAAATGGCGGGTGCCCTGAAACTATAAAAAAATAACTAACCAACCAGCGTCACCTGTAACAGTTATATGGTGATCACTGGTGAAAGGGTTAACTAGGGGGCAATCAGGGGGCTTTATGCGGTAGTATATGGGGGTCCCTGGCGCTATAAAAAGCTGCGGCGAACCTAAATACCTACCTGCCTAACTAGCGTCACCTGTGACACTAATACAGCGATCAGAAAAACGATCGCTTATTAGGCTGGGTTCACACTGGAGCGATGCGGGAACGCCACGAATGCGCGGCGGGTTCCCGCATCGCATGCCTCCCGGCGGCAGTTCACACTGCCCTATGCGAACTGCTGGGAGTGTCAGTGAAATGTTAATGACACCCCCAGATCAGTTCGCATATCGCAGTGCGATCTGCAAACTTGGATCGCATGGTGTGAACACCCATGCGATCCGATTCTGCTGCGGACCAAAAAAAGGGTCCCGTGCGAGTTTGCGGCGGGTGCGACACGAATTCAGCCATACTATCTGTATAGCTGAACTCGAATCGCACAGAGATCGGATGTGATTTGCACTGCAGTGCGGTGCGAATCACATCCGTTCTCATAAACCGCTGCAATGTGAACCCAGCCTTAGTGACACTGGCGACGGGGGGTGATCACGGGGTTAAACCTTTATTGGGGGGGTTAGGGGGGTACCTTAGAACTAAAGGGGGCTAACCCTAACTGCCCTAACAGTTATTAGTCACAAATGACACCTGCCGGGTGATCAGGGGGTTAAACCTTTATTAGGTAATAAATGGCGGGTGCCCTGAAACTATAAAAAAATAACTAACCAACCAGCGTCACCTGTAACAGTTATATGGTGATCACTGGTGAAAGGGTTAACTAGGGGGCAATCAGGGGGCTTTATGCGGTAGTATATGGGGGTCCCTAGCGCTATAAAAAGCTGCGGCGAACCTAAATACCTACCTGCCTAACTAGCGTCACCTGTGACACTAATACGGCGATCAGAAAAATGATCGCTTATTAGGCTGGGTTCACACTGGAGCGATGCGGAAACGCCGCGAATCCGCGGCGGGTTCCCGCATCGCATGCCTCCCGGCGGCAGTTCACACTGCCCTATGCGAACTGCTGGGAGTGTCAGTGAAATGTTACTGACACCCCCAGATCAGTTCGCATATCGCAGTGCGATCTGCAAACTCGGATCGCATGGTGTGAACACCCATGCGATCCGATTCTGCTGCGGGCCAAAAAAAGGGTCCCGTGCGAATTTGCGGCGGGTGCGGCGGGTGCGGCGAATGGCTGAACTCGAATCGCACAGAGATCGGATGTGATTTGCACTGCAGTGCGGTGCGAATCACATTCGTTCTCATAAACCGCTGCAATGTGAACCCAGCCTTAGTGACACTGGCGACGGGGGGTGATCACGGGGTTAAACCTTTATTGGGGGGGTTAGGGGGGTACATTAGAACTAAAGGGGGCTAACCCTAACTGCCCTAACAGTTATTACAGTCACAAATGACACCAATGCAAAAAAAAAAAAAAAAAAAAAAAAAATGACATTGGTGTCACTGTGACTGGGGGGCAGGGGTAATTGGGGGGGTGATCGGGGGGTAAAGGGGGGGTGTGAGTGTGCCTGGCATGTTCTACTGTGTGTGGGATGTGTTGGTGCAACTCACTGATCCGCTCTCCTCCGTGTCGGAACGAAAAATACCGACACGGAGGAGAGAATACATCACTTCCTCTCCTGTGTTTACATTACAGGAGAGGAAGTGATGTCACCGGGGATTTCCATTCGTCGGGAGCGATCGCGAGGGGGTGGCCATGAATGAATGGCCGTCCCCTCGTCCGGGATCGCTCCCGAACGAAAACCGACCGCCGCAGGCACCGGGCGGGGGCCCGATCGGGCCCCCGACCCGCGGGAGGCAAAGGACGTACATATATGTGCTTATGCCTGCCCGTGCCATTCTGATGACGTACATCGGCGTGAGGCGGTCGGCAAGTGGTTAAGGCAACAAAACTGCACTGCCGCCAACCAGCTGGAACGTGGGGGATTAGTGATTACAAACAATCCTCACCCAGAGAAGGGAAATGATGGTGCTTGGTGGGAAAAAACCTTGTCAGGCGCAGATAAAAGGAACTGTGTTCCTAAAGTCACTCACTGTTAGTAGATAGACTGGAAGACTAGGACGCCGCCACTCTTAGCCTGTGGGAGGGGGGTTGTCCTGCTCCTGAATATGTGTCCATGTGATGGTTAGGGCTCTGGAAGGGAGATGTGATGCACGCTGTCGCTGGGTAATGAAGTCCGGAGTCGGACACAAGGTGGCGTCCGCCTGGCGTAAAGAGAGGCTTACAGCGCAACGCACAAGCCTGACGTGTAATGCCGCTTGTCCGAGTGGCTGGTCATCACGTAGAAGGCTCTGTAGTGAGGGGGGGTTACCATTTTAATTTTTAATTTTAATTACCATTTTTGATTTTAAAAGGAAAAATGATGGGCAGTGAGAGAGTGAAGATGAAAATGACAATGTGATTTAGAAAGATAATAATAAAAAAATAAAAAAAAAAAGCAAATGAATAAATTAATCAATAAGGGGCCCCACATGTGTATGTAGTACGTGGGGCTGATTTAAAGAACTGCCCCATAGTAACGACACTCTGACTTCCAAACCTGTCTGCTGCTAGGGATACTACGTTGGAGTGAAATGTAGATTACAGACAGTAGGTTGCGTTATGTCTGGATGACATATGTCAAGTAGTTATACTGAGACCGTCAATTTCTTCATTGAGGCCGTCCGGCGAAAGGGAACCCAACAGATATATCCAAAAAGTTTCCCTCCGACAAAGGAGGGAAAACCTTTCGTTGTCCGTTGGGGTTCCCTTTGGGACGGACTCAATTGCGAGAACCTCAATTTTTTTAAAATCTTTATCATGAAACTTGCGAAAATGGCTCGGAATACTGTGTTTAATGCAACCCTTTTTGGTCAGGCGGCGGTGTTCTCCCACTCTAATACGTAAGGCCCGTATGGTGCGACCTACGTAAAGGAAGCCGCAAGTACAGCGTAAAACATAAATCACGTTCTCGGTGGAGCACGTGATAAATTGTTTTATTTAGAAAGTTTTGCCTTTGGGTGTAGTGATAATGGATTGACCATTTGGGATGGATTGACAAGTTAAACAACCTCTTTTGCGACATTGGAAGATCCCATGTCTGTGTTCAAAATACATCCTAATGTCGGAAAATATTTTATTGATTTTATTGTGATTTCTATTGGGTTTGGTGAGTTTACTGGGAGCAATGATGTTTTTTATTGTGCGGGATCGTCTAAAGGTGATTTGGGGTTTAGGCGGGAGAGATGGTGCTAGGATTGGATCAAGCTTTAAGATATCATAATGTTTGAAAATTATTTTGGATATATGTTTATACTGTGTATTAAAGGTGGAAATGAACCTGACTGTAGTAATCTCGTTTGTGGAGTTTTTGAAATGTTTTTTGGTGGGTGAATGCTTGGTTATGTGTTTTGTAAAAACCTGTGTGATTAAATCCTCTGGGTAGCCCTTTTCCTTAAACTTTTTTGCCATATATTGGCCTTGTTGTATATAGTCATTGGTCAAAGTGTGATCTCATCTCTGTCTGCAGCATACTCTGTTTCCAAGGTGGTGGCCCTCTGCTCAGCCTGGGTCAGAGCTGACCTGGCCTGTCTCCGGGTACAGCTTATGGCTGATTGGTAATGGCCCCGAGCATGGACCTTGAAGGCCTCCCAACTAGAAGCCGGATCCGTGGCTGGCGGGTTAGCCTCCCAATACTCTCGCAGGGACAACTCTGCATCTGGGAAAACATGATCGTCCGAGACCCAGAACGGGGACAGGCGCCACAAGCAGTCAGTGGGGGTAGGACTTGCATTGAGGCGCAACAGTATGGGCATGTGGTCAGATAGGCTTCTAGGCAGTATGTAAACCTCTTGTACCTTAGCTAAGACAGGACCGCTGACATAAACAAGATCTATATGGGACATGGCCGAATATGTGGCATATTGACAAGTATAGCTCTGTAGAAGGGTATTTTTCCATTGCCAGACATTTGTGAGGTGGAATGTAGAAACCCATATAGAGAGCGGGGATTCATCATATGCAGCCTCTGTGACCCATCATATGTAGCCTGTGTGCCAATAATATGTAGCCTGTGTGCCCATCAAAAGTAATCTGTGTCCATCATATGCAGCATGTGTGCCCATCATATGCAGCCTCTGTGACCCATCATATGTAGACTGTGTGCCCATCATAGGTAGCCTCTGTGCCCATCATATGCAGGGTGTGCCCATCATATGTAGCCTCTGTGCCCATCATATGCAGCTTTTGCCCATCATATCCAGCCTCTGTGCCCACCATATGCAGCCTTTGCCCATCATATGTAGCCTCTATGCCCATAATATGCAGCCTCTGCGCCCATCATATGCAGCTTGTGCCCATCATATGCAGCCTGTGCCCATCACATTCAGCTTGTGTGCCCATCATATGCAGCCTGTGTGCCCATCATATGCAGCCTCTGTGACCCATCATATGTAGCCTCTGTGCCCATCATATGCAGCCTCTGTGCCCATCATATGCAGCTTGTGCCCATCATATTCAGCCTCTGTGCCCATCATATGCAGCCTGTGTGTCCATCATCTGTAGCCTGTGTGCCCATCATATGTAGCCTCTGTGCCCATCATATGTAGCCTGTGTGCCCATCATATGCAGCCTCTGTGACCCATCATATGTAGCCTGTATGCCCATCATATACAGCCTCTGTGACCCATCTTATGCAGCCTGTGCGCCCATCATATGCAGCCTCTGTGACCCATCATATGCAGCCTGTGCGCCCATAATATGCAGCCTCTGTGACCCATCATATGTAGCCTGTGTGCCAATCATATGTAGCTTATGTGCCCATCATATGCAGCCTGTGTGCCCATCATATGCAGCCTCTGTGACCCATCATATGTAGCCTCTGTGACCCATCATATGTAGCCTGTGTGCCCATGACATGTAGCCTGTGTGCCCATCATATGCAGCCTCTGTGACCCATCATATGCAGCCCGTGTGCCCATCATATGCAGCCTCTGTGATCCATCTTATGCAGCCTATATCCCCATCATATGCAGCCTCTGTGACCCAATATATGTAGCCTATGTGCCCATCATATGTAGCCTGTGTGCCCATCATATGTAGCCTGTGTGCCTATTATATGTAGTCTATCTGCCCATCATATGTAGCCTCTGTGCCCATCATATGCAGCCTCTGTGACCCATCATATGTAGCCTCTGTGCCCATCATATGCAGCCTCTGTGCCCATCATATGCAGCCTATATCCCCATCATATGCAGCCTCTGTGACCCATCATATGTAGCCTATGTGCCCATCATATGTAGCCTGTGTGCCCATCATATGTAGCCTGTGTGCCTATTATATGTAGTCTATCTGCCCATCATATGTAGCCTCTGTGCCCATCATATGCAGCCTCTGTGACCCATCATATGTAGCCTCTGTGCCCATCATATGCAGCCTCTGTGCCCATCATATGCAGCTTGTGCCCATCATATTCAGCCTCTGTGCCCATCATATGCAGCCTGTGTGTCCATCATTTGTAGCCTGTGTGCCCATCATATGTAGCCTCTGTGCCCATCATATGTAGCCTGTGTGCCCATCATATGCAGCCTCTATGACCCATCATATGTAGCCTGTATGCCCATCATATACAGCCACTGTGACCCATCTTATGCAGCCTGTGCGCCCATCATATGCAGCCTCTGTGACCCATCATATGCAGCCTGTGTGCCCATAATATGCAGCCTCTGTGACCCATCATATGTAGCCTGTGTGTCAATCATATGTAGCTTGTGTGCCCATCATATGCAGCCTGTGTGCCCATCATATTCAGCCTCTGTGACCCATCATATGTAGCCTCTGTGACCCATCATATGTAGCCTGTGTGCCCATGACATGTAGCCTGTGTGCCCGTCATATGCAGCCTCTGTGACCCATCATATGTAGCCTGTGTGCCCATCATATGCAGCCTCTGTGATCCATCTTATGCAGCGTATGTCCCCATCATATGCAGCCTCTGTGACCCATCATATGTAGCCTATGTACCCATCATATGTAGCCTGTGTGCCCATCATAAGTAGCCTGTGTGCCCATCATATGTAGCCTGTGTGCCTATTATATGTAGTCTATCTGCCCATCATATGTAGCCTCTGTACCCATAATAAGTAACCTCTGTGCCCATCATATGCAGCCTCTGTGACTGTGGGACATGCAGCAGGTGATGGCAGCGAGCTCCTGTGTCCTCCATGGCTCTCTGTCCTCCCATACTTCCGTTCCGTTAGGCGTCCAATCAGAGTGCCTGTGCCTTCAGCCAATCAGGTGACAGGTAATAGATCCGCACCTCCTAATTGGCTGAAAGGCGGTTCAGTGTTAGCAAAGCAAATATTAATTTGCATTGCTAACTCCTCACCTGGGTGAACTGTGAGCAAAATGCTCTGCGCTCGCAGTTCACCTTTTTTGAAGCCTATTAGAGGCTATGGGCCCGGCGCTTGAATAGGGGGTGGCTACAGCGCCCATGGATAGATTCATGCAATGCATGAATCTATCCATTTTACACAGAGGGGGTGGATGGAGAGAGGGGGAGGCGTCCGTGCACCCTTAATGGATGCACCACCACTGATGGCAGGGAAAGGACATTCGGACCCTGAGGAAAGACAATTGACAGCTCCCCCCATACTTTAAAGGCAGAAAACATAGTAAAAAGTAAGCTAGAATTGTCATTAAATATACAGTATACAGCACATTCACTAACCAACAACATAAATAACATAACCCATGCCAGCACAACTCGACCCCCACACCCACAAACCAGGGTATGCCCATATCCCAAAACGAAACATGGTCAGCGATCAACTGGGGTCATGAACAGAGGACAGTCAATAGACTCTGTCCACCTAAGGCACAGATAAAACTCTGAAGGAGATGCCGCCAACAGTCGGATCTTTCACCCGGTCGAGGCCACAAACTTATACAGTACAGTACCACAGAGCCAGGAATAGAGCAACTTCAGGGAAGTACAATGGAACCATCACATAGCATCATAGCATCATGTAGCAGCAAAGCGGGCAGCAGAAAATGCAAAGGCCACACCAGACCAGTAGGTGAGACAGCAATTTCCCTGCTAGGGCAAGCAGCAAATCAAGACATGGGGTACTCATAGAAGTGGGAAAAAGGGAGATGTAGAAGCAGCGTCATTAGTGGCGAGGTAGGGTACTCAGCGGGGGACTTAAAATAATGGACAGCCTCACCATCCTGTACCCGGAAGCGGGCAGGGAACAGCATACTGTACCTCACTCCCTTGACACGCAGGGCCTGCTTCACCACATCAAAGGACTTACGGAGCTTTCGGGTGTCAATCAAAAATCCTGGAAAGAACATCAAGCATGCAGCCTCGTGGCGGATGCCATCCATCTTGCGGGTCTCTCTCAGAATAAGGTCTTGGGCTCTAAAATGAGCAACCGAAAAATAAATGTGCGAAGCAGAGCACCCAGATGGGTGCGGGCGGGTGTCATCCTGTGAGACCTCTCCATGGCAAAGAAGGGTGAAGAGGCCACCTGAAGGAAGAGCAAGCGGAGCAGCCGCTCCGTGTAGGCAGATGGATCTGGGCCCTCAGAGCCCTCAGGCAGGCCTATAATCCGGAGGTTATTCTGTCAATTTTGGTTCTCAGCGTCCTCCGCCTTTGATTCAAGATGTCTCACCTTCACCTGGAGGGTATGTAGTGAGGCCGATTGATCGCGGACAATGTCCTCCGTGTCTCCCACCTGCCGCTTGACCTCAGTGACATGCTGGCAGACCTTTTCAAAGTCTTGCCTAATAAATCCAATCTCCTGCTGCACAGTATCAATCTTTGTAGTAAGAGAGGATAGAGTAGATTGGCAGTCTGTGATAGCCTGCATGAGGGCTGCAAAGTTGCTTTGCTCTGTGAGACACTGCATCCTTCATCTGGTTCGCCAAGCTACTGGTAGCTGCCACGTGTGCAGAAGCTCTGCCAGAAGGAATAGGAGTGTTTCCAATATACCTGGGCTCTAATCGTTTCCGGCTCCATGTCCTCATCTGCAGGGAGAGAAAGGGAGTAGTAGGCAATCTAGGATAGCTCCAGGATAGGGAAACAGGATAAATTCCCTGAGGTGGCGGCAGAGCTCCTTAACTAAGCATCCAGTACCGTCGCTATTTTGGACAAGCCCCCCAAGGAAATGTAATTTTTAATAACATTCAATTACAACATGACTTGTGTGTCACAATTGTATACGCTATATTATTTTTTCTTTATTTGCTATTTTTTCTCCACAAAAGTGGAGTTACCTTTTAAGGTATGGCAGGAAAGTACTACATTATAATCACAATACCAGCTTGCAAAGGTGAAGGAATAAATCATCTCTAATGCTGGGTGGCTCGTGTGTTGATGTTGCTGCGATACAGAATGAAAAAGCTATTCATTTTGTTTTTTACATTTTAAAATGGAGTGCTTCAAGATTTAGCATGATTTAAAAGGGTGCCTTGTTTTGCATTCATTATACTTTAATATTTAATCATGCCAAGATGTTTGCACTGAAAACTCAAGTCCTGGTTAACACATGGGCCAACCCTGCACTGCCTATGGGTTATTTGTCTGCTATGTAGGGATGAGCCAAACACCCCCCCCCCCCCCCCGGTTTTGTTTGTGGCAGAACACGCAAACAGACCGAAAGTTTGCGGGAACATTCAAATACCGTTAAAGTCTATGGGATCCGAACGTGAAAAATCAAAAGTGCAAATTTTAAAGGCTAATATGCAAGTTATTGTCCTAAAAGGTGTTTGGGGACTCGGGTCCTGCCCCAGGGGACATGTATCAATGCGAAAAAAAGTTTTAAAAACACGTTTTTTCGGGAGCAGTGATTTTAATAATTCTTAAAGTGAAAAAATAAAAGTCAACTATTCCTTTAAATATCATACCTGGGGGGTGACTATAGTATGCCTGTAAAGTGCCGCATGTTTCCCATGTTTAGAACAGTCCCTGCACAAAATTAAATTTCTAAAGGAATAAAAGTAATTTAAAATTGCTTGTGGCTGTAATGTAATGTTGGGTCCCAGCAATATGGATGAAAATTATTGCGAAAAACTACATAGGTACCCCCCCAGCCCCTTACCAGACCCTTTGGGTCTTGTATGGATATTAAGGGGAACCCTGCACCCAGATTTAAAAAAGAAAAGGCGTGGGGCCCCCAGGCCCTATATACTCTGAACAGCAGTATACAGGCGGTCCAAACAAGACAGGGACTGTAGGTTTGTTCTTAAGTTGAATCTGTTTGTAATTTGGAAGAGGTAGATTTTGTAAGTGTAGTTCCAGCCAAAAAATAATTTTGTAAGCTTTTTGGATAGCATAGGGAAGGGATATCATCACCCCTGTAACATTTGTTTTGCTGTCTGTGCCCCTGTTCAGAAGATTTCACCTCATTTTCTGTCCCAATGACAATTGGATTTTGAAAATTTGGGGTTATTAGGGAAACAAGGATTGGTGATAAAGCATCAGTGGAGACACCGTTTTGCCATATTAACTCTTACAGGAGCGAATTTCCCTTCCTAGAGGTAGATTTCTTCTCACTTCCTGTTATCTCCCTCCGTTTGTAAGTAGGAGTCGTTCGTAAGTCAGACGTTTGAAAGTAGGGGACCGCCTGTATATACTATATGGCCTGTCCTATTTACTCTGCAGAAAATCGGGCCTTGAGTGTTGGTGGTACAAGAACATTGTAAGCCCTCACAGTTACTCTTGGTGGGTGCTAGAACGGCCCTGCTGTGAAATATTATATCAAGAATTGTAATTACATGACCCTGTTGAACAGGGGCAGAAAAATTGGGCCTTTAGTGGTGGTGGTGCCACAACACTAAGCCCTCATAGTTACTCTTGGTGGGTGCAGGAATGGACCCTGCTGTGAAATATTTGATCAAACATTTTAATTACACTTCCCTGTTAAATAGGGGCAGAAAAATTGGTTCTTCTTAGGAAGTGGTGGTGGTGCCACAACATGGTAACCCCTCACAGATTTTGTTGTTCAGTGCAGGAATGAGCCCTGCTGTGAAATTTTAGAGCAAATATTGTAATTACATGCCCCTGTTAAACAGGGGCAGAAACATTGGGCCTTAGGTGGTGGTGGCACAACACTGTAAAGCCTCACAGATACTCTAGTTGAGTGCAGCTGTTAAATATTTTATCAAAAATTGTAATTACACACCCCTAAACAGGCTTAAACAGGGGCAGAAAAATTGGGTCTTAGGCAGTGGTGATGGTGCCACAACACTGTAACCCCTCACAGATTCTGTTGTTGAGCGCAGGAATGAGCCCTGCAGTGAAATATAGCAAATATTGTAATTACATGCCCGTGGGCCTTAGGCGGTGGCGGTGGTGGCACAACACTGTAAATCCTCACAGATACTCTTGTTGAGTGCATGAATGGGCCCTGCTGTGAAATATTAGAGCAAATATTGTAATTACATGCCCCTGTTAAACAAATAATCGGTTACATCAGCATCAGGTGCTTGGTAGCTGGTGATCCAAGACTGATTCATTTTTAAAGACCCAGTAACCCAGTGGATTTTTGTTTGGAAAGGTCTCCAAGTCTGATCTTGCCCCTAGGTATTCCTGCACCATGTAAATCAGATGTTGGTCAATGGTTGCTGGAACCAATCAGACCTTGGGACTGCGGACTAAAGAATTGTCTGAATGCATCGGTCAGGCAGCCACCTTCTCCATCGCTCCCTCTGTGACTGACCTAAGCCTCAGCAACACCATGTCCAGGAGGACCAGGAAATTGTAACCTTCCAGGCTCTGGAAACGCATTGCGCAAACCTGCAAGGCCACCCGAAGATGTTTCATCCTCTGCTCCCTTTGCGAAGGCTGGATAAGTTCCGCAACCTTACCCTTGTAACGTGGATCAAGAAGGGTTGCCAGCCAGTAATGATCCCTCTCCTTGATACCACTAATCTGAGGGCCCTTTCGCAGGCATTACAGGATCAGGGAGGCGATGCAGCAAAGGTTTGCTGAGGCATCCCCTGGGTCACTAAGGATGACATGATCCACAGCCCCCTCCTCCCAGCCACGTACAAACCCATGGGTTTCTTGGGACTGAAAAGGATCCCTTGAAGACTGCTGCTGATGCTGAGTGCTAGGGTCCACACCCATGCTGACACAATCCTCATCCTCCTCCTCATCCTGTGTGATTGGCGGGCCAGCAGGAATACTGTCTGGATAAAGGGGGCCTTGAGAGGTAAGGAAGTCCTCCTCTTCCTCCCTCTGTTCTGCCTCAAGTGCCCTGTCCATTATTCCATAAAGCATGTGTTCCAACAGGAAGACAAGAGGGAAAGTATCACTGATGCATGCACTGTCACTACATCCTTGTGGCCTCCTCAAATGGTTACAGGACAGTGCATGCATCCTTGATCAGTAGCCACTGGCATGGAAAAAAAAAGCCAAGCTCCCCTGACCTTGTCCTGGTGCCATACTCACACAGGTACTCATTGATGGCCCTCTGCTGCGTATGCAGCCGCTGCAGAATTGCCAACCTTGAGTTCCACCTGGTAGGCATGTCACAAATGAGGTGGGTCTTGGGCAGGTTGCATTCCTTTTGAAGGTCAGCCAGCTGAGCACTGGCATTATATGACCAGCGGAATTGCCCACAGACTTTCCTGGCCTGCCTCAGGAGTATTCTGTAAGCCCAGGTACCTGCACAAGAACCGCTACACCACAAAATTAAGGACGTGAGCCAAACAGGGAACATGGGTCAAGTGTCCCTGTTAGAGGACAGAGAGGAGATTGGTGCCATTGTCACAAACCAACATTCCTGGCTTAAACTGGCATGGCGTCAACCACCTCTGAGTCTGCCCCTGCAGAGCTAACATTCTCTGCCCCAGTGTGGGTCCTGAAAGGGGGAAGAGTCTACCAGCTGAAAAGGTAGAAGTTGGAGTGCTAGCAATTTAGCCAAGCAAGCATTCAGGCGCTGAGCATGTGGATGGCTGGGACTGAATTTCTTTTGACGGTTTAGTATCTGGGGTAGGGAAATTTGCCTGCTACAATCAGATGTTGGTGTAGCGATAGCAGATTGCCCGCAAATACTTGGTACACTTAATTTTACACCTTCATTCCTCTCAGTGCATGTTTCTGAGAGGGCTAAAGGTATAGTGGGGTTGGAGATTCCAGCTGATGAGGAGCAAGGAGAGTTCCGCCTTTTTCTTTGGTGTGGGTCTTTTAAGTACTAGACATGTGCAGAGTAAAATATTTCATTTCGGAATTTCGTTTTCGTCCGAAAAATAAATGTATTTAGTTACTCCCGAAATTCGTTTTTATTTATTTTGTTTTGCATTCGTCTGAAAATCCACATGAATTACGGTCGAATCTGTCTTTGAAGGCTTATGGTGTCTGTTGAATGCATAAAGAAGATTCAACTGAGCTAATATATAGCATACTTTGTGTGAACTTTAGAACCCTATTAATGTCTATGGGACTCCAACGTTCAAAATCTAAAGTGCTCATTTTAAAGGCTAATATGCAAGTTACTGTCCTAAAAAGTGTCTGGGGACTTGGGTCCTGCCCCAGGGGACATGTATCAATGCAAAAAAAGTTTTAAAAACAGCCGTTTTTTTCGGGAGCAGTGATTTTAATAATGATTAAAGTGAAACAATAAAAGTGTAATATTCCTTTAAATTTCGTACCTGGGGGGTGTTTATAGTATTCCTGTGAAAGGACCCTTCAGGTCTGGTATGAATATTAAGGGGAACCCCATGTCAAATAAAAAAAAAAAATTGACGTGGGGGACCCTCTAAAAATCCATACCAGACCCTTTATCCGAGCACGCAACCTGGCAGGCCGCAGGAAAAGAGGGGGGATGAAAGGAGCACGCCCCCCTCCTGAACCATACCAAGCCACATGCCCTCATGTTGATGGGGACAAGGGCCTCATCCCCACAGCCCTGGCCGGTGGTTGTGGGGGTCTGCGGGCGGGGGGCTTATCGGAATCTGGAAGCCTTAACAAGGGGACCCCCAGATCCCGCCCCCCCCTGTTTGAAATGGTAAGGGGGTAAAAAGTACTCCTACCATTTCAGAAAGAAAGTGTAAAAAATAGTTAAATAAGACAAACACACTTTTGAAAAAGTCCTTTATTAAAAATAAAAAAAGATTCCAGCGGTGGTAATCCACTCTTGCTATCCAGCGACGGATGATCATCTCTCCGGGGTCCAGCGATGGCTAATCTGATCCAGTGCATATTTAGGGGCAACCCCACGTAAAAAACATTTTTTTAAAAATTGATGCGGGGTTCTTAATATCCAGGGTCCTTAAAGCGGGATTCCACCCTAAAGTGGAACCTCCTCTGATCGGAACCCCCCCCCCCCCCCTCCGGTGTCACAATTGACACCTTTCAGGGGGGAGGGGGGTGGAGATACCTGTCAAAGACAGGTATTTTCACCCACTTCCAGGCATAGACTCCCACTGGAGTCTACGCCATTTCCTGCCCTGCCGCGCTGTCTGCTGGGACACACACGGGTCCCAGTGACAGCGCGGAGATTTCCTATTGCGCGGCGCAGCTCGCGCATGCGCAGTAGGGAACCGGGAAGTGAAGCCGATTCGCTTTACTTCCTGATTCCCTCACCTCGAATGGCGGCGGCAGCAGCCGAGGCCCGAGCGGTCGATCGGCCTCGGCTGCCGGCATTGCTGGAACCCGGGACAGGTGAGTGTCCATTTATTAAAAGTCAGCAGCTGTAGTATTTATAGCTGCTGGCTTTTAATGTTTTTTTTTTGGGCGGAATCCCTCTTTAATATCCATACTAGACCTGAAGGGCCTGATAATTGAATTTGGGGGAACCCCACACTTTTTATTTATTTATTTATATATTTATATATTTATTTTATCAATGACATTCAATGAGTGTTCTCTGTATTACAGGAGCCGACAATTCATTATAGCCACGATTAATTTTAAAGGACTTTTTTCCTGCAGAAATGACACTTTGTGCAGGGACAGTTCTAAGCACAGGAAACATGCGCCCCTTCACAGGCATACTATAGACACCCCCCAGGTATGAAATTTAAAGGAATATTAGACTTTTATTGTTTCACTTTAATCATTATTAAAATCACTGCTCCCAAAAAAACTGCAGTTTTTAAAACTTTTTTTGCATTGATACATGTCCCCTGGGGCAGGACCCAGGTCCCCAGACACTTTTTAGGATAGTAACTTGCATATTGGCCTTTAAAATTAGCACTTTAGAATCTTTTCTCTCTGTCAAATCTTTTCTCTCTGTCAAATCTTTTCTCTCTGTCAAATCTTTTCTCTCTGTCAAATCTTTTCTCTATATAATCTTGGACTAATAGAGGTAAGGTTAGGAACATTCGACCACAGGTTCAATAGACACAGATTATTATTGTCAGAGTCACGTTGAATCTCCTATTCTATATCAAACTGTTGTAACAACGAAAACGAAAATAAAGCATTTATTTATGTCGGATCTTTCGTTTTTCCGATTCTGCACTTTCGTTATCATTTGTCAAAACGAAAACGAAAATACCTGAAATTCGGACGAAAATGCATTCGGACAAAAACGAATGCACATGTCTATTAAGTACTGCCAACGGACTGCATGGGAGGTGGACATATGTCTGGTCAAGCATGTGGTGCCCAAGCAGCTACTGTTTTGGCCACGCTTGAAACCGTTTAGACATATGTTGCAAACAGCAAACTGGGCTCACGTTACTGCCTTCCTCAACCTGGGTACCATCTCCGGAGCCTTCAAAGCGCTGCACATCCTCCTGCAGCATGTACCCAACACTGTGGTCGAACAGTTTGGGGGACTCCTCTGTGCATGATGGTGGGGTTAGGGAAGGAGTGACTGATGATATAGGCCGCTTTGACAGCTGCATTGGCAGGGAAACTACTCTGAGCCTGGGTGACATGAAGATGAGGAGCATAAGGACAGCCTAGTTATCCACTCTACCAACTCTTCTGCATGTTGTAGATCAACACGGCTAGCTGTCGAAAAAAAGGAAAAGTGTGCCCCACGGCCATGTGCTGAGGATGCACCGTGCCCATGACCAGCACTTTTGGCTGTAGACAGAGAGCCTGCTTGCCATCTTTTAGTGGCCTGTGAGCATCTGCCTCTCCTTGGTGGCCTTCTAGACATACTGTAAATGTTTATTAGCAAAACACCACCTGAAATTTACTAGAAAAAGTATACCAGGAATGGTCTGCAGTCAGATATAGGCGTGGCTAGACTATAATGCAGTGGCTATATATATGTAGGAGACTATATATATATTTAATGCACTGCAGATCACTGAATCACCTGCCTGCCTGCCTGAAAGTGTATTTGAAAACGTACACCAGGAATGGCCTACAGTCAGATATAGGCTTGGCTAGACTAGAATGCAGTGGACATATATGCAGGAGACTGTATATATATTTTATGCACTGCAGATCACTCAATCACCTGCCCGCTTGCCTGAAATTATATTTGAAAACGTACACCAGGAATGGCCTGCAGTCAGATATAGGCTTGGCTAGACTAGAATGCAGTGGATATATATATGTAGGAGACTGTATATATATTTTATGCACTGCAGATCACTGAATCACCTGCCTGCTTGCCTGCCTGTCTGAAAGTATATTTGAAAACGTACACCAGGAATGGCCTGCAGTAAGATATAGGCTCGGCTAGACTGGAATGTAGTTGATATATATGTAAGAGACTGTACATATGTTTAATGCACTGCAGATCACTGAATCACCTGCCTGCCCGCCTGCCTGAAAGTGTATTTGAAAGCATACACCAGCAATGGCCTGCAGTCAGATATATGCTTGGCTAGACTAGAATGCAGTGGACATATATGCAGGAGACTGTATATATATTTTATGCACTGCAGATCACTCAATCACCTGCCCGCTTGCCTGAAATTATATTTGAAAACGTACACCAGGAATGGCCTGCAGTAAGATATAGGCTCGACTAGACTGGAATGCAGTTGATATGTATATGTAGGAGACTGCATATATGTTTAATGCACTGCAGATCACTGAATCACCTGCCTGCCTGCCTGAAAGTGTATTTGAAAATGTACACAAGGAATGGCTACAGTCATATATAGGCTTGGCTAGACTAGCATGCAGTGGATATATATATGTAGGAGACTGTATACACATTTAATGCACTGCAGATCACTGAATCACCTGTCTGCCTGTCTGCTTGAAAGTGTATTTGAAAACGTACACCAGGAATTGCCTGCAGTCAGATATAGGTTTGACTAGACTGGAATGCAGTGGATATATACAGTGCCTTGCGAAAGTATTTGGCCCCCTTGAACTTTTCAACCTTTTGCCACATTTCAGGCTACAAACATAAAGACATAAAATTTTAATTTTTTGTGAAGAATCACCAACAAGTGGGACACAATTGTGAAGTGGAACGAAATCTATTGGATAATTTAAACTTTTTTTAGCAAATAAAAAACTGAAAAGTGGTGCGTGCAAAATTATTCGGCCCCTTTACTTTCAGTGCAGCAAACTCACTCCAGAAGTTCAGCGAGGATCTCTGAATGATCTAATGTTGTCCTAAATGACTGATGGTGATAAATAGAATCCACCTGTGTGTAATCAAGTCTCTGTATAAATGCACCTGCTCTGTAATAGTCTCAGGGTTCTGTTGAAAGCGCAGAGAGCATCACGAAGACCAAGGAACACACCAGGCAGGTCCATAATACTGTTGTGGAGAAGTTTAAAGCCGGATTTGGATACAAAAAGATTTCCCAAGCTTTAAACATCCCAAGGAGCACTGTGCAAGCGATCATTTTGAAATGGAAGGAGTATCAGACCACTGCAAATCTACCAACACCTGGCCGTCCCTCTAAACTTTCAGCTCAGACAAGGAGAAGACTAATCAGAGATACAGCCAAGAGGCCCATGATCACTCTGGATGAATTGCAGAGAACTACAGCTGAGGTGGGAGAGTCTGTCCATAGGACAACAATCAGTCATACACTGCACAAATCTGGCCTTTATGGAAGAGTGGCAAGAAGAAAGCCATTTCTCAAAGATATCCATAAAAAGTCTCGTCTAAAGTTTGCCACAAGCCACCTGGAAGACACAACAAACATGTGGAAGAAGGTGCTCTGGTCAGATGAAACCAAAATCAAACTTTTTGCCCACAATGCAAAACGATATGTTTGGCGTAAAAGCAACACGGCTCATCACCCTCAACACACCATCCCCACTGTCAAACATGGTGGTGGCAGCATCATGGTTTGGGCCTGCTTTTCTTCAGCAGGGACAGGGAGGATGGTTAAAATTAAGGGGAAGATGGATGCAGCCAAATACAGGACCATTCTGGATGAAAACCTGTTGGAGTCTGCAAAAGACCTGAAACTGGGACGGAGATTTATCTTCCAACAAGACAATGATCCCAAACATACAGCAAAATCTACAAAGGAATGGTTCACAAATAAACGTATCCAGGTGTTAGAATGGCCAAGTCAAAGTCCAGACCTGAATCCAATCGAGAATCTGTGGAAGAGAGCTGAAAACTGCTGTTCACAAACGCTCTCCATCCAACCTCACTGAGCTCGAGCTGTTTTGCAAGGAAGAATGGGCAAGAATTTCAGTCTCTCGATGTGCAAAACTGATAGAGACATACCCCAAGCGACTTGCAGCTGTAATCGCAGCAAAAGGTGGCTCTACAAAGTATTAACGCAAGGGGGCTGAATAATTTTGCACGCCCCACTTTTCATTTTTTTATTAGTTAAAAAAAGTTTCAAAAATTCAATAGATTTCGTTCCACTTCACAATTGTGTCCCACTTGTTGGTGATTCTTCACAAAAAATAAAAATTTTATATCTTTATGTTTGAAGCCTGAAATGTTGCAAAAGGTTGAAAAGTTCAAGGGGGCCGAATACTTTTGCAAGGCACTGTATGTAGGAGACTTGACCATTGTATAACAGATGTACTATACTTCCTATACTGCCTGACAAACCCCATACCATTTCCAATCAATAGAGACCACACCAAGTTGGAGTAAATATTGGCCGTAGCAGCCTCTTTATTAATCAATACATTTAAATGAACATAACCATACAAAAAATCTAATCTTCGCGTTGGTCCGTGCATACACTCCACATACCATCTGTTTAGCAAATGCAGTACCTTTTATATATGATAATAGGCCTCTAGCCGACATACTGGCTCGGAGACAACCAACTGACCGCAGTGCACCCGTTAACCAAATTCCAGCTAAACCACCATTAGCTGGAATACCACCATCGGGACCCATACGACCGATGGGTCCTGAACTCTCCTTATTCGAGGTTTCTACATTTCTACATTCACCAGCAAAGACCAACACCCACCACAGCGCCCAAGGGCCCCCGTTGTGCTCTATGCTCTCTTGGCCCCAGCTGGCTTGCCCCTTGTCCACGGCAGCCGGGAGAACAGTACCCCAGACCCACCTTCCACAGCTGTCCCACAGACTCCGGTGTAAGGTGCGCCCCTCGAGGCCCCTCAAAACCCATACACCCACTATCATGTACGAGTCAGCTAAACTAACGCCTGTGCGCCAGCTGCCCTTCCTGCCATCCTAGCTATGTCCACCCCATCTGCAGCAGCAAGGTGGCTGGTGAGCCGCACTTGTGCCTTACACCCAACCTGGCAACCTCTGCACTCCCGTATTGCCCCGGTAGCAGCGTAATGGCGGCCCAAAAGCACCTGGGGAACCCCCCACGGGCAAATATGACCACGTGTCCACCCCCTCCCGCTATGGCCAGGGACTACCACAACTAACCACCTCCGCCAACCTGCAGACTGCCCAGAAATGTAAATATTTAAAATGGACTTACCCGGCTGCCTAGGGTGGATGGCGTCCCACCA
The DNA here is from genome assembly GCF_037356315.1 of Lithobates pipiens. NCBI lineage: Eukaryota > Metazoa > Chordata > Amphibia > Anura > Ranidae > Lithobates > Lithobates pipiens. The sequence continues at coordinate 139,802,894 of NW_027507788.1, read as the reverse complement.
GCCACAGGCCCCACCTTTAACACTGCCGGCTGTCTCTGGGTTGCTGGCCGCTGACCTCGCACCACCTCCCTCCCTGAAGGCATAGATCCCACTCCCTGTGCCGCCATACCCGTCCAAGGCTGCCCTACGTGACAAGCTACAAGCTTGTTCCTCCACGCTGCTCTGATGCTGGGGGAGGGGCCGGCTCCTTTTTACTCCTCTGTCCCCTCCTTCCCCAGGCTCCCCCCAATCTGGTAAGATTGGGGAGAGTAATCCTGTCTGTACCTGTTAACCCTGTCATGCCCAGCTCTCTGCTATTCTTCCTTTTTGTCCTTTTCACTGTGGGCTTTCCTGTATATATATTTTATGCACTGCAGCTCACTGAATCACCTGCCTGCCAGAAGTATATTAGAAACAGTACACCAGGAATGGCCTGCAGTGAGATATAGCTAAGCTGTATGCAGTGTATATATATATATATATATACATATATACATCCAGGCTTAAAATGGCTTAAAATGGCCAGAAAAAGAGAACTTTCATCTGAAACTCGACAGTCTATTCTTGTTCTTAGAAATGAAGACTATTCCATGCGAGAAATTGCAAAGAAATTGAAGATTTCCTACAACGGTGTGTACTACTCCCTTCAGAGGACAGCACAAACAGGCTCTAACCAGAGTAGAAAAAGAAGTGGGAGGCCGCGTTGCACAACTAAGCAAGAAGATAAGCACATTAGAGTCTCTAGTTTGAGAAACAGACGCCTCACAGGTCCCCAACTGGCATCTTCATTAAATAAATTAATAAGGAAGGCTATCACTCCATTTTGCAACGCCATGCCATACCCAGTGAACAGCGCTTGATTGGAGCCAATTTCATCCTACAACAGGACAATGACCCTAAACACACCTCCAAATTGTGCAAGAACTATTTACAGCAGAAGCAGGCAGCTGGTATTCTATCGGTAATGGAGTGGCCAGCACAGTCACCAGATCTGAACCCCATTGAGCTGTTGTGGGAGCAGCTTGACCGTATGGTACGCCAGAAGTGCCCATCCAACCAATCCAACTTGTGGGAGCTGCTTCTAGAAGCGTGGGGTGCAATTTCTCCAGCTTACCTCAATAAATTAACAGCTAGAATGCCAAAGGTGTGCAATGCTGTAATTGCTGCAAAAGGAGGATTCTTTGACGAAAGCAAAGTTTGATGTAAAAACAATGTTATTTCAAATACAAATCATTATTTCTAACCTTGTCAATGTCTTGACTCTATTTTCTATTCATTTCACAACGTATGGTGGTGAATAAGGGTGTCTTTTCATGGAAAACACAAAATTGTTTGGGTGACCCTAAACTTTTGAACGGTAGTGTATATATATATATACATATATATATATATATATATATATAAAATTATTAAATACACCAGGAACAGACTGCAGTCATATCTAGCGAAACTGGATATATATATATATATACAGTGCCTTGCGAAAGTTTTCGGCCCCCTTGAACTTTTCAACCTTTTGCCACAGATTCTCGATTGGATTCAGGTCTGGACTTTGACTTGGCCATTCTAACACCTGGATACGTTTATTTGTGAACCATTCCTTTGTAGATTTTGCTGTATGTTTGGGATCATTGTCTTGTTGGAAGATAAATCTCCGTCCCAGTTTCAGGTCTTTTGCAGACTCCAACAGGTTTTAATCCAGAATGGTCCTGTATTTGGTTGCATCCATCTTCCCCTCAATTTTAACCATCTTCCCTGTCCCTGCTAAAGAAAAGCAGGCCCAAACCATGATGCTGCCACCACCATGTTTGACAGTGGGGATGGTGTGTTGAGGGTGATGAGCTGTGTTGCTTTTACGCCAAATATATCGTTTTGCATTGTGGGCAAAAAGTTTGATTTTGGTTTCATCTGACCAGAGCACCTTCTTCCACATGTTTGGTGTGTCTCCCAGGTGGCTTGTGGCAAACTTTAGACGAGACTTTTTATGGATATCTTTGAGAAATGGCTTTCTTCTTGCCACGCTTCCATAAAGGCCAGATTTGTGCAGTGTACGACTGATTGTTGTCCTATGGACAGACTCTCCCACCTCAGCTGTAGTTCTCTGCAGTTCATCCAGAGTGATCATGGGCCTCTTGGCTGCATCTCTGATCAGTCTTCTCCTTGTCTGAGCTGAAAGTTTAGAGGGACGGCCAGGTCTTGGTAGATTTGCAGTGGTCTGATACTCCTTCCATTTCAAAATGATCGCTTGCACAGTGCTCCTTGGGATGTTTAAAGCTTGGGAAATCTTTTTGTATCCAAATCTGGCTTTAAACTTCTCCACAACAGTATTACGGACCTGCCTGGTGTGTTCTTTGGTCTTCATGATGCTCTCTGCGCTTTCAACAGAACCCTGAGACTATCACAGAGCAGGTGCATTTATACAGAGACTTGATTACACACAGGTGGATTCTATTTATCACCATCAGTCATTTAGGACAACATTGGATCATTCAGAGATCCTCGCTGAACTTCTGTAGTTTGCTGCACTGAAAGTAAAGGTGCCAAATAATTTTGCACGCACCACTTTTCAGTTTTTTATTTGCTAAAAAAGTTTAAATTATCCAATAGATTTCGTTCCACTTCACAATTGTGTCCCACTTGTTGGTGATTCTTCACAAAAAATAAAAATGTTATATCTTTATGTTTGAAGCCTGAAATGTGGCAAAAGGTTGAAAAGTTCAAGGGGGCCGAATACTTTCGCAAGGCACTGTATATATAAATACACATATTAAATACACTGCAGCTAACTGAATTACCTGCCTGCTCAATCTAAATGAAATGACACTCTCTCTCGGTCAGCGACAGCAACACACTACACAAGGCCAACGTGCAGGCGGCCTTATATTGTGTGGGGTGTGGACTTAACCCCCTGAGCCATAATTGGCCAATGGCACCTTGCCTTTGGCTAATTATGGCTCTCTTTGCTGGCGTTGATGTGATTGGCCAAAGGATGCGGGTCATAGTGCATGCTTGGCCAATCATCAGACAGCAATGCACTGCGAAGTCGCAGTGCATTATAGGGCATGACGTGCCACTCGAATTTGTTGTATAATGTTTGTATTTCGACTAATGATCGAACAGCCAATATTCAAGTCAAACTCATGTTCCACCCAAACATAAAGCTCATCCCTACTGCTATGCTTGTGCAGGACATTATTGTAAGGAATACCCGCTGGTAAACATCACCCATTATCTCGTCCAACTAATTAGCTTGAAACAGGAATCAATTGCAACATGTAATATAAGGGAGCAAAGCCGGTCAAGAAGCTTCTGCATGGAAATGGCAGCACTCACTGCTGTTTATCTTTAAAAGGGGAACTCCTGTTCATGGTTTTGTAGGAGGCAAAACATTTTTTTCAACTTTGTTTATCATCTACAAGAAGATAGTGAGGCCCGGAATGGAAAAAAGAGAAACAAAATAGTGCAGGGCCGGGCATGACTATGTGGAAAGGGAGACAACATGGGGTTAAAAGTGTGAGAGGTCTTAAGGGGAGGATTTAAGAAATAAAGGAATCTGAGGGGGAGGAGAGTTTATTTAAAGGGGAGGCGGGGACTTCCGGGAACAGTCGGTGAGAGAGACAGAAGGGGGCCATTTTGCACAGGCTGCTCCTCTGTCAGAGCGATGACGAGGTCGATTTAATCCTGGCACAGTGGCAGGCTGCAGCGGCAAGCAGGGGAACAGAGTGGCTTCACAGCTGCGGTGTGCCATTATGGGGATCGAGCGGAGGGGTCAGCGCCACGGGGTGAGGGTCGTTCTGCGCTCGGAGGTCCCGGTATACAGAGCATTTCTCGCCCCTGATCCTCTCCCCCAGCGGTGATCAGCACCACTCCGGTGCCCCCCTTTAGCAGTCCATCATCCCCACCGGCAGGAGCACACTAGATTCAGCCTCCATGAGGTACAGGTAGAATCCTCGTCACTGGTGGAGCGAAGGGGGTGGGGCTGTGGGCCGTCATGGCGCCCGTTCCCTGCCAGCGTGCGTAGGACAGTGGAGATTGCGATCCCCCCCTTCAACAGTGCCAGCCAAGGGGGAGATCCAGCGGGGGAGGTGCTGTGTTACTCCGAGGCTCAACGGGGCCTGAGGGAAGCAAAGAATGGAGGAGGACAGTGGGTGTGGCCCACCTGGAGATCGGCAAGCGTGGGGCATGTGCAGCGGAGGACGGATCCACCGAGAGGGAGAGGCCCACTGTGCAGCTGGGAATCTACGGCCCCCAGGCCTGCTGCACCTGGGAGGCTGCTTCCACCTATGAGCCCAGCTCATGAGGTGAGGTCGGGGGAGGAACGGTCAGGTTCGGAGGAGGAGGAGCAGCCTTGGGATCTCGCGTCATTGGAGTGGCAGGAGCAGCGGCTGTGGGGCCATACCCGTCAGCTAGGTAAGATTGAACATTGTCTCACGTCGATTTTAATGATGCACTTTGTCAGTTGCTGGAGGTGGGGAAAGGGGGTCCGAAGGGACAGGGGTACTATGCTGTGGGCACATACGGATGCAGCGGTTGTCCCGGGGGCATCGGGCGTTTCGCCTGTCACCTTTGGGACAGTGGGAAAACTGCGGAAGTTGGTGGGGGGTTGGTAGTACCTGGTTAAGAGGGGCCCCCACAGGTATCCCCATGGGTTGCCGGGTGAAAAGAGCAGACAGGGGGCAGGGGCCCCCTTAGCTTTGGCGTGGCCCCCTGCCAAGAATTCTGGTGGGGATGGCTGGTGCAATATGAGGGGTGCAGGTGGTCCCGGGTGGGGCAGATATGGTTATAATTGCAGAGGCCACAAAAGGTGTGAGTTTCCATATGCTCTGAGGGGCTGTTGGGGGCTCATTTACGGCGGGGATTCGGGTCCAGCTCGGTAGGGGTGAGTATGGGGAGTTCTTCTCTTTGCTGCCCCTTGGAGAGGGTCAAGCCCGATGACTCAGAGAATGAGGAGGAGGAGGAGGGGGAGAAGGGGTATTGGTTGAGCCCACGGACGTTGTGACTTGGCTGCAGGCATTTGCTATGATGGCAAGCGTGCACGGTCAAAGAAAAACAGGCAAATTGCTCGGCTCTAGCCTGTTACACTGCGGCCATTGGGGAGGCACACTAGGTTTAGGGGGGGACCGCTGGGCTGCAGTATTGTGCTTAGTTTAAACAGGGTAGGGTGGCTCTCTCTGGTGGGATGGCGGGACATCGGCCTCTGTAGGCGCTTGGTGTTTTAGGCGTGGGCCCCCAATGCAGTTTCTTCAGGGGGAGGGGGCTGGGGAGACACCCGCCTAGGTATTTCTATGAGAGCTACGGTGGATTCGGGGGTTCCGGCTGTCGTGAGCAGGAGTGCATCTGATGTGGGGGTTCATATCCCCTGTCCCGGTGTTTCAGAGAAGTTACGTGTGTCGAGGAGTTTGCAAACAAGGGGGATGACAACGGTGGAGGGAAGGGGAAGGATGCAGCCTTTTCCAAAATAGGTACCCTGATTGGGGGGGGGGCGGCTAGGCTGTTGGCTGATGGGTGTGTGGAAGGTTTCTTAGGATGCCGTGTTCCCTGGCGGGGGTACCGTTTATGGTGCAGTATGTACGGTCTGCTCCAAACCAAATCTGGGGGTGGTTTCTGAGAAAATGGAGAGAGTGGGGCATGGGGGAGGGCCCTTGTTATATAAAAAATGAATAAATAAAATACTAACTAAAAAAAAAAAAATGGTGGGATTTGGTTTGTTCACCAATAGGGGTGGTCCTTGAGGAGGAACCAAAAGAGGTTCGTCTTATGCCCAACTTCTCGTTTGCAAGCAGGGATTCGGTTAATGAGGCGAGGGACCCCAAAGCTTGTACGGTGTCTTATTCTTCTTTGACGCTGCTGACAGGTGGGTTTGGCGCTATGGGAAAGGAACATTCCGGGCAAAGCCTGACATCGAGGTAGCTTTTCATTGGCTTCCAGTACATCCGGTTAGTTTTTAGCTTCTGGGGTGCTGGGGCAAGGGACTGTTACATGGATAGATGGCTGGCCATGGTGGAGTGGGTGGTTAAGCATGTGTTGGGCCTGGATTTCCGTCATCCGCTATTTGGATGAATTTCTTGGTGTGGGGCCACCGGCCTCGAAGGTGTGTGCGATTCTCCTGTCCATGTTACAGCACATTGCAGGTAGGTTCGGCGTGCCATTGGTGGTGGTAAAAAACTGAGGGCTCGAAGGCAGATGTTAATTTTCTGGGGCATCAGGGACCCCGGATCCTCAAGTGGACGCGGTCAGGATTGAGATTCGGGGGATGCTGGGTCAGCGTGGTGTTTGATTCTGGTTATTACAATCTTTGCTGGGCAGGTTTTAATTTTGCATGTCACAGTAGTCCGATGTGCAGGGATTTCTGCCGACGGCTGTCGGTGGCAACAGCCAGGGTTCAGGCCCAGGCCCGATCTAAAAGGTTTTTCTAGGGAATACAAAGGGGATCTGAATGCTGGGTGCACGTGTTCGAGAAATATCATGGGCGATCGATTTGGGCTGGACCGGGGAGTAATTTGATATTGAGTGGGTCATGGATGCAGGAGGGTGGACAGGCTATGGGGCTTTCTTTCAGGGGCAAGGGAGCGCAGAGGAGGCGGGGTCCCTTCGTAACAGGTATTTTGGTATGGTTTGCAGTGGTCCTGGCTACGGAGTTGTGGGGGAGGCGTGTAGGAACTTGAAGAGTAGGTTGAAGTTTGACACTGTGTGTGGTGCAGGTTATCTACCGCATTCCCGCATCATAACAGATGGTGGTACGGTTGCTGCACCATTTGGTATGGGCATTGCATGCAGTTGCACAATGTTATGTATGCTGTACACCTCCTGGGCAGTGACAATACTCTGTTTGATTTCCTGTCTCGGTTTCAGTGGGACGAGTTCGGGAGCTAGCTCCATCTGCAGAGAAGGAGGGGTCCCGTGGGGGGTTTTGGGAGATTGTATGGGAGTCGCCGCAGGATGGATCAGTAGGTCGGTGAGTGGGCGGCCTGGTGGCTTACAACAAGGTATGGAGTGAGTGGATGGTTTCTGTATGGCTTGCTGGGGCTGTGTTGGTTGGGTCAGAGGTCAAACTGTGGGTGGTGTATTTCCTTTCCATGCACGTGAAGGTATGGGGGGGGAGGGTCGGTGTCTGCCATTAAGCGGCAACTGGCTGGTTTGGCTTTTTGTCCAAACTTCGTGGGCCAGATGGACTTCACGGAAAGAGTGTTGGGGGCAACACGCGTTTAAAGGGCTTCGGAGGTGTCACAAGCATACGGACACTTGGCTGCCATTAGCTTTTCCATTCTTCGGGCCATGGGCAGCCATTGGGCTTCCATGTGTTCCTTGGATTAAGGGGTCATTTTGTTTACAGCTGTTTTTTGCATAGCGTTTTGGCGCAATTTGAGTGGGGGGTGTTGGTGAGCCCCTACAGGCGGGTAGAAAGTTTTTTTTTTTACGGCTATGGATGTGGGTATCGGGGAAGATAGGGTGGTGTTACGTTTGCGCAGGTCTAGGACAGACCAGAGGGAAAAGGGGGTGAGTATGCAGCTGTTTACATTGCCTGGTTCCCGGGTTTGCCCTGGGAGGGTGGTGATGGACTCTTTGAGAGTTCATTTTGCAGGGGGGTGGGCCATTCTTGTTACGCAGGGATGGATCCTGAGTATCCACATTCCAGTCGTGGTAGTTTATCGGAAGAGACTTAGGGCGGTGGGGTTGGACTGTCTGGGCGGCCACAGAGGCTGCCAGGTGTGGGGCTGGATGAGGCAGCGGTAATGAGGATTAGACGGTGAGAAGGTAGGTAATTCCGCACTGGCATTTGCCTACAAAATTGTTACACGATTGAGAGTGGGCGTGGTACGGTGTCGGAGGTAGCTATCTAATAGTTAGCTTTGCTTTAGTTGTGGAATGCGTTATGTGTTGGTGTTACCCTTGTTTTGTTCATTCTGTCCTTTCAGATGAAGTGCAAATCCGCCTTGTCTGGATATGGGGGCATCTATATGTCTGTTGGTGCTACATTTGTTTGTCGTGCTGTCCTTTCTTTTTTTTTTTTCATAAAATTTCTTTTATTTATAGAAACAGTTAATACATGGGATAACAAACACATAAAACTGACACGAGTACATAAACCAAAAATCCTGGTCAGCATTGTAAAAGTATAAGTAATAAAACTAAGCCCATACTGATCAGTAAGCCCATCTCCTGTTACTTAAGTGTGTGGACTCAAGATTCAAGTGGTCTCTCATATGGTGGTCGCATATGGTATAGAGTCTCGAGTATGCGTTGTGCAGTAATAGTTGGCGAAGTGAAGCGTTTAGGTGTATGTGGAGATGGCGATGTCGATGACTCGTGTTTCAAACTCAACATGTGAGGTTGTGTGTAGGTAATCTGGTGGAATGTATAGAAGCGAGAATGGTGAGTATTCAGTTCAGTCGGATTTGGAGGGGGAAGGATGGGAAAGGGGGGAAAGGGAAAAAAAAATGGTCAAGGGGGGGAAATGGGGGCGTTTGTCTCTGACTCCCTTGTAACTGCTCTCAGATGATAGATTCTTTTATTCGGTTATCTTAAAGAAATTCGTTTCGGGACTGGATGCCTGGAGGTCCGTTAGAATGGGATGGGTATGGAGAGAAGGAGATCTGCATATTATGGGTATTGTTAATGAGATGGATCATACAAGTTTTCGATGGTCTATCCATTATATCCTAAGTGGTCCAATTGAACTAGGTGGTAGGGTTACTTAGAGCGTCAAATGCTGTAGTTGTTTGGAAGGATATACAACCAGCCCATTTTTTGCTAAATTTGGTAGGGGTATCTTGGGCAGTATGTATAAGCTTTTCTAGGTCAGCAATTTTCTGGACTCTGTTGATCCATTCTTTGAGTGATGGGGTGCGCGAGGATTTCCAGTGTAGGGGTATACATTGTTTCGCCGCATTTATTAGATGCATTGTTAGGACTTATGATACTTCTTATGAGGAAGTGTCGAGTGGTGAAGGAGAAATTGTGCCGGTGTGAACGGGATGTCATGACAGGCAATAGTGGAGATAGTTTGATGGACAGCTTTCCAAAATGTCTGGAGGGCTGGGCACTCCCACCATATGTGAAGTAGGGTGCCTTTCGACTGTTGGCAACGCCAGCAAGCATCAGAAACCGTCGGGTTAAATTTGTTAAGGAGAGACAGTGTGCGATACCATCTGGATTGGATTTTATATGCATTTTCCTGTGCATACACATTTCTCGAGCCTTTGTGGATGTTCAGGAAAATCTTCTCCCAGTTCTCTTCTGAGATCGGGATCGCTAAATCCTTTTCCCATTGCTTGCAGGCTTTACTGTCGTTAGCTTTTAAGTTCTCATACAAGAGATTGTGGGTGAGAGAGATGAGGTGAGATTGGGGCGTTCTTTGCATACATAGTCTTTCGAAAGGAGATAGTTGTCTTGGGTATTGCGCATCTTTTACTGTAGATTTAAGGTATTGTGTGAGAAGAAGGTAGTCCCACGGGGGGATGGGCGGGCGTTCCACTGTCAGAGAGAATTGATGAGCTGAAAGGAGTTTGCCTCGACGGTACATTTGATGTGCTCTAGGGCACATTTCTGGCCAGTAGTTAGTCAGGTAGCATTTGTGCATGCCCGGGGGAAAGTCAGGGTTTAGTTTTAATGGTGTCATAGGACCTGGAGTCGAGGATAGGAGCATTTTTCGACATGTTTGGTGAAAATACGTTAAGGTTGGACCAATCAAGGGGTGTTCGTGTACGTCCTGTGGGATGCGGTTCGGGGGTATCCAAGGGAGGGCATTCAAGTGTAGGTCAGTGAAGGATGCTTCCAGATTGACCCAGTCTTTTCGAGCTGAATGGAGATTCCAATCAAGAATTCTTGTGAGATGTACCGCTATGTTATAGTTAGAGAGATTAGGAAGTCCTATTCCTCCGAGATGTTTCGGACGAGTAAGTGTGAGAAATTTTATTCTAGGTGAGCGGCCACCCCAGAGGAATTTGGAGCAGATTCTGTTATATGTGCGGAAATAGGAGGGGGGAATCCTTATGGGGATAGTTTGCAAGATATACAATAATCTAGGTAACGCATTCATTTTTAGGACAGCGGCCCTACCGAACCAAGAGATTGTTGACTTATTCCGTGCTGTCCTTTCAGATGAAGTGCATATACGCCTTGTCTGGATATGGGGGCATCTCTATGTCCATTGGTGCTACCCTTGTTTGTCGTGCTGTCCTTTCAGATGCAGTGCACATACGCCTTGTCTGGATATGGGGGCATCCCTATGTCTGTGGGTGCTACCCTTGTTTGTCGTTCTGTCCTTTCAGATGAAGTGCACATACGCCTTGTCTGGCTATGGTGGCATCCCCGTGTCTGTTGGTGATACCCTTGTTTGTTGTTCTGTCCTTTCGGATGAAGTGCACATACGCCTTGTCTGGATATTGGGGCATCCCTATGTTTTTGGGGGGCCAGGCGAGCGGAGGATAGATCAGATGGCAGGCGGCTGGGTATCTCTCGGAAGGAGGCGTGTATCCGCTGGCTAGGGATCCCTGGGATGGTGTGGAGCACGGTGGTGCCGGAGGTACAACATTAAGCTCACCTCGGTCAGGCAACTGGACGTTCTGGTTCTACGGGTGGGAGAGAATGTTTAGGGGTCAGTCTCATCAGGGAGGTAATTTCAGCTGTTAAGTCAGAATGTTGACACTCCGCTCGGCCTTTCCCTGCCGGGTTAATGGTGTGGTCCGACATTGTTGCCCAGACTACAAGGCTCATTGCGTGATCAGTAGCAAGGTATAATAAAGCTTGCCTGTGGTGAACAAGGTGGTGGGGTGAGTTGTTTCATGTAAGGGGGTTTGGGCAGTTATACACACGGAGTTGGAGACTAAGGTGGGTATGTTCCGGTGGGGCGAGGGGATTCACCTCTCAGCTGTGGGTATTGACCTGTGGGCGCTGGGTCTTTAGGAGCAGATTCAGTGGGCCCTGCGGGTGTGGAGGGGCCCTTAAGGGTAAGGGGTTATCCTTGCGGGCTGTGGCGGTGTCTTTGGTCTTTGATGGTGGCAAAATCATACGTGATGGAAGTGGTGGGGGGCTCATCGGTAGTATGTGCCCCTCTGGTTTATTCCAGTGGAATGGTGTCTACTGGAATACGGTAATGGTTGCACTGTGGGAAGGGGGTTATCTCCGAGCTGATCATACGGCTGGAGGCCTGGTATGGTGAAAAAGGTCCCGCAGTGTAGTGGTGGATAGTGGTAAGTTTGGGGTGCCATCATAGACCAATAGACTGTGATTTAAAAAAGTTGTCGTTACAAAGGTTATATGGTAAAATTGGAAAATATTTAATATTTGGTTAATAAAAGGCAGCTATGGCCATTTATACTCCAAACTCCTGTGTGGTCTCATTTGATGGGGGTAAAAGAAAAGGGGATTGGGGTAGTATGTGTGGTCCAAGGACAGTAAAAGAAGGTTAGGGATATCTAGACTACACTAGTCAAGTGAGGCCCCTGAACGGAAAAAAGAGAAACAAAATAGTGCAAGGCCGGGCATGACTATGTGGAAAGGGAGACAGCATGGGGTTAAAAGTGTGAGAGGTCTTAAGGGGAGGATTTAAGAAATAAAGGAATCTGAGGGGGAGGAGAGTTTATTTAAAGGGGAGGCGGGGACTTCCGGGAACAGTCGTTGAGAGAGACAGAAGGAGGCCGTTTTCCCACCCACCCTCCCTGTGTTTTTTGTTGTGTGTGTTGTCTGTTTGTTTTCTTTTATTTCAGGAACCATGGACTTGGGTCGTCATAGCAGCTGTGTAATGGCGGTGTCTTTGGTCTTTGATGGTGGCAAAATCATACGTGATGGAAGTGGTGGGGGGCTCATCGGTAGTATGTGCCCCTCTGGTTTATTCCAGTGAAACGGTGTCTGCTGGAATACGGTAATGGTTGCACTGCGGGAAGGGGGTTGTCTCCTAGCTGATCATACAGCCTGGTATGGTGAAAAAGGTCCCGCAGTGTAGTGGTGGAAAGTGTTAAGTTTGGGGTGCCATCATAGACCAATAGACTGTGATTTAAAAAAGTTGTTGTTACAAAGGTTATACGGTAAAATTGGAAAATATTTAATATTTGGTTAATAAAAGGCTGCTATGGCCATTTATACTCCAAACTCTTGTGTGGTCTCATCATTTGATGGGGGTAAAAGAGAAGGGGATTGGGGTAGTATGTGTGGTCCAAGGACAGTAAAAGAAGGTTGGGGATATCTAGACTACACTAGTCATGCTAAATGCCAGTTACACAGATACATAAGAACCAATTAGTTGGTTCCCAGCTATTAACTGGTCCTGTAGGTTATTCCCGAGCAGAATTAGTCAAGGAAAGAATTGGGTGTGGCATGAGGGCTACAAAGCAAGATTTCTCTCTTTTTGGGCGGTGACCTGGGTGGGGTGGATGCTAAACTGACCCAACAACACCCAAAGCCAAGTCATTATGAATGCCCACACAACATATCTTTTGATAAATGATGAAACTATTATTTATAAAGCTGTACACAGTAATTGCCCAAGTGGCTGAATGAATCCTCTCACAGCCAACACAGTTTTGAGAATCTTATTGATAGCACTTGACTTTGGTATTAAATATGGCTTGTTGCCTGTTATACCAATAACCCCACCCTTCCATCTAATGACCACACCACTCAGAATTGGAGTATTGGCCATATCAGCCAATTTATTAACCAAAATATAAATATCCAATAACCATTTGGCGACCAGCCGTCGCAGTTGTACTGAGGCAGAATGTCACGGCTGGGCGAAGTGACGTCATGTCAGTGACTGCCAGAGCCACTGCCAGAGGCGTGAGCATGCCCGTTGCTCCCCCCGGAGCCGATGCGAGAGCCTGGCGTTCACGATCGCTGCGGGGCTCCCGCGATCGTGGCTGACACACGGAGAACTGGGATCTGTGTGTATAAACACACAGTTTCCGGTTCTCTGAGGGTAGAAGAGAGAGCTCGTCTGTTCATACAGAGTATGAACAGCGATCTGTCATCTCTCCTACACAGTCCCCCCCCCTTCAGTTAGAATTACCTACCAGGGAAAGCAATTAACCCACTGATCGCCCCCTAGTGTTAACCCCTTCCTTGCCAGTAACATTTTTACAGTAATCAATGTATTTTTATAGCACTGATGTATAAATGCCAATGGTGCCAAAAATGTGTCAAAATTGTCCGATGTGTCCATCATAATGTTGCAGTCCTGATAAAAATCTCAAATCACTTTCATTACTAGTAAAAAAAAAAAAAAATGATAATAAAAATGCCATAAAATTATCCCCTATTTTGTATTTTGTATAACTTTTGCAAAAACCAATCACTATACACTTATTGCAAATTTTTTTTTCCAATAATATGTAGAAGAATACATATCGGCCTAAACTAAAGAAAAAAAATATTTTTTATATATTTTTGGGGGATATTTATTATAGCAAAAAGTAAAAAATATTGCGTTTTTTTCAAACTTGTCACTTTTTTTGTTTATATCGCATTTGTTTTTTGTGATATGGCACTTCATCGCTTTAACTGACAATTACGCGGTCGTGCGACGTTGCACCCAAACAAAATTGACATCCTTTTTTCCCCACAAATAGAGCTTTCTTTTGGTGGTATTTGATCATCTCTGTGGTTTTTATTTTTTGCGCTAAAAAACAAAAAAAGAGTGACAATTTTGAAAAAAACTAAAATAATATAATACTTTTTGCTATAATAAATACCCCCAAAAAAGCAATTTTTTTATTAGTAATGGCTACGATCTGCGACATTATGGCGAACACATCGGACACTTGACACATTTTTGGGACGATTGACAATTATACTGCGATCGGTGTTATAAAAATGCACTGATTACTGTATAAATGTCACTGGCAGGGAAGGGGTTAACACTAGGGGGCAATTAAGGGGTAAACTGTGTTCCCTGACTGTGTGTTCTAACTGCAGGGGGAGGGGACTGACTAGAGATGGTGGTTCCTAGATATTACGATCTGTCTTTCCTCACAGAGCAGAACAGTGATGTGTGTTCTTACACCTACGGCTGCTGACCCCGCACCATCCCCCATTCATGAAGGCATACATTCCGCTCCCCGTGCCGCCATACCCATCCAAGGCTTCGTGTTCGAGTCGAATTCCGGTGAATTCCGAACGTTATGGGCCGTTTGCGCCAAATTCGTGTGGCGCTCACAGCCCACAATGCACTGTGCTATCGCAGTGCATTGCTGGCTCATGATTGGCCAAGCATGCACTGTGACCCCGCATGCTTGGCCAATCACAGCGCCGGCAGCGAGGAGAGCCATGATTGGCCACATGCAGGATGCCTGTGGCCAATCATAGCTCAGGCTGTGTAGTACACGCCCCATACTATATAAGGCCGCCAGCGCGGCGGCCTTGTGTAGTGTGTTGGCGTCTGTAGCAGTTAGTGGGTGTTCTGTGTACCTTTAACACAGTATACACCGATCGTTATCGGACGATTTTTCGCTCCTGCTCTTCTGTAGTGGTTGTTGCCTGCGTGCCCTGACCGCAGTATACACCGCTATAGCCACATATATAGCTAACTATCTTGCTCATTTTAAATAGAGCTTGCAGTCAGCGGTAGGAAATTGTGCGTGCTGTCTCCGTGCTCTGAACCCAGTATACACCGCTATATCCACCTATATAGCTAACTATCTTGCTCGTTTTAAATAGAGCTTGCAGTCAGCGGTAGGAGATTGTGCGTGCTGTCTGCGTGCCCTGAACCCAGTATACACCGCTATATCCACCTATATAGCTAACTATCCTGCTCGTTTTAAATAGAGCTTGCAGTCAGCGGTAGGAGATCGTGCGTGCTGTCTGTATGCTCTGAACCCAGTATACACCGCTATATCCACCTACATAGCTCTTCTCTATTTGAGCAATCTGCCATCTGCAGGAGTTAGTGGAAGTCGTGTGTGCCTCCAGCACAATATACACTACCCAATTGCTGGTTTTCCCAACTCCCTTCAGGCCATTACCATGTCTGGAAGGCCAGCAAGGAGAGGTAGACAGGCGCGAGCCGATAAAAGAGGGCAAGCAGGCTCTGTGTTTAGAGACAACAGTGCTGGTCGTGGACGTGGTGCATCGTCATCATCAGCACGTGGCCATGGGACACGCTTGTCCTTCTTTTCGGCAGCTGGACATGTTGAGCCACAACATGCCAATGACTTGGTAGAGTGGATGACCAAGCCCTCTTCATCCTCCTCATCCTCTCTCACCCAGGCTCAGGGTACTAGCAAAGCAGCTGCCAACGCATCGTCTTCCCTCCTCTCAATGTCATCATCAGTGACTCCTTCCCTAGACCCACCACGTCCTCCTGAGGAGTCTCCTGGACTCTTTGAGCACAGTGTTGGGTACATGCTCCAGGAGGATGCCCAGTGTTTTGTAGGCTCTGATGATGATACTCAGCTAGAGGAAGGCAGTAGCGTGAATGCAGAGAGAGGGGATGCTCAAGAAGGACAGCAATCTGGCAGTCATGTTCCACAAGCTGCAGCATACTGCCAGGTTTGCTCCAGCGATGAAGAGGGAAGGGATGATGAGGGCACTGACTCCACGTGGGTGCCTGGTAGAAGAGAGGAGGAGGAGGCACATGTCCAACGAGGCAGGATGCCCTCCGGGGGCCAGCTTAGGGGCAGCACACCAACTGAATCACACCGCAGAGCTCCGCCTGTGCAGGGCGCTGCCCCTGTGCGTTATTCTAAAAGTTCTTTGGTGTGGGCCTTTTTTGAGACGAGTGCATCAGATCGCACCGCTGC
Source organism: Lithobates pipiens (assembly GCF_037356315.1). Lineage (NCBI taxonomy): Eukaryota > Metazoa > Chordata > Amphibia > Anura > Ranidae > Lithobates > Lithobates pipiens. Next base: position 139,787,181 of record NW_027507788.1, on the reverse strand, counting down.
TATTTGCAACATATGACTCAAGAGTATCTTGCGTGGCCAAAACATCAGACGCTTGGGCACCACATGCTTGACCAGACATATGTTGACCTGCCATGCAGCTCGTTGGCAAGCGTACCTCAAAGACCCACACCAAAGAACAAAGCGGACCTCTCCTTGCTCCTCATCAGCTGGGATCTCCAACCCCACTACACCTTCAGTCCTCTCTGAAACCTGCTCTGAGAGGAATGAAGGTGTACAATTAGGTGCTTCCGGGCACTCTGCTAGCAGTACACCCATGTCCGATTATAGCAGGCAAATGTCCCTGCCCCAGCTGCTGGACCGGCGAAAGAAGTTTACTCCCAGCCATCCACATGCCCAGCGGTTGAATGCTAGCTTGGCTAAATTGCTAGCACTTCAACTGCTGCCTTTTCAGTTGGTAGACTTGGCCCCCTTCCGTGAGTTTGTACAATGTGCGGTTCCTCAGTGGCAGGTCCCCAAACGCCACTTCTTCTCACGGAAGGCGATTCCGGCTCTCTACCGGCATGTGGATAACAATGTCCTTGCCTCGCTGGACAGGGCGGTCAGCGGTAAGGTGCATATTACTGCTGACTCATGGTGCAGCAGGCATGGACAGGGACGTTACCTGTCTTTCACGGCCCATTGGGTCACTCTTCTGGCAGCTGGGAAGGATGCAGGACAAGGTGCAGTAGTGTTGGAGGTTGTTCCGCCACCACGCCTCCAAAATGCTACTATTGGTTGTGACACACCTCTCTCCTCCACCCCCTCCTCTTCTTCTTCCTCCATGGCCTCTTCCAGTGCTCTGTCCTCAGAACCAGCGGTGCTCCATAGGCATTCCAGGGGCTACGCAAGTACGCAGGCAAAACGATGCCATGCCGTGCTTGCGCTGGTTTGTTTGGGGGACAGGAGCCACACTGGGGTGGATGTTTTGTCAGCTCTGCAGGGGCAGGCCGAGAGGTGGTTGTCGGCACTGCATCGCTTTAACTGACAATTGCGCGGTCGTGCGACGTGGCTCCCAAACAAAATTGACGTCCTTTTTTCAGCACAAATAGAGGTTTCTTTTGGTGGTATTTGATCACCCTGCGGTTTTTATTTTTTGCGCTATAAACAAAAATAGAGCGACAATTTTGAAAAAAACGCATTATTTTTTACTTTTTGTTATAATAAATATCCCCCAGATATATATAAAAAAACATTTTTTTCCCTCAGTTTAGGCCGATACGTATTCTTCTACATATTTTTGGTAAAAAAAAATTGCAATAAGCGATTATTGATTGGTTTGCGCAAAAGTTAAAACGTTTACAAAATAGGGATAATTTTATAGCATTTTTATTAATAATTTTTTATTATTTTTTTTTTTACTAGTAATGGCGGCGATCAGCGATTTTTATTGTGACTGCGACATTGTGGGGGGACCCATCGGACATTTTTGACACATTTATGGGACCATTGTCATTTATACAGTAATCACTGCTATACAAATGCAGTGATTCCTGTGTAAATGACACTGGCAGTGAAGGGGTTAACCAGTGGGTGGCAGTGTAGGGGTTAAGTGTTCCTAGGGGTGTGTTACTAACTGTGGGGGGGGGTTGGGGTTTCATTTAGTGAACACTGATCTCTGCTCCAATCACATGGAGCAGAGATCAGCGTCACTAGTTGCTAGGCAGAATGAAGAAATGCTGTTTACAACGGCATTTCTTCATTTGGCCGCTCCGTGAGACGATCGCGGGGATGCCCACGGCGATCGAGTCTGCGGGTCCCGCGACCGGACTCACGGGGGTCCCGACCAGCGCGGGAGCACGCCGCCGGCGACGCGCTCCCGATGGCAGGGCGGCAAATTTAAAGGGACGTACATGTACGCCCATTTGCCTGCCCGTGCCATTCTGTCGACGTACATCGTCGTGCGCTGGTCGGCAAGTGGTTAAGCCAGCAATGGTGGTTTGCGACAATGGCACCAACCTCCTCTCAGCCCTCAGACAGGGACAACTGACCCATGTGCCCTGTGTGGCTTACGTCCTTAAACTGGTGGTGCAGCGGTTCTTGGGCAGGTACCCGGGCTTACAGGATGTCCTGAAGCAGGCCAGGAAAGTCGGTGTGCATTTCCGCCGATCATTTAATGCCTGTGCTCGGCTGGCTGAGCTCCAAAAGGAGTTGAACCTGCCCAAGAACCGCCTTATATGTGACATGCCCACCAGGTGGAACTCAACGTTGGCCATGCTGCAGCGGCTGCACACGCAGCAGAGGGCCATCAATGAGTACCTGTGCGACTAGGGCACCAGGACAGGGTCAGGGGAGCTCGGTTTTTTCTCACCACCCCAGTGGGGCATGATCAGGGATGCATGCACTGTCCTGTCACCGTTTGAGGAGGCCACAAGGATGGTGAGCAGTGACAGTGCATGCATCAGTGACACTGTACCTCTTGTCCACCTCTTGGAGCATACGCTGCGTGGAATAATGGACAGGGCACTTGAGGCAGAACAGAGGCAGGAAGAGGAGGACTTCCTTGCCTATCAAGGCTCCCTTTATTCAGATAGTGTTCCTGCTGTGCCACCCATCATACAGGATGAGGATGAGGAGGAGGAGGAGGAGGAGGATGATTGTGTCAGCATGGAGGTGGAGGCTGGCACTCAGCATCATCAGCAGCAGCAGTCTTGTAGGGATGATTTACAGTTCCAAGAAACCCGTGGACTTGTACGTGGTAGCTGCGGATCATGTTGTCCTTAGTGACTCAGAGGACTCCAGACCGAATGCCTCAGCTAACCTATGCTGCATGGCCTCCCTGATCCTGCAAAGCCTGCAGAAGGATCCTTGTATTCTTCGGATCAAGGAGAGGGACCATTACTGGCTAGCCACTCTCCTTGATCCATGGTACAAGGGTAAGGTTGCCGACCTTATCTTGCCGTCGCAGAGGGAGCAGAGGATGAGACATCTCCGGGAGGCCTTGCAGAAAGGTCTGTGCAATGCTTTTCCAGAGACTGGGAGGTTACAAACTCCTGGTCCTGGACAACGTGTTGCTGAGGCATCGGTCAGAAGGAGCGGTGGAGAAGGTGGCCGTCTGACTGATGCTTTCAGGCAATTTTTTAGTCCGCAGCCCCAAGGTATGATCGGTTCCAGCAACCATCGCCAGCGTCTGATTTACATGGTGCAGGAATACCTAGGGGCAAGGTCAGACTTGGACACCTTTCCCACCGAAAATCCTCTGGTTTATTGGGTCTTGAGGATGAATCACTGGCCAGAGCTTGCACAGAATGCAATTGAGCTACTGGCCTGTCCTGCATCCAGCGTTCTTTCGGAACGCACCTTCAGTGCTGCTGGTGGCTTTGTTACCGATCACAGGGTGTGCCTGTCCACCGAATCAGTTGATCGACTGACCTTCATCAAGATGAATCAGTCTTGGATCACCCACAGCTACCAAGCACCGGAAGCTGATGTAACCGAATAATTTTTTTTGAAATATCACATCCCTTCAAGACTGCCTATGCTGATGCTGAGTGACTGTCCTGTTATGTTGATTGTCTATCCTCTTCCTCCTCCGCTGATATGTTGGAAGAACATTTTTGGTTCTGGGTGATGCCATCAGCCCAATTTTTCTGCCCCTGTTTAAAAGGGCATTTAATTAAAATTTTTGATGCAATGCTTTGCAGCAGGGCTAATTCCTGCACTAAAACTAGAGTATATGGGAGAGGTTGCAGTGTCGTGGCACCAGCACCAGTGCCTAAGGCCCAATTTTTCTGCCCCTGTTTAACAGGGGCGTTTAATTACAATTTTTGATGCAATGCTTTGCAGCAGGGCTAATTCCTGCACTAAAACTAGAGTATATGGGAGAGGCTGCAGTGTCGTGGCACCAGCACCAGTGCCTAAGGCCCAATTTTCCTGGCCCTGTTTAACAGGGGCGTTTAATTACAATTTTTGATGCAATGCTTTGCAGCAGGGCTAATTCCTGCAATAAAACTAGAGCATATGGGAGAGGTTGCAGTGTCGTGGCACCAGAACCAGTGCCTACGGCACAATTTTTCTGCCCCTGTTTAACAGGGACATGTAATTACAATTCTTGATATAATATTTCACAGGAGGGCCCATTCCTGTGCCCACCCAGAGTAACTGTGAGGACTTATAGTGTTGTGGCACCAGCACCACAACCATCAAAGGTCAATTTTTCTACCACTGTTCAACAATGGCATGTAATTACAATTCTTGATATAATCGTTCACAGCAGGGCGCTCCAGCGCCCACCAAGAGTCACTTTCAGGGCTTACAATGTTGTGGCAAAACCAACACCTTGTTCCGCCATTTCTGCAGAGCATATAGGGCAGGCCCCTACTTTCAAATATCCAACCTACAAACATCTCCTACTGCAAATGGAAGGAGACAACAGCAAGTGAGATAAAAAAAGACGGACAGCAAAACAAATTATACAGGGGTGATAACCCTTCCCTATGTTTTCCAAAAAGCTTAAAAATAGTTTTTTTGACTGGAGCTACACTTTAAAAATGTACCAGTTGTAAATTACAAACAGATTCAACTTAACACAACAAATATACACAGTCCCTGTCTTGTTTGCACCGCCTGTATACTGCTGTTCTGAGTATATAGGGCCTGGGGGCCACACGTATTTCCTTTTTTTAATATGGGTATGGGGTTCCCCTTAATATCCGTACAAGACCTAAAGGGGCTGGTAATGGGCAGGGAGAGCTACCCATGCCATTTTTCTGAATGATTTTCAACCATATTGCAGGAACCAGATATAACATTAAAACCGCAAGCAGTTTTAAATGACGTTATTTCCGTTAAATGGCATTTTGTGCAGGGACTGTTCTAAACACGGGAAACACGTGGCACTTCATAGGCATACTATAGACACCCCCCAGGCACGATATTTAAAGGAATATTTCACTTTTTTTTCACTTTAATCGTCATTAAAATCAGTGCTCCCGCCAAAACTGACATTTTTAAAACTTTTTTTTGCATTGACCCATGTCCCCTGGGGCAGGAGCCAGGTCTCCAAACCCTTTTTAGGACAGTATCTTGCATATTAGCCGTTAAAATTAGCACTTTTAATTTCGAACGTTCGAGTCCCATAGACTTCAATGGGGTTCTAACGTCCGTGCAAATTTGGGGTCCGTTCGAAAGTTCTGGTGCGAACCGAACCGGGGGGTGTTCGGCTCATCCCTAATATATATATGTGTAGCTGGCTCCTGAAGAACACATGCTATGTGTTTTTCAAATTTAAGGTTACACCCGAACTGCAGATTGGTTTGGGTACAATAGTCTAAATTTGGACTTCAGCATCAATCTGACTGGACTATGAGATGTTCAGCCTGGCCACAGGGGGGACTGTCTCTTCTGGCAGGCATGGAACTATGGTCTATTTGGGCACTTAAGTTACTTTCTCTCGAAGCCCACCCAGTGGGAGTGATGCTTTTGCTGTACTTTCTGGAAGAGGGTATTTAAGATGCGGCTGTCACATGGTTCGGTGTTCCAGTCCAGAAGGATGCACTGACTTCATGGTCCTGGTCCTCCTGACCAGCCCCCAGGAAGGCTATGGCCTGGGGTGCAGATCCATCCGATCTTGTGGCCTCGGGGCTGGCTAGCCCGAGGCAAGGAAACTAAAGGAGGATTCTGAGGTGGTTGGGTGCCGTCTCCGTTTTGGGAGAGACCCAGTGACTTCAAGCATTCCAGGGGAGGACTCTTCAGAAGAAGACCACGTACGGGCTGGTTTCTTAGTAAGAGCCTGGAAGGGTTGAAGTACCCAAGAGAATCCGGTCTTGTGTATATCGCCAAGCTGTCTGAAAGATCCAGGTATCACACAAGTGTTCTACAAGTTTAGTTTCCTACATGTTCTACAACAACATCTGTGGCAGAGACGTATTCGTGTATGTTCTACAACAACTGTGGCAGAGACTTGTTCCTGAGCAAGCACTTTGTTGGCTGCTAGGCCTTGTGAGAGAGGGACTGTCCGACTTGAGTGAACATCCAGTTGTGAATGGCTATTCACTGGATGCAGTCAAAGTAAGCACGTTCTTCAACTTTGACTTTGACACTAATGCCGCATACACACGATCAGACTATCCGGCGGACTTACTGCGGCGGACAAACCGCCGGACTTTGCAGCGGAGGTTCACTGGACTTTCCAAACGAGCGGACCTGCCCACACACGACCGGACTTTTCCGGCGGACTAGGTCTGGCGGACAATCCGCCGGACTTTTGAAATGAACGGACTTACCCACACACAGAGAAAAGTCTGTCCATTTTGAACATGGCTCCAGGTAGACGGGACTAGCGAAGGAATTCAATGTTGCCGCCTCCATCGGCGAGATTGACACGCCGCTAGTCACCTGGTATGGACTTAAAGGGGAAGCCCTACACCGAAAAAACGGTGTGGGGGTCCCCCCAAAGTCTATAGCAGGCCCTTATCCGAGCACGCAGCCCAGCCGATCAGGAAAGGGGGTGGGGATGAGCGAGAGCCCCCCCTCCTGAGCCGTACCAGTCCGCTTGCCCTCAACATGCAGGGGGTGCTTTGGGGAAAGGGGGCCCTGCGGCCCCTCAACCCTAAAGCACCTTGTCCCCATGTTGATGAGGACAAGGGCCTCTTCCCGACAACCCTGGCCGTTGGTTGTTGGGGTCTGCGGGAGGGGGGCTTATCAGAATCAGGGGGCCTCTTTAATAAGGGGGCTCCAGATACCGGCCCCCTCACCCTATGTGAATGAGTATGGGGTATGATGTACCCCTACCCATTCACCTGGTGAAAAAAAAATGTAAATAAAAAACCACAACACAAGTTTTTAAAATAATTTACTGGACAGCTCTGGTGGTCTTCTCTTCTTCCGTCTTGGGGGGCTCCTCCGTTTCTTCATCATCGGCGCCGCTGTCCGGGGGTCTTGTCCCGCTCTTCGGGGGTCTTGTCCCCCTCTTTGGTTCTTCTGCTGGGCCTCCGCTATCTTCTGCTAGCTCTTTTACTAGCGTTGGCCCGTCCTTCTGTCGCTGTCGCTGCTGCTGCCACCGCCATCTTCTTCTCTTCTTATTCCTTGCGATGTTGACACGACGCTCTCTCTGGCCGCAATGGCAGGGAAGCGTTGTGCAGCAACTTATATAGGGACAAGGGGCGGGGTCACTGGGTGATGTCATAGCCCCAGCATCCTCTGGGGCTGTGACATCATAAGGGGCGGGTCATCATGTGACATCACCCAGTGACCCCACCCCTTGTCCCTATATAAGTCGCCGCACAACACGTCCCTGCCATTGGGGCCAGAGAGAGCATCATGTCACCATCGCAAGGAAGAAGAAGGCGGCGGCGGCAGCGACAGAAGACTGGGCCAATGCTAGTAAAAAAGCTAGCAGAAGATAGCGAAGAACCGAAGAGGGGGACAAGACCCCTGAAGAGCGGGACAAGACCCCGAAGTCGGAAGAAGACCCCCAGACAGTGGCCGCGACGACGAAGAAAGCCAGGATCCTCCGCTAGTAAAATAGCTAGCAGAAGATAGCGGAGGAGTCCGGCAAGAAGTCCGATCATGTGTACAGGGCATAAGAGTACCTGAACTTCCTTTCCAACCCTCGGATCCCATTTTAAGGGACTGTTCATTGTCTAAGTTTTTGCAAATAAAATCCATTTAAGTGGATCTCTCGTCAGTCTCCCAAGTTACTGGGCCATCTACACCCCTAGACGTGACGTGAGGAGAAAGAAGGTAACGGTAAACCCAAATCTAACCAGCAGCTCCTTCAGGGGTTAGTGCTACATTATATATATATATATATATATATTGTGGTAGTACGGAATCTCCAATCCTGGGACCGGGTTTTGGGAACAGCCAGAAGTCTGGCTGGATGATTGCACAGGTGGGTCCTGGGTTTAAAACAGAGCCAAGACCATGGTTCTGGGCTCCACCCTCCCGAGGAGTCCAGGCGAGTAAGGGAGAAGAAGTGTGCATGGCTGCACAGGTCGGTCTGTCAGAGTAGACAGAGGGTCCAAGCTTGTGGGCTGAAAACAAGAAGCTAGTAAAGAGTGCTGAGGTACTGGGTGTACAGGAACTCTGTTAAAGAGCCAAGAGGGCTGCAGCCGAAGTCTGAGCAGCAGTGCTGCTAAAGAGAGCCAGGTGGCTTGGTATTTTTGGTTCTACGTACATTATTGCTGTGGGAGGCTGAAACCCCTGTGTGGGCAACTATTTTGTTATTGGACTTTTCTTTCTTTAATAAAAGTGGGCCTACAAGCCCTTAAAACGGCATGTCTGGCGTGGACTCAGCTCACTGGTAAGCTCTACCTTTAAGCTAAAATAACCTCCCAAATATTACAATATATATATATATATCTATATATATATATGTATATATATATATATATATATATATATATATATATATATATATATATATATATATATTGTACAGGTCACCAAGGTTGGGTCCTGGACGGGTGCTATGTAGCGCCTATATTCAGCATGTGGTCCCTTTAAGGGAATCATGGTAGGCCTCAGGGGGTCACCCAAAAATGGGTGACAAATTCCGGGAATAGTTTTGGGAGAAGACTGACTCGCGGTCCTCTCTATATTTAAGAGAGATAGTTGGGGCCCGGAATTTGGGAGGCTCTGAAGTGACATTTGGGCGTGCCCAAAGCCCGGTATAAATCCAAGGGGGATCGGAGATTCGCTGTCCAAGGGCCTCGGCTATGGAATGCTCTACCAATCAACATCCGCCTGGAAGAAAATCACCTGGCTTTTAGGAAAAAACTCAAGACCTTCCTCTTTTAGCAGATGATCAAAGCTCGCCACAGCGCCTAGAGGCGATTCAGTTTGCATTGTGCGCTATACAAGTATTTCATTCATTCATTCATTCATTCATTCATTCGAAAGAGCCTTCCTCCCTGACCACAGGGATTCGGCCCACAGGGGGTTAACAGCCTCCAAGAAGACAGCCTATAAGACAGGAAGTAATAGAGAGGTGGTGGTGAAGAGGAGAAGGAGAAGAACACTTGTCTGAGGAGCTGTCTTGTTGTCTTGCAGGCTGCAAAAAGATCTCTGCAAGGACTCTAAAAACAACTTTTTGGTGAAGACCTGACTTCAAGAACTGTAGGTGCTTTCTTTTCGTATTATTTGTGATGAAGATAAGCAGACTTTAATTTATGTTTTTTGTATGCTGAAGAAAAGCTTTATTTTTGATTTAATTATAAAATAAATGTATTTTGGTTTCACCTTATACCGGTTTACGCACTTGGTCCCGTGGAGCTAGTATCCCCAAACTTTACAACTGGTGTCTTGGATGCTGGCAAAAGTGCATTTGCAGCCTCAAAAACCGTTTAAAAACTGACATTTAAAAGAGACTGTGTACAAATTGCATGTCTTGGGTGAAGCCAGGCCAGACGCTGCAAGCAGCAGGCAAAGACATGGAGGAGGTCATCAGGGCTTTGGCACAAGCCACCGTGACCCAGCAGCAAGCTTCAGCAGACGCTGATGAGGAAGCGATGGCTCAGCAGCAGCAGGCCCTGGCACAGGCCATAGCTGCACAACAGGAAAGTACACGGCTGCTAGCTGCCCAGTTTACTGCTCAGCAGGAGTCCACTCAAGCACAGGTGGCTGCCTTGCAGGAGGCAGTACAGTGGCTGGCTCAGGGACGTGAACAAGTGGCTGTCGCCGCTGGCAACCAGGTGTCTGTGAGGGCCAGCCATTTTTTACAAAAATTAATGCCCAGCGATGATGTAGAGGCCTTTCTCACCACCTTTGAGAGGATAGCGGAGAGAGAGGGGTGGCCCCGTGACCAATAGGCCGGCATTATCTCCCCTTTCCTCACCGTTGACCCGCAAAAGGCCTATTTTGACCTCCCAGTGGAACATATCAGTGACTATGAGCGTCTGAAGGCAGAGATCTCTTAAATACACTGCAGCTAACTGAATCATGCTGCAGCTAACTGAATCACCTGCCTGCCTGAAGTATTTTAGAAACAGTACACCAGGAATGGCCTGCAGTCAGATCTAGCTAAACTGGATACAGTATATATTTTATATATATATATATATATATATATATATATATATATATATATACATATATATACACACACACACACGAGACTGACTGTATAAATATATTAAATACACTGCAGCTAACTGAATCGCCTACCTGCTTAATCTAAATGAAATTACACTCTCTCTCAGTCAATGCCAGCAACACACTACATAGGGCCAATGTGCAGGCGGCCTTATACAGTATGGGGCGTGGACTTAACCCCATGAGCCATAATTGGCCAAAGGCACCCTGCCTTTGACCAATTATGGCTCTCTTTGCTGACGGCGCAGTGATTGGCCAAAGCATGCCAATCATCAGACAGCAATGCACTGCGATGTTGCAGTGCATTATGGGGTGTGATGCGCCATTCAAATTTGGTGCTAACGCCCCATAATGTTCGTATTTCAACGAATGATCGAACAGCCAATGTTCGAGTCAAACTCATGTTCGACCCAAACATAAAGCTCATCACTACTGCTATGCTTGTGCAGGACATTATTGTAAGGAATACCCGCTGGTAACCACCACCCATTATCTCATCCAACTAATTAGCTTGAAACAGGAATCAATTGCAACATGCGATATAAGGGGGTGAAGCCGGTCAAGAAGCTTCTGCACGGAAATGGCAACACTCATTGCTGTCTATCTTTAAAAGGGGCACTCCTGTTCATGGTTTGTAGCAGGCAAAAAAAAAAATGTCAACTTTGTTTATCATCTACAAGAAGGTTGCTAAATACCAGTTACACAGATACATAAGAACCAATTAGTTGGTTCCCAGCTATAAACTGGTCCTGTAGGTTATTCCCAAGCAGAATTAGTCAAGGAAAGAATTGGGTGTGGCCTGAGGGCTACAAAACAAGATTTCTCTCTTTTTGGGCGGTGACCTGGGTGGGGTGATTGCTAAACTGACCCAACAACATCCAAAGTCAAGTCATCATGAATGCCCACACAATACATCTTTTGATAAATGATGGAACTGCTTATTATCTATAAAGCTGTACACAGTAATTACCCAAGTGGCTGAATGAATCCTCTCACAGCTAACACAGTTTTGACACGGAGAATCTTATTGATAGCGCTTGACTATGGTATTAAATATGGCTTGTTGCCTGTTATACCAATAACCCCACCCTTCCATCTAATGATCACACCACACAGAATTGGTGTACTGGCCATATCAGCCATTTTATTAAACAAAATATAAATATCCAATAACCATTTGCCGACCAGCCGCCGCAGTTGTACAGATCACCGCCATTACTAGAAAAAAAAAACATATTTTGTAGACGCTATAACTTTTGCACAAACCAATCAATATATACGCTTATTGCTATTTATTTATTTTATTTTTTATTTTTTTTACCAAATTTTTTTTTAATATATTTTGGGGGGATATTTATTATAGCAAAAAGTAAAAAACCACAGAGGTGATCAAATACACCAAAAGAAAGCTCTATTTGTGGGAAAAAAAGCATTTTGTTTGGGTGCAACGTCAAACAACCGCGCAATTGTCAGTTAAAGCGACACAGTACCGAATTTCAAAAAGTGCTCTGGTCAGGAAGGGGGTAAAACCTTCCCGGGCTGATGCAGACAATTAACATATCAATAACATACCAAAACATAACATACAGTTTAATAACCACTTCAGCCATGGAAGATTTGGCTGCTCAATGACCAGAGCATTTTTTGTGATATGGCACTGCGTCGCTTTAACTGACAATTACGCGGTCGTGCGACGCTGTAGCCAAACAAAATTGACATCCTTTTTTTCTCACAAATAGAGCTTTCTTTTGGTGGTATTTGATCATCTCTTTGTTTTGTTTTTTTTGTTTTTTTGCACTATAAACAAAAAAAAGAGCAACAATTTTGAAAAAAAAAACACAATACTTTGTACTTTTTGCTACAATAAATATCCCTAAAAAAGGCGATTTTTTTTTCTCAGTTTAGGCCAATATGTATTCTACATTCATGGCATTTTTATTATAATTTTTTTTTACTAGTAATGGCTGCGATCTGCGATTTTTACTGTGACTGTGACATTATGGCAGACACATCGGACACTTTTGACACATTTTTGGGATGATTGACAATTATACAGCGATCAGTGCTATAAAAATGCACTGATTAATGAATAAATGTCACAGGTAGGGAAGAGGTTAACACTAGGTACGATCAAGGGGCTAATTGTGTTCCCTGACTGTGTGTTCTAACTGTAGGGGAGGGGACTGACTAGAGGGGATGGTTGACAGATTGTGGTTCCTAGCTATTAGGAACTCACGATCTGTCTCTCCTCACAGAACAGAACAGGGACGTGTGTTTTTACACCTGTTCTGCCTCTCGTGCCCGTGATCACTCGTGGCCGGTGATCATCGCGACCGGCGGCCACGAGCATTAGGACCCCCACAGTACAGCGGGCGCGTGCCTACGGCAGCGCATGCGCTCCTGCTATTCTGCTTGAAGGAGCCGATGTATAGCTATGACGGCTCGCAGGAACGTGCCAACCTGCCGCAGTAAAATGATGGCGGTTGGTCGGTAAGCGGTTAAAGAAAGGAGCCCAATGTCCCAATAGGCATAAAACCAAAACCTTACCTGCTAGTCACTTCTAAGGCCTCCAGCCGCAAAACCACTGACTCGGAGACAACTCGCACGTACACATACACCAACTGGGAGCCATACCTCAGCCATACCTCAGATGGGTCCCTACACCATACCTTTTTTGTGCCCATATGACCTAAGAGGACCTTGCACCCTACCACTACCGTGCAAACCTGGATACCCTCCTCCAAACCAAGACACCCCATGTCAATACCAACAGCATTCAAATTAATGCTGTCCCCACGTAAATATTGCCAAGGTTCCAATTCCAACTCGTGATGGCGTATCTCCAAAACCTCATTGTGCATCAGAAATCGTGCCACCTCCCGATTTTACTTTTAACCTTGCCTTTTTAAGACCCGTAACTGACCTAACCCACCTCCATTGTATATGGGTCACCATATTGGACCATACTGTCAACAAGCCCTGGTAAGCTAGTCAAAGCCAAAGAAGTAATTTTTAACATCCCGGATGAGCTCCCTCCATGGACTGTAGTCCTAAATCCTTTCCCCTAGCATGCACCACTAATACATCGGGGGCTCTATCAACCCGAGCATAACGCTCAACCTCAGGAACCACTCTACTCCACAATAGACCAGGCATCCCAATCCAACGAACCAGGCCTCCTCCCTAGGAATGGCCAATTGATGTCTGTCAGGCCATACATTAGCTCTTCTCGCTCCCCAGTGGATGTATGAGTGGCCCAATATCCAAATCAAGCAGGAGCCCTTCCCTGTAAAGAAAAAAACAACAAAACACCACACACATGGAAGCGAGAATACAAAGCCGGCCTCCCCCCAAAAAACATGAGGAGACAAACAGGACAGCATACAGACATCAAACCCCACATAGACTAACATAAATTATAACAAATGAGGATGTTCATACATGGGATAACGCCAGGATTCCCACCTACCAATGCGCCTCAAGGCCCCCTCACTTAACCCCAAATGCGCTGCCTCCATTGCGGCCCTGATATGAAAGGAATGATATGCAAAGTCGGGTGGACAAAAACCTAAGAAAACCAAACACCTCCTGGACACTGCCGGAAACTGATACCGAGACAAAGCTGAACCATCCGCATGCAATAAAAAGGGGCCAACGCGACCTGGGCGTGACTCCAAAAAATGTGACAACCTGCATCGGACAAACCCCATAATAATGAATAACTCCACCCGCTCCCCTCGACTGACTTGATCCATCTTGGATCTCCATATCCAGAAAAACACTGAATTTTCACTACATTGCATGTCAGCCGACTGCAAACCATCAGATCCCCATCTATAAGAACAAACCAATTCCCCAATGTGCAGCGCCCCAAAAAATGCCAAACAAAAATCATCTGAAACAAAAGGGCCTCATAGGCTGACAAATACACATTGGTAAGTATCCAAAAAAAAGAACCCAACAACTCAAAAGCAACCATCCACCGCCCAAAACCCCTTACGGTAGCCCTTTACCAGTTGCCGAACCAAAAAATTATTCGTACAATCCCTACAACCAAACGGCTTGAAAAAAAAATACCAACCCTGCCAACTTACTATTCAACACCGACACTCCCTCCTCCACATTCCGACCTATGAGATACAACACCAAGAACCTGTCATCACTCTCAACTACGGCATCACCCAAACCACGGACCAGACCAAACCACTTCTCCCAAACCCTCGAATATACCGACCAGGTAGCCTCACTCACGAACGCGGAATCAGCATCGCAGTCACTCCAAGGTTATCTGCCATAGTTGTGCTGGATAAGGAACTCCCAGTTGCCCCGCTCCCGGAGCCAACGAGTGAAACTTGTCCTACTGAAACCAAGAAAGAGCATTGGCTAAGGAATTAGTGCTATTAATTGCCTGCACAACTGCCATATTATTGCAATTAAAACGGATCTTCCTGTTACTGAACTGAGAACCCCAAAGCTCCACTGCGAGCACAATCGGAAACAGTTCCAAGAGTGCAAAGTTCCTGGTAAAACAAGCCTCCCGCCATTCCAACAGTCACGGGCCAGCACTCCACTGACCCCCAAAATATGTCCCATAGCCAGCCGATCCCACAGCATCTGTGAATAGCTCCAAATCAAAACTGGACATAGCGCCAGACATCCACACAGACCATTATAAGAATGCAAAAAGGACTCCCAAACTAGCAGGTCCACCCTGTGTTTTCTCGGGTCAGGTGAATGTGATGCCCAGGAGCCCAAACCCCCAACCAGCAATTAAAAACCCGATCCGACAAGCAAATTGAGCTTCCCAAGGAAGCAGCATTCAATGGCCACAGTGTCAATCAAAATGCCAAGAAAACTCAATACCATAGCTGGATCCTCCATTTTGTCCATTGCCATTGGAATGCCAAAGTGCTTCGCATGTGCTGAACCGTAGCCAACAAAAACCTACAACGACTAGAAGCAGCTGGCCCAACTCACAAAAAATCATCCAATTAGTGAATGACAGACGGAAGCCCAGACACCTCCCGGACCACCCACCCAAAGAACAAACTAAAAGTTTAAAACAATGAACAAGAAATGGAGCACCCCATAGGCAAGCACTGATCAATGAAATAGCACCCCTGCCACTTACAACCCAGCAAGTGAAAATTGTCAGGATGTATAGGCAACAAGCGAAAAGCGGATTCAATATTCGTTTTTGTCAATAAAGCCCCCCGACCATAGAAACGAACCCAACGTACCACCACATCAAAAGAGGTGTAGAGAACGGAACGCAAACTGGGATCGATTAATTCATTCATCGAACCCCCTTTGGGATACGACAAATGATGAATCAGCCTAAACTTGTTGGGTTCCTTCTTGGGGACTAACCCCAAAGGAGAAACCACCAAATTATCCAGCAGCGTTCAGGCATCTGTCCTGCTAATTGTACCGAGGAAGACAACACCCCCTGGAGCTGCCAGCGGCAGACTAGACAATGTCCCATTTCCCGCTGCCACGGGCCACCGCTGGAGGCCCCAGTACACCTGTCCCTGAACCAGCAGGAGGAACCCAGGCCACCGTGGGCAACCCTTTACCTGATATAGGGTCCAGCCGCCCCAAAACGTCCCTCAACCCTGCCAATAGCTGTGCCAGGTCCCGCACCCCTGAAACTGCCCTACCAGAATCCACTGCAACCCCAGCCCCGGACAACACAGAACCCCCTATGCAAAGCCCCCTCAGAACCCTGTTCCCCCAGCAACAGGCACACACACAGTAGACACAGAGGGTAGGCCTAAAGGTCGCTTACCAGGTTGCTGTGGAAGTGGACCTCCACCAGCCGTCACCATGCTCTCCCCCGCTGCAGGCTATGCCACTGGCTCATCGTCACTCTCCTTTTCCAGCTCCCCCTCCAACAGGGGAGCATCCTCATGATCTGCTGTGCGGCCCCAGCCCTTTGCTCCTGGCGCCCGCTGAGGGCCATCAGTGACGTCATCAGCCAACATCTTCCATAAAGGCCCAGGCCGTTCCCCGTCACTGACAAGCCGGGCACTCACCCGTCCGAGCGTGCTCCCTGCTCCTCTCACCGTTTGACCATGCTTCCCGCCAGCCACCACGCTGTCATTGGATCTCCGCCCCTCCATCGGCACTGTTAGAACAGGGACACCGGCAGCTTCAGGTAACAGGCCAGTTCCTGGGGAATACACAACCCCCTCCCCTGAGCCACCCAGGTGGCCACAGAACCACTCCCGAGCACCGCAACAGGCACCTGATCAGCAGCAGATGGATGGACTGCACCGGCCACCGCAGCCCCTTCCCACGAGTCCCGCCCGGCTGCCACGAGTAGACCATTGACCTGGGAATGCAGCCAGTCCGTACCGTGCACAGCAGCTGCTGCCCGTAGCTGGGAAATCAGGGTCTCCAAATATCCCATAGTTGAAAGGGAAAGCAACCACAGGTGCAGAACTGAGCCCTAACGTGTGGAAAGTTGTTCCCCACTCTTCTTCCGATTGGAGACCACCCCCTTTTCCATCCCCTAATCACTTCCCCAAAGTTCCACCCAGCCCCCATAACTTACTTTGAATAGCCCTGTATAATGCACCTGAACGCCCAATTGCTATTAACTCCCTTTGTATCTTTTTTTGCTGTATGGATTATTATTAATAAAAATAATTTTGTTGAAGTGCGGCCATCCGGATTACTTTTTCTGCCATATGCTATTAACTCTCTGTAACCCAAGCCCCTTTAACCCCTGTCATGCCGGCTCTCCGTTAATTGCCTTGGGATTCATCTTCGGGCCTCTCTTTATTGAAGTACATAGGATATATATATATATATATATATATATATATATATATATATATATATATATATATATATATAATGTATATGTAGCAGGGAGCTGGATATAGATATATTCCTGCAATCAGAAGACACTCTGTAACATTGCTACAGTGAAACTGTTTCCCTCTAGTGGCAGCAAAGACTGTGTCCATGCTTGCCAACAGTCCTAATATTCCCAGAACAATTCCAATTTTGGGACCCTTATCCCAATCAGAGGCCGTCCGGATTAAAATCCCAGGATTTTGCTTTTGTCCTGGGAAATCAGAGCTGCTTTTGACTCCAAAAATATGACCGCCGCTGCCACAAGATCTCTTTCCTGTTTCCCCTGGCTCTCCACTAAGATCGTAACTCTGCCCCTCCAGTCCTCTGCACTACAGCTCCTTCCACTCTCCCTCGCAATGTTATTCGGCCATCTACCACCCCCGTGCACGCCCCCAGTTTTCATTATGTTGTACCGAGACAGGTTTCCCCATGAAAACCAGGGCCGTGCACAGGGGTGGTAGATGGCTGAATAACATTGCGAGGGGGAGTGGGAGAAGCTGGGGTGCAGAGGGCTGGAAGGGTGGAGATTAGGAGGCACTGGAGTTCAGTAGGCTCGAGGGCAGAGTTCTGATTTCAGCCGAGAGCCAGGGGAAACATTTTTTCTGGGGGAAACCAATTTTGGCACAACACCAGTCTGTGAGAGGCAGAGCCAAGGGACTCTAATGCACTGGCGACATCTGATCTAAGGAGGCACTCCACTGGAAACACCTAATCTAAGGAGGCACTCCACTGGGGACACCTGATCTAAAGAGGCACTACACTGGGGACGCCTGATCTAAAGAGGCACTCCACTGGGGAAAATTGATCTAAGGAGGCACTCCACTGGTGACACCTGATCTAAGGAGGGACTCCACTGGGGACACCAGATCTAAGGAGGAACTCCGCTCCGGACGCCTGATCTAAGGAGGCACTCCACTGGGGACACCTGATGTAAGGAGGCACTCTGCTGGGGATGCCTGATCTAAGGAGGCACTCCGCTGGGGACACCTGATCCAAGCGGGCACACCACTGGGGACACCTGATCTAAGGAGGTACTCCGCTGGGAATGCCTGATCTACGGAGGCACTTTGCTGGGGACGCCTGATGTAAGAAAGCATTCCACTGGGGACGCCTAAGTTAAGGAGGCACTCTGCTGGGGACGCCTGATCTAAGGAGGCACTACACTGGGGTCACCTGATCTAAGGAGGCACTCCGCTGGGGACACCTGAGATAAGGAGGCACTCCGCTGGGGACACCTGATCTAAGGAGAGACACCGCTGGGGACACCTGATCTAAGGAGGCACTTCACTGGGGACACCTGATCCATGGAGGCACTCTGCTGGGGGCTCCTGATCTAAGGAGGCACTACACTGGGGATGCCTTATGTAAGAAGGGACACCGCTGGGGACACCTGATGTAAGGAGGGACTTCACTGGGAATGCCTGATGTAAGGAGGGACTCCTCCGGGGATGCCTGTTGTAAAGATGGATTTCGGGGGGGACAACTGATGTAAGGAGGGACTGCGCTGGGGACGCCTGATGTAAGGAGGGACTCTGCTGGGCCACTCCTGATGGCATCTGGTGGCAAGCAACGTGGCAAGTAACATACGCAGGGCATTATGTTGAGTTGAACTATTTAATTTTATATTACAATGTAATAATAGAAATAATGTGCTTCAATCATCCTGACACCATAACAACCATGGTGCCAAGATGATTGAAGCGTTAACACCAGGTGTTTGGAGTATCTTTATTTGCTGATTGTTAAACTTTATAGAATACACATATTTCTATTGTAGCGTAGGATCTGGGCCTGCTGTCCCATTATCCCTTTTTCTTTCCTTCCTTCTCTTTCCTTCCCTCCCTATTCCCCCCCCCCCCCCATCCATCATCTCAGACTCAGACCACACCCCCTTTGCGACACACCCCTTTAAAACGACACGCCCACTATTTTGTTTAAACCACACCTGTTTTTTGCCTTTTCTCTACACCACGCCTTAAAATGAATGCCCCTAATTAAAATAAGACTTTGCCTACAGACAAAATCATAAAATTAAAATATTCAGTTAAAAACATAGTTTATAGTATCCCTTCATCCCCGTTTAAAAAAATAAATAAAATCCTGGTTAGATTTATGCTAAAAATCTGAAAATGTTGCCTTAAATTAGTATAACTGCACAGGCTTAAATATGAACTATTATATTTGCCCCTTATTTAGCTTTATTCACTTTTGCATGTACCCAACTCTTCAGCTTGTCTTAGAGATCAGAGTATGTAGTGTGTGAAGTGACACTTGAGAAAGCAGCCATGGTCAGAATTTGGGTGACCTCTGTCCTCCTGAATCAAGCTGCTAGATGCAAAGAAGTATGTGACATTTAATAAGGGGGCATATACGGTATCTCACAAAAGTACACCCCTCGCATTTTTGTAAATATTTTATTCTATCTTTTCATGTGACAACACTGAAGAAATGACACTTTGCTACAATGAGTGTACAGCTTGCATAACAATGTAAATTTACCGTCCCCTCAAAATAATACAACAGCCATTAATGTCTAAACCGCTGGCAGCAAAAGTGAGTACACCCCTAAGTGCAAATGTCCAAATTGGGCCCAAAATGTCAATATTTTGTGTGGCCACCATTATTTTCCAGCACTGCCTTAACCCTCTTGGGCATGGAGTTCACCAGAGCTTCACAGGTTGCCACTGGAGTCCTCTTCCACTTCTCCATGACGACATCACACAGCTAGTGGATGTTAGAGACTATACGCTCCTCCACCTTCCATTTGAGGATACCCCACAGATGCATAATAGGGTTTAGGTCTGGAGACATGCTTGGCCAGTCCATTACCTTTACCCTCAGCTTCTTTAGCAAGGCAGTGGTCATCTTGGAGGTGTGTTTGGGTTCCTTATCATGTTGGAATACTGCCCTGTGGCCCAGTCTCTGAAGGGAGGAGACCATGCTCTGCTTCAGTATGTCACAGTACATGTTGGCATTCATGGTTCACTCAATGAACTGTAGCTCCCTAGTCGCAGCAGCACTCATGCAGCCCCAGACCATGACACTCCCACCATGCTTGACTGTAGGCAAGACACACTTGTCCTTGTACGCCTCACCTGGTTGTCGCCACACGCGCTTGACACCATCTTATCCGAATACATTTATTTTGGTCTCAAACCACAGAACATGGTTCCAGTAATCCATGTCCTTAGTCTGCTTGTCTTCAGCAAACTGTTTGTGGGCTTTCTCAGGGCTGGTGCTAGACTAATTTGCACCCTAGGCAAGACCAGCCACCCCCCCCAAAAAAACACAAGCCAGTACAGTATGGGTGAACAGGGTCTTAGGTAGAAATGCAGCTGCATTGTGGTGTCTCTGCATTGTAAATGTCTCTGCATTGATAGTGTTGCTGGAAGGACAAATGTCCTTGTACTGCACTGTAGAAGATGTTGGTGCTATATAGACATTCATAAGGGTAGAGTGGGGAAGGCTCCTCCTGTCCTTGTACATAGCCACAGTCAGTGTTGACACTATACTTGGTGCAGAAGAATGGGGATGGATGGTGTACAGATAATGAGGAGTTGCTCCCACCCTTTTTTATGCCACCCCCCCTCCATGTACACACTGCTTCCCTGTCATAAATATCTCTCACAGCCTATCAGTGGCCTGTATGTAGGTATTTCTTTACACAGTACGGGGCAAGCAGGAGGAAACAGGGCAGGGCGAACAAAATATGGAGCATGGGTACAGGTGGGGACAGTACAGGAGGACACAGTACAGGAGGGCATAGTACAGGGGCACAAAATGGGGGGGGCACAGTACAGGAACAGGGGGCACAGTAAACGAGGGCACAGTGCATAGGAGACAGTACAGGGGGGCACAGTAAAGGAGGGTACAGTACAAGGGGAACAGTACAGGGGGCACAATACACGAGGGCATTGTACTGGGGGCACAATAAGGGGGGACAGTACAGGAGGGCCCAGAAAAGGGGTTGTTACAGAGCTCTGTGACCTGGAAAGGGCATAGTATCCAGGAGTAAAGTGTGAGGCTTACCGGGACCATTTGAAGATCAAAGCCATCCACGACTCCTGTGTGTAGCTCCAGGTGATCTGACTGCTCTCATGCTTCTCAGTGAAGGGGAGAGATATCCGCTTAGCCTGGCCGGTATGTTCTTTGCAGGCAGTGGGGGGAGTGGACTCCTCTCTGAGTGCACTGAACTTTGAGCTGCATGGGGCAGCGGGAAAATGCCAGGCTTCCAAGATGTTTAAACACAGGGTCAAGGGCCAGATTAAGAATATCATGGGCCTGGTGCTGAGGATTTTGGTGGGGCCTTTTATAAGCAATAAATAAATAAAAATGCAAACTATTTTTGTTATAACAAATAATTTTTTTTTTTTTTTTAAACATGTTTTTATTGAGAAAAATTGAAACAAAAGACATTAAGACAGGTTACCATCAGACTTTTTTCGGGTAGTACAGCAGTGATATAAAAGAAACAGAGGAAAGCACAAAGGGAGATCATCAAAGCAGAGCACGTAAGGACAATTAACAGGACTGATGTATAAGCCAAAGAAGTTAAACACATAGAGGGATAGATATAACAAATTAAATTAAAGAGAGAGATGGAGAATGAGAGAGAGAGAAAGAGAGAGAAAGGGGAAGAAAGAGGTGTGAGTGGTAAGGGAGGGAAGGATGAGAGACAAAGGGGGGATGAGAGAAAGAGGATGTACATGAGCATGTGTGGGAATGACATCAACGCAGCCTGGCCAAGGCAAGTGACCGAAGGCACAGAACCCAGAAGGAAGACCGGGTGAAGATGGAAGTGCCCGGGCCCCGCCGGATTGATCACAGCACAGCACTGGAGGGCTCAGTCTGACAATTTAAGTTTGCCCTAATGTGCTAATATGCTGAGCACAGTGGCGGAACTACCGCCATAGCGATCCATGCGGGCGCTATGGGGCCCGCAGCCGATCTAGGGCCCGGTGAGTGGCGTTGCTGACACCCTTGGGTAGCGGCAGCTGCACCACTAACACCTGTGCCTAGGTTTGCCACCTGTCCAGGATTCACCCGGACAGTTCGGGTTTGGAATCATGTGTCCGGGTTTCAGACTGCCTGAAACCCGGACACATTTAGACTGGGCTATGGCTTCCCAGCAGGGTTGCTGCATGTAGTTGTCTAAGCTGAGAGTGTCAGGGTTCTCAGGTCACCCCTTGCATCAGAGTTCCCCTTTACACCAGAGGTCACAGTGTTTCCCCTTACATCAGAGTACTCTCCATACATCAGAGTTCTGTGTTACCCCTTAAATCATGGTTCCCAGAGCATCCCTTACTCCCCAGTGTCTGCAGAGTCCCACTTATAGTGAAAGGGAACTCTGCGAGTTCATATGTAAAAGGGGGCCCTTGTTATTAACTTCATATGATTAGAAATGTTATTTAATAGCAAAATATATGTATAAAAACAAATTGCTGTGCGCCGCTAAAGTGTTCGGGTTTGACTTGAAGAAAAAGTGGCAACCCTACCTGTGCCTTCTGTGCTCGAGCACAGGCTGAGGGACAAAGCGGCTCGGACCTAAGCCACCTCCCCTCCTATCTGTTTACATACAGAGGAGGAGGAGCCTGCGCTCGAGCCTCGAGGAACACACACCACTGTATGTGGATACTGTCAGCGCTGTTGTGAGGTATGTAAGGGAGGGTAGGGGGTCTGCTCTGCACTACTAGGAGGGTCTGCTCTGCACTATTAGGAGGGTCTGCTCTGCACTACTGAGGGGGGGTCTACTCTGCACTACTAGGGGGGTCTGCTCTGCACTACTGAGGGGGGGTCTGCTCTGCACTACTGGGGGTCTGCACTACTGAGGGGGGGTCTGCACTACTGAGGGGGGTCTGCACTACTGAGGGGGGGTCTGCACTACTGGGGGGTCTGCATTACTGAGGGGGGTCTGCATTACTGAGGGGGTTCTGTACTGAGGGGGGTCTGCACTACGGAGGGGGGTCTGTACTGAGGAGGATTCTGCACTGAGGGGGAGTCTGCACTGAGGGGGAGTCTGCACTACTTAGGGGGGGTCTGCTCTGCACTACTGAGGGGGGGTCTGCTCTGCACTACTGAGAGGGGGTCTGCTCTGCACTACTGGGGGGGCTGCACTACTGAGGGGGGTCTGCATTACTGAGGGGAGTCTACACTACTAAGGGGGTTCTGTACTGAGGGGGTGTCTGAACTGAGGGGGGGTCTGCACTACTGAGGGGAGTCTGCACTACTGAGGGGAGTCTGCACTACTGAGGGGGGTCTGCACTACTGAGGGGGTTTTGTACTGATGGGGGGGTCTGCACTGCAGGGGGGGGTCTGCACTACTGAGTGGGAGTCTGCACTGAGGGGGGTCTGCACTACTGAGGGGGAGTCTGCACTGAGGGAGGGTCTGTACTGAGGGGGGTCTGCACCACTGAGGGGGAGTCTGCACCACTGAGGGGGAGTCTGCACCACTGAGGGGGAGCCTGCACCACTGAGGGGGAGCCTGCACCACTGAGGGGGAGCCTGCACTACTGAGGGGGAGCCTGCACTACTGAGGGGGAGCCTGCACTACTGAGGGGAGCCTGCACTACTGAGGGGGGCCTGCACTACTGAGGGGGGTCTGCACTGAGGGGGGAGTCTGAACTACTGAGGGGGGAGTCTGCACTACTGAGACTGAAGGGGGGTCTGCACTACTGAGGGGGAGCCTGCACTACTGAGGGGGAGCCTGCACTACTGAGGGGGGCCTGCACTACTGAGGGGGGGCCTGCACTACTGAGGGGGGCCTTCACTGAGGGGGGAGTCTGCACTACTGTGGGAGGGTCTGCACTACTGAGGGGGAGTCTGCACTGAGGGCGTTGTCTGCAAAGCTGGGGGGGTCTGTACTGCTGGGGGGGTCCTGCACTGAGGGGGGTCTGTAATGGGGGTGTGGGTACTAAGGGGGATGTCTGCATTGCTGGGGGGTATCTGTACTGATGGGGGTCTGCACTGAGGTGGGGGGTGTCTGTACTGATGGGGGTCTGCACTTGGGTGGGGGGTCTATACTGATGGGGGTCTCTGCACTGAGGGGGGGTCTGTAATGGGGGGTGTCTGTACTGCTGGGGGTCTGCACTGAGGTGGGGGGTGTCTGTACTGCTGGGAGGGTCTGCACTGAGGTGGGAGGTGTCTGTACTGATGGGGGGTCTGTAATGCTGGGGGGGGTCTGCACTAAGAGGGGTGTATGTACTAAGGGGGGTGTCTGCACTGCTGGGGGGTCGGTACTACTGAGGGGGTCTGCACTGAGAGGGGTGGGTTTGCACTGCTGGGGGGGTCTGCACTGAGCGGTGTCCTGCACTGAGGGTGGTGTCTGCACTGAGGGGTGTCCTGCACTGAGGGTGGTGTCTGCACTGAGGGGGCCTGTACTGATGGGGATATGCATGTGTGTCCTTCAGGGGCTGTATACAGTATACTGCATACTTTGTTGGTTGAAATTAATATAAGCTGTTGCCTGGGTACTGTGCTACATGAGTGTGGTAATCTGTTGTTCAATGGCATTAGTTCATTTTTTTTTTGTGGGGGAGGGGGGGCCCATGCAACATTTTGCTATGGGGCCCTGTGATTTCTAGTTACGCCCCTGGCTGAGCATACTTGTACATTATGGCATAACCTACCCCAGGGCCTCTAAAAAGTAGTAATGTTAGAAAAGTTTACTACCGCTTTAATATCACAGGAGCCTTTCATGGGGCCCCCTACTGACCCTGTGGCCCTTGGGCAGTGCCTAAGTGCATATTTTGTCAACATTTCAAAAATATTTTCAGGGACGCTTTTGTACAAGTGCTATATTTATAGTAGCTCACATCCCCTATGTTCCTCTATACATTACAATAGTAATTACAAAATTAAATAACTACTAATAATGGGGCAGAACAAATATGAGGACTGTGAGATTTCCTTTAGTTGAACTAACAAAAGTGTGCCCATTCTAGAGCTGGTAACATTGCGGATATTCAGTATAATTTTAAAGCACAGTTTTTGTGGGTAAGAGGAATAGGGGAGGAGTATGGATGGTATAAAAGTGGGAAGTATGTTCAGGTGAGAGAGAGGAATGTGGAGGGTCTAACAGTGGGCACTATGTACATGAGAGGAGTGCAGAGGGTATGGCAGAAGGCACTATGTACAGGAGAGGAGTGTGAAGGGTAGGACAGTGGGCAGTATGCACAGCAGAGGAGTGTAGAGGGTATGACATTGGGCACTATGTATAAGAGAAGAGTGTGGAGGGTATGACAGTGAGCAATATGTACAGGAGTGTGGAGGGTATGACAGTGGGCACTATGTACAGGAGAGAAGTGTGGAGAGTAGGACAGTAAGCAGTAATTACAGGAGAGGAGTGTGGAGAGAGGGTATGTCAGAAACCATGAAACAGACTGAGACAGAAGTACAATCAAATCACACTTGTTTATTAATAAAAATAAAAAGGTAAAAAGAAAAAAGCGTAGCCAAGCATAGCCAGAGTCCAGTAGCCAGATCGTGTAGTCAGCCAGTCCAAAGTTCATTAACCAGATCGGGTAATCAGCCAGGCCTAAAGTCAGGGATCCAAGGAGAGCAATTACAAGCAGGATAAGAAGCCAGGAGGGATGTCAGCAAGCCAGTCTTGAAACAAACAGCAGGAGATGGTTCCTTGTGATGTGACCAACTTGAAGGCCATGAATTCAGAAGATATAGTCAATCCACTTGTTGGTAATATTTTTTCCAGATTGGATGAGCAAGATCACCGCATGGATCAGTTTGCCTTGGCGTTACAAACGCTCCTGAATTGCACGACTCACCTGGAATCCCCCACGGTGGCTGCTCCGATACAACCTGTGTCGCAGGCCGTCCCTGCTGCTGCGCCAGTCTCTGTGCAGGCAACCGCCTCGAGTATTACCTCTATAAGAGGTATGTCTGGTTCTGCTCCGCAGTGCTTCCCCAGTGATTTGGGGGCGATCCAGTTGAATGCAGAGGGTTTCTCAATCAGGCTGAGATATACTTCGAAATGCTGCCCCAGGCGTTTCCCACGGACAGAAGCAAAGTAGGTTTCGTGATATCTTTGCTTTCTGAGAGAGCCTTGGCCTGGGCTAACCCTCTATGGGAGATGCAAAAACCTGTTGTCTTGAGTTACCCTCAGTTTGTGGCCTCCTTTAACCACTTCAGGACCGCCGTATTGCCAATGTACGTCAGCACAATAGCACAGGCAGGCACAATCAAGTAGATGTACGTGATTGCCTTCCAGCGGGTGGGGGGTCCAATCGGACCCCCTCCCGTTGGATACGACGGTCCGGTTCGCTCCAGGAGCGCTCCGTGATGAGGGGATGGCCGTTGGTTTTCGGCCACCCCCTCTGGATCGCTCCTGGCCAATGAGAAGCTTCCTCCCACTGTGTATTGTTTACACAGGAAGGAGGAAGTGATGTCATTCTCCTCGGGGCGGTCTTTTTGACCGGACTACGAGGAGAAGACTAATAGTAAGTGTGCACCAACACTACACTGACATGTAGGTACACACAGGCACACAAACCCCCCCCCCCGATCCCCCCCCGATCGCCCCCCGATCCCCCCCCCCAGTCACAGTGTCACTGATTGCATTGATCATTTCTTTACTGATCAATGCATTCAGTGTCAGTTGTGACAGTAAAAACTGTCAGGACAGTTAGTGTTAGGTCCAGGGTAGCCCCCTATCACCCCCCAATAAAGATTTAACCCCCTGATTGCCCCTAGAGTTAACCCTTTCACCCCCTTTTGCCAGTGTCACTAAGCGATCATTTTTCTGATCGCTGCATGTGTCGCTAGGTAGCTAGTTATTTTTTTAGGTTCACCGCCAGGTTTTTATATCGCTAGGTACCCCGATATACTACCCAATAATGTTTTTAACCCCCTGATTGCCGCTAGTTAACCCTTTCACCCCCTTTTGCCAGTGTCACTAAGCGATCATTTTTCTGATCGCTGCATGTGTCGCTAGGTAGCTAGTTATTTTTTTAGGTTCACCACCAGGTTTTTATAGCGCTAGGTACCCCGATATACTACCCAATAATGGTTTTAACCCCCTGATTGCCGCTAGTTAACCCTTTCACCCCCTTTTGCCAGTGTCACTAAGCGATCATTTTTCTGATCGCTGCATCAGTGTCGCTAGTGTCGCTAGGTAGCTAGTTATTTTTTTTAGGTTCACCGCCAGGTTTTTATAGCGCTAGGTACCCCGATATACTACCCAATAATGGTTTTAACCCCCTGATTGCCGCTAGTTAACCCTTTCACCCCCTTTTGCCAGTGTCACTAAGCGATCATTTTTCTGATCGCTGCATGTGTCGCTAGGTAGCTAGTTATTTTTTTAGGTTCACCGCCAGGTTTTTATAGCGCTAGGTACCCCGATATACTACCCAATAATGGTTTTAACCCCCTGATTGCCGCTAGTTAACCCTTTCACCCCCTTTTGCCAGTGTCACTAAGCGATCATTTTTCTGATCGCTGCATCAGTGTCGCTAGTGTCGCTAGGTAGCTAGTTATTTTTTTAGGTTCACCGCCAGGTTTTTATAGCACTAGGTACCCCGATATACTACCCAATAATGGTTTTAACCCCCTGATTGCTGCTAGTTAACCCTTTCACCCCCTTTCACCAGCGATCACAGTATAAGTGTCACTGGTGACGCTGGTTAGCCAGTTAGTTATTTAGGTTCCCCGTCAGGTTTTTATATAGCGCCAGGGACCCCCATATACTACCTAATAAAAATTTGAACCCCCTGATTGCCCCTAGTTAACCCTTTCACCACTGATCACCGTATAAGTGTTACGGGTGACTCTGGTTAGTTTGTTTTTTATAGCATCAGGGCACCCACCATTTATTACCCAATAAAGGTTTAACCCCCTGATCACCCGGCGGGTGATATCAATTAGGTTTTAGGGTCAGGGTCTGCGTCGCCCCAGGCAGCGCTAGGTTAGTGCCAGTACCGTTAACACCCACACGCAAAGCATACACCTCCCGTAGTGCTATAGAATCTGAACAGATCAATATCTGATCTGATCAGATCTATACTAGCGTCCCCAGCAGTTTAGGGTTCCAAAAAAACGCATTGTTAGCGGGATCAGCCCAGATACCTGCTAGCACCTGCGTTTTGCCCCTCTGCCCAGCCCACCCAAGTGCAGTATCGATCGATCACTGTCACTTACAAAACACTAAACACATAACTGCAGCGATCGCAGAGTCAGGCCTGATCCCTGCCATCGCTAACAGGTTTTTTGGTAGCATTTTATATTTAAATCCGGAAGGCAGTGCTTGGTTTTCGGGGTCCCGTACGTGGCTAGGCTCCCAAAAAGTCCCCCACATGTGGTATCCCCGTACTTGGGAGAAGCAGCAGAATTTATTTTGGGGTGTAATTTGACTTCTGCCCATAGCATGTGTGAGCAATATATCATTTAGTGACAACTTTGTGCAAAAAAAAAAAAAGTTTGTAATCTTCCCGCAACTTTTGGCAAAATATAAAATATTCCATGGACTCAACATGCCTCTCAGTAAATAGCTTGGGGTGTCTACTTTCCAAAATGGGGTCATTTGGGGGGGTTTTGTGCTATTTTGGCATTTTATGGCCTTCGAAACTGTGATAGGTAGTGAGGAGTTAAATCAAAAATTTGCACCCTTAGAAATCCTGAAGGTGGTGATTGGTTTTCGGGGTGCCGTGCGCGACTAGACTCCCAAAAAGTCCCACACATGTGGTATCCCCGTACTCAGGAGAAGCAGCAGAATGTATTTTGGGGTGTCATTTCACATATGCCCATAGCATGTGTGAGCAATATATCATTTAGTGACAACTTTGTGCAAAAAAAAAAAAAGTTTGTAATATTCCCGCAACTTGTGGCAAAATATAAAATATTCCATGGACTCAACATGCCTCTCAGTAAATAGCTTGGGGTGTCTACTTTCCAAAATGGGGTCATTTTGGGGGATTTTGTGCTATTTTGGCATTTTATGGCCTTCGAAACTGTGATAGGTAGTGAGGAGTTAAATCAAAAATTTGCACCCTTAGAAATCCTGAAGGTGGTGATTGGTTTTCGGGGTGCCGTGCGCGACTAGACTCCCAAAAAGTCCCACACATGTGGTATCCCCATACTCGGGAGAAGTAGCGGAATATATTTTGGGGTGCAATTCCACATATAACTATGGCATGTGTGAGCAATATATTTTATATATATTTTTTTTTTTTTTGTCATTATTCAATCCCTTAGGACAAAAAAAATAAATATTCAATGGGCTCAACATACCCATCAGCAATTTCCTTGGGGTGTCTACTTTCCAAAATGGGGTCATTTGGGGGGGATTTGTACTGCCCTGCCATTTTAGCACCTCAAGAAATGAGATCGGCAGTCATAAATTAAAAGCTGTGTAAATTCCAGAAAATGTACTCTAGTTTGTAGACGCTATAACTTTTGCGCAAACCAAAAAATATACGCTTATTGACATTTTTTTTACTAAAGACATGTGGCTGAATAAATTTTGCCCTCAATGTATGACTAAAATTTAGTTTATTCGATTTTTCTTATAACAAAAAGAAAAAAATATCTTTTTTTTTCAAAATTTTCGCTCTTTTTCCATTTATATCGCCAAAAAAAAAAATCGCAGAGGCAATCAAATACCATCAAAAGAAAGCTCTATTTGTGGGAAGAAAAGGACGCAAATTTCGTTTGGGTGCAATATTGCATGACCGCGCAATTACCAGTTAAAGCAGCGCAGTGCGAAATTGGAAAAAGACCTCTGGTCCTTAAGGTGTTTATTGGTCCGAGGCTGAAGTGGTTAAAAGGGTTTTTGACGTTCCAGCATGCTCCGCTTCTGCTGCCAAGTGCCTCATGTCCATCAAACAGAGTATGAGAACTGTTGCCGACTATGCCATTGAATTCCGTACTCTGGCAGCAGAGGCTGGAGAGCTTGATCTCGTTTGCCATCCTCATTGACTCCAGACTCAGAGAAAGACTTTCTCTTAGGCCGGGTTCACACCACAACGATGCGGGAACGCCGCGAATCCGCGGCGTTTTCCCGCATTGCATGCCTCCCGCCGGCAGTTCACACTGCCCTATGCGAACGGCTGGGAGTGTCAATGAAATGTTAATGACACCCCCAGATCCGTCCGCATATCGCAGTGCGATCTGCACACTCGCACAGGAATCGGATTGCATGGTGTGAATACCCATGCGATCCGATTCTGCTGCGGACCAAAAAAAGGGTCCCGTGCGACTTTGCTGCGGGAGCGATGCGAATTCAGCCATACTATCTGTATGGCTGAACTCGCATCGCTACGGAGATCGGATGTGATTTGCACTGCAGTGCGGTGCGAATCACATCCGGATCTCCCCCCGCAGCAGTGTGAACCCAGCCTTAAAGAGGAAGTAAACCCTGATGGTTTACTTCCTCTTTCATTCCCTGCAAAGGCAAAGCATAATGGACTACTATGCATCGCATAGTAGCCCATTATGTGTCACTTACCTGACACAGGAGCCAACAAAGTCGCCGCTATCCACCGTAGTCGGCCACATCCATCTTGTAGGTGGGGTCTCGCAGCTCCGCCACTGTCATTCGGCGAAGCCGCGATGACGTCACTCCCGCGCATGCGCACGGGAGCCGACACGCGCGGCAGCTCCGTCGCTGAGAATGCCGCGCTCAGTGCGCCTGCGCGCTGCTGTCTACGGCGCATGCACCGTACATAGCGGTGCCCGTTTTCGGGCAAATATCTCCTAAACCATATAGGTTTAGGAGATATTGCTTGGACCTACAGGTAAGCCTTAATCTAGGCTTACCTGTAGGTCAAAGTGGTTTGTAAGGGTTTACAACCACTTTAAGGAGTGCTTGTGGAAGCCTCCGGTACATTTGCCTCCAAGCTTTGTAGTCCCACCCATGCCTCCCTCACCTCCCATGCCTCCTGGTACCGAGTTGGTCAGTGAAGATGAACCCATGCACCTGGGCTTCACGCGTCTCTCTGCGGATGAGAGAGCCTTTAGGAGGAGGGAGAGATTGTGCCTTTATTGTGGCCAGGCAGGTCACTTTTTGAAGTCTTGTCCTACCCGCCCAGGGAACGCCCGAACCTTGAGGTCCTGTCATGGACAGACCTTAGGTGGCATTGTTTCGTCCCCAGTTATCCTGAAGGATAAGACCCTGGTTTTGGTCACCCTTTCTTGGGCTGAGTCGTTCATCGAGATACAGGCTCTAATCGACTCTGAGGCTGCAGGCCTGTTCATTGATGCTGCATTTGTTTCGCAGCACTCGATTCCGCTGCAGCTGCGTGACACTCCACTTGCCATTGAGGCTCTTGAAGGGAGACCTTTACAGCCTGCCCATGTGACTCATGAGACGGTTCTGTTGCCCATGGCCATAGGGGCTCTTCACCATGAGATAATCCAATTCCAAGTTATTTGCTCACCCAGATTTCCGCTGATTATTGGTTATCCTTGGTTACAGAGGCACAACCCCTCTTTTGATTGGCTCCGTGCTGAGGTTCTCTCCTGGTCACCACAATGCAGTGAGACATGCTTCCTGAAGGTATCCAAGGTCCTGTACACCGCTTCACTGCCCTCCTTGCCAGAGGAGTACCGTGATTTTGGCGATGTAGTAGCTGGTAGTTTGCCTCCACACCGGCCTTCGCCTACTGTCAGAAACCATGAAACAGACTGAGGCAGAAGTACAATCAAATCACACTTGTTTATGAATAAAAATAAAAAGGTAAATAGAAAAAAACGTAGTCAAGCATAGCCAGAGTCCAGTAGCCAGATCGTGTAGTCAACCAGTCCAAAGTTCATTAACCAGATCGGGTAATCAGCCAGGCCTAAAGTCAGGGATCCAAGGAGAGCAATTACAAGCAGGATAAGAAGCCAGGAGGGATGTCAGAAAGCCAGTCTTGAAACAAACAGCAGGAGATGGTTCCTTGTGATGTGACCAACGTGAAGGCAAATGAAAAAGTGAGCAGGAAGACTTTAAATAGGCAGGTCAGACGATCATCATCAGGAACAGCTGGTTACTGTGGAAAGAGAAGAGAGCTGGCAATTAGCCGACAGCTGAGTGGCCAGCCCAGAGGAGGAAGAGCTAAGCCATCCCTGACAGGGTATGACGGTGGGCACTATGTGTAGGAGAAGAGTATGAAGGGTATGACAGTGAGTAGTATGTACAGGAGAGGAGTATGGAGGGTATGACAGTGAGTAGTATGTACAGGGGAGGAGTGTGGAGGGTATGACAGTGGGCACTATGTATAGGAAAGGAGTGTGGAGGGTATGAAAGTGAGTAGTATGTACAGGAGAGGAATGTGGAGGGTATGACAGTGGGCACTATGTATAGGAAAGGAGTGTGGAGGGTACGACAGTGGGCACTATGTACAGGAGAGAAGTGTATGACAGCGGGCACTATGTATAGGAGAGGAGTGTGTAGGATGTGACAGCGGTCGTTATGTATAGGAGAGAAGTGTGGTTTTACACAAGTCAACCTATTAACCGACTTAAGTACAACCAGCCTGTCAGGTTTTCCCCAAAACAATCAGTGCTGCCAGCTATAGTTAGCATAAATTACCATTGTATTCACTGGCAGAACACAATAACACTGCGGGAGTGATTGCCCCATTTACAGGTCAGCAGGTGAGAGTGTGTGTGGGGACAGGCTGGGGAAAGATACTAGTCAGTCCTTGGGAAGGCACTGGTTAGTAATTCTAGCACTATACCTTCTCTGTAACTCTAAACATGTAACCTGTAAAAAAATGTAAAGCATCGCTTAGTACACAACAAAAAATCGTGCTAACTTTAGTGTTTTTTTTTTATGAATGAAACAGTTTCTTTCCAAAAAAAAGTTTGAAAAATTGCTGTGCAAATATCGTGTAACATAAAAAGTTGCAAAGACCACCATTTTATTAAAAAAGGTGTCTGCTAAAACAATATACAATGCTTGAGAGTTCTGAGTAATTTTCTAGCATAAAAAAAATGATGACTTTAACATGTAGGAGAGAAGTCTCAGAATGGGCCTGGGTGGCAAGGGGTTAATTATCATAAGTAATATACAAATAATTATTATAAGCCCTGTTTCTCCAGAACCATAGATGATAGCAGCCCCATATTTTAACCAGTGCTGGAGTGGGTCTTTAGATACCTACCTGTGACTCCTGATCGCCGAGCTACAATCCTCAAAGCAGCTGCAGCTCCAATAGCCCCTATGTTAATCTGGCCCTGACAGGGTCCACCCTGGAGTGTCATCAGACAGCACTCTAAGCATGCCCCATTCCAAGGTCAGCTGAGAAAGAATGGCTGGCTGTTAAACTGTGCATGTGTAGTTTGTATTTGCCAGCGCCCAGGGAAGCTGTCATTTTTACAGGCAGGCAGCTCCCCCCATGTTTACAGTCTGCGGGGGTGAAACTTCAGGGGCTCTCCATGCACCTCGGGCCCTTGCTATGCGTTAAGATGGCCCTGTCTCCTCAGTATCTCCTCTCCCTCCCAGTCTCCGGGTGTCTGCCTCTCTTTAGTGTCAGTCTCCTGTGGGTTCCGCTCACTGCTCTTCTGGCTCATTCCCAGCTTGGTTCTTGGGGTACAGCTCAGGTGCTGACAGGCGCAGAGAGGGGGTGAAGCTAACTGGCACGGCACACCTCCTTCCTCCTGCACCAAGACGTGTGCCATGTCTGTCCCCTTCCCCTGCGCCCAGGCATGACACCACATCTGCTAGATCCTGCCCCCCCATCCCAGAGGAAGATGGTGTACTGGCGCTCCCTTACCCTGGAGAGAGGAAAGGAGAGGAGACTGACACCTTCCTCCTGCACCGGAAAACGGGGCACTGACAAGCTCCCATGCCCCCTCCTTCCAGCAGAGAGTAAGGAAACCAGCGGTCATGGCAGCACCCTAGGTGGGAGTGCGCCCTAGGCGGCTGACTAGTCTGCCTAGTGGTAGCACTGGCCTTGGGCTTTCTTGTGCATCATCTTTAGAAGAGAATTCCTTCTGGGACAACAGCCATGCAGTCCAATTTGATGCAGTGTGTGGCGTATGGTCTGAGCAATGACAGGCTGACCAGCCCACCCCTTCAACCTCTGCAGCAATGCTGGCAGCACTCATACGTCTATTTCCCAAAGATAACCTCAGTATATGATGCTGAGCATGTGCACTCGACTTCTTTGGTGGACCATGATGAGGCCTGTTCTGAGTGGAACCTGTCCTGTTAAACCGCTGTATAGTCTTGGCCACCATGCTGCAGCTCAGTTTCTGGGTCTTGGTAATCTTATAGCCTAGGCCATCTTTATGTAGAGTAAAAAAAATTTTTTCAGATCCTCAGAGAGTTCTTTGCCATGAGGTGCCATGTTGAACTTCCAGTGACCAGTATGAGGTTGCGAGAGCGAAAACACAGTATTTAACAGGCCTGCTCCCCATTCACACTTGAGATCTTGTAACACTAATGAGTCACTTGCCCCCGGGGAGGGAAAATGGCTAATTGGGCCCGATTTGGACATTTTCACTTAGGGGTGTACTCACTTTTGTTGCCAGCGGTTTAGACATTAATGGCTGTGTGTTGCGTTATTTTGAGAGGACAGCAAATTTACACTGCTATACAAGCTGTACACTCAATATTTTACATTGTAGCAAAGTGTCATTTCCTCAGTGTTGTCACATGAAAAGATGCAATAAAATATTTACAAAAATGTGAGGGGTGTACTCACTTTTGTGAGATACTGTATAAATTAATGATGGGTACACCTGACAGGTATAACAATTTAAGACCAAGGTGTCTATTTCTAAAAAAAAATTCACAAGCATTCTTAAACGTGTTACAGGCTCCAAAAATAATAATAATGATAAATATTTTTTTACCTGCAAAAAAAATTTGCATTTATTTTTAATTTTTTTAAAGTAAACTTATGCTTGAAGGTATGTCAGGAAAATATCACATTGTGACCACAATATCAGCTTGTAAAGGTGGAGGAATAAATCACCTCTAATGCTGGCTGGCCCGTGTGTTGATGCTGCTTCAATACAGAATGTAAAACTATTATTTTGTTTTTTTTCACTTTTTACATATTAGAATGGGGTACTTCAAGACTGTGTATAATTATAAATGGTTCCTTGTTTTGCATTCATCATATTTTAATATTTAATAATGCCAACATGTTTGCACTGAAAACCCCTGTCCTGGTTAACTTAGGGTTATATGCCTTAGAAGGAGATGAAGTTGAACAAATTTCACAAGCATTCGCCTAGCCATCACCAATTCTAACCATATTTTTCATAATAGGTTTATTTTCTATGGTTGTCAGCTCCTTCTAGTGGTCTTAATTATTTTCCTGATTAAAGGATAAGTTCACCTTTGGGAGCATGTTACATGTTCCATCTGTTTTAAGAGTGGAACATGCAACATGTTGCCCCTCCTGCAGCCACTCAGGGATCCACTGCCTGTGTGTGACAGCAGTAGAAGGAGAAGTTCCGGGTACTATCTGTCACTTTTTGAAATAAGCGCAGCCGTTGCGAGGCTCCACCCACACGGCTGCGTCATTCATTCACTTAGCTCTGTTTGTGAATGAACTACAAGCCCCGACATCGTTTGTGGCTGTCAGCTTGTAGTTTTCAATGAACTAACATGGCACTGTGTAGCGCCATGGTAGTTCATTGATTCTTCCTGTCAGTGTGTCTGCTTGTCCATACGGGAGGTACAAGCACACAAATACACTGACAGATCTGCAGGAGATCTACATGGCACTAGCGCAATGCTTTATAGTCTCCAAAAAAACTAAAAAAAATAATGCAAATTTTCTTTTACCTGCAAAAAGTAAACTTATCCTTTAAAGTGTAACACCACTTTTGTTGAGAAAGAAGATTTGGGTGATCTATGTACATTGCAATGATTTAGAGGTTTCATAATTATCAATCAGCTGCTGCACCTGCCGAGCACCAATGAGGAAAGCGGCTGGGCCTGCATTACTTTAGACATGATTTCCTATTTGGAGTATCTCACCAAAAATGAAATTATTGTTGCAGGGAATGCCTGATATCTGACTTGTATCTTAGTGCAGACTTCTTGCAAAATCAGTAAGCCAATCACACAAGCAGTAAATTATGTATCTGGGGGGCAGAACACCTCCAGGTAGCCATATTGCATTGCATTTTCAGAAAATTACAGAGCTGCAGATTGAAAAGGAAAGGTAATTTTTAACAACATTCAATTACAATATGTTTTGTGTCGCAATTGTATATGCTATATTATTTTTTCTTTATTTGCTATTTTTTTCCCCACGAAAGTAGAGTTACCCTTTAAGGCAGTGTTTCTCAACCTGGGTTCTGCTGCGATTCAACATTGTAGCAAATGTATATCCGCCCAATGTTGTTTCCAGTGTTCCCAATGCGCGCTGACAGTAAGAACTGTCAGCGCGCATTGAAACCCAATGCCCTTTCTGTAGTTCCGGCTCAGAGAACTCAAAGGGCGGAGTCAGGAGAAATGCAGAAAGCAGGAGTTTTGAAATCCGCGGGGAGCTGAGAATGGAGAGCATGGATTCGGGGAGTCGAGAACAGAAAGCATGGTGGTGGGGAGCCGAGAATGGAGAGCATGGAGCCGGGGAGCTAAGAATGGAGAACCTGGAGGCAGGGAGCTGAGAATGGAGGCGGGTAGCCATGAGAGCCAAGAATGGAGAACATGGCGGCAGGGAGCTGAGAATGGAGGCAGGTAGCTATGGGAGCCGAGAATGGAGAGCATGGAGGTGGGTAGCCATGGGACCCAGGAAGGAGAGCATGGAGGCGGGGTGCCGAGAATGGATGCAGGTAGCCATGGGAGCCAAGAATGGAGAGCATGGAGGCGGGGAGCCAAGAATGGAGGTGGGTAGCCATGGGAGCCGAGAATGAAGACTGGGGGTAGGGAGCCGAGAATTGAGGCAGGAAGCCTTGGGGGCCAAGAATGAAGACTGGAGGCAGGGAGCTGAAAATTGAGGGTAGCCATGGGAACTGAGAATGGAGAGCATGTAGGTGGGGAGCCGAGAATGGAAGCGGGTAGCCATGAGAGCCAAGAATGAAGACTGGAGGCAAGGAGCCAAGAATTGAGGTGGGTAGCCATGGGAGCCAAGAATGAAGACTGAAGGCATGGAGCACAGAGTGGGAGCCGCGAAGAAAGCCAAGAACGAGGACTATGGAGGAGGAATTACCAGATCAGAAGGTGAGATCTGTCTGAATGGTAGCAGTGATACACGCTATGTAGGGGGGAGCAGAGAAAAGGAGCACATGGCTGGATTGGAAGATGATTTCCTGTGTACAGAAGGGGTGAATGCAGACTGCAGAAACGCAATGCAGAGAGCTGAGAACAGGAGGTGACATCCTATCTGTAACAGCACTGAATGCAGACTGCAGAGGGAGGGGAGCAGAGAGTTAGGGCACACAGCTGGATAAGGCTGAATGTAGCAGGAGGTGAGATTATAATAGCTCCATGTTATGCCATAATTGTACATAATATTATTATGATCTCACCTGCTACATTCAGTTTCGTCCAACCACAGGCCCCTGCAGTCTGCATTCAGTTGCTACCATACACAGGATCTCGCCTCTGCAACATTCAGCGATGTGCTCCAACTGTCAGCACTCCTCCTGGCACCACCCTCACAGGTTCAGAGGAGCTGGAACTATAGAGGAGGCACCAAGTATTATTGCACATTGACAGTGCCTATTGAAAACAACATTGGTATCATGTGTGTATTTTTTCTGCACAGAAATTTGCAACATGTATGCATTTTTCTGCAGTGAAAAACTCAAAAAATGATAACAACATTGTGGTGTGAACAGAGCACACTGAAATCAGTTATTTTCTTTAAGTCCTAGCAGATACCTACATTACGTGGACAAGACTAAAGTATTCTATGCAAGTCAAATCTGCATCATCTTCCATCAATTCTTATGAATGTATGTTGTGAACAAGTCCCAACTGTCCCCATAGCCTGCTGTCCTATTTATGAATCACAATATTTGAGAGTTTTGTTCAAGTTCAGTAAGCCCTCGTTCACAGCTACAAAAAAACTAATAGAAAATATGTGACAATTTGACTTGATTAAAATATTTTGGGCTTGTTCTAACGTAGGTCTCTGCAAGAACATAAAGAAAACAATTGATTTCTATGTGCACTGTTCACACTATAATGTTTGTGTCAGGTGAGTTTTAATTTTTATTCTATTATTTAAAGCCACATCTACAATAAGTATGGTTATATCTACAGCTCGCTAAAAAGGTTGAGAAACACTGCTTTAAGGTATGTCAGGAAAATGCTATATTATGACCACAATACCAGTTTGAAAAGGTAGAGGAATAAATCACCTCTAAACGTTTAATCTGATTTCTAAATTGCTGCATTTGTAAATTCCGAAAGCCAATATAAAGGTAAATAGTAGTGGTAAAAAAGCACTTGTGGGTTTAACAACAAGTTTTTTTGTACAATTCTCCTTTAAGGGGGCATAGCGGTGTGTGTTATTGCTTAATTTAGGTAGCGCCATTCACCCCACTTTACCTGTTCAATAATATATGGGGGTGTAGCCAGTCAAGAAGCTTCTGCATGGAAAGAGCAGCACTCATTGCTGTCTATCTATAAAGCAGAGTTCCACCCATAATTTAATCTTTGCTACAATGGCTACAGTCCCGCAAATTGAACAACATTTGGCAATTTTTTCCCCAGCTCTGTGTACCTTGTTGCTAGGGTGTCTTGTGTTTTCCTTCTCCTTTGGGGGCCGCGGCGATGCACGTCATTTCCTGTGGCGCCTCTGCTTCTGGAAGATGAGTGTCATCATTCCCAGGATTCAGTGGGCATCGCTGACTGCATTGTGTTATTTCCAAACAGGAAATTATGTGATGCAAGGTGTATCTATGCACCATCAATCCCTGCAATATGCCCTGTTTGTAATGTGGATGCTTGAGATTGGGAGGTACATGCTGGGTAGCCAGCAGCACCATAGCCTGGAAAAGAGTCCCAGTGGGCTTTTTTTTTTTATTTGACGTGGGGTTCCCCTTAATATCCATACCAGACCTGAAGGGCCTGGTAATTGAATTTGGGGGAACCCCACGCTTTTAAATTTTTTTTTATCAAAGACTTTCAATGACTGTTCTCTGTATTACGGGGAGCTGACAATTCATTATAGCCGCAAGTGACTTTAAATGACTTTTTTTCCTGCAGAAATGACTCTTTGTGCAGGGACAGTTCTAAGCACGGGAAACATGCGCCCCTTCACAGGCATACATAGACACCCCCCAGGTACGAAATTTAAAGGAATATTACACTTTTATTGTTTCACTTTAAGCATTATTAAAATCACTGCTCCCGAAAAAGTCAGTTTTTAAAACTTTTTTTGCATTGATACATGTCCCCTGGGGCAGGACCCAGGTCCCCAAACACTTTTTATGACAATAACTTGCATATTAGCCTTTAAAATTAGCACTTTTGATTTTGAACGTTCGAGTCGCATAGACTTTAATAGGGTTCTAAAGTTCACAAGAAGTTTAGGTCTGTTCGCGGGTTCTGGTGTGAACCGAACCAGGGGGGGGGGTTCGGCTCATCCTTCATGATCTACAAGAAGGTTGCTAAATGCAAATTGGACAGATACATAAAAACCCACTAGTTAGGTCCCAGATATAAACTGGTCCTGTAGGTAATTCCCGAGCCAAATTAGTCAAGGAAAATGGGGTGTACAGAGGAGGCCTGAGGGCTACAAAACAAGATTTCTCTCTTTTTGGGAGGTGACCTGGGTGGATGCTATACTAAGTCAACAACGCCCAAAGTCAAGTCACTATGAATGCCTACACAGCATATCTTTTGAAAAATTGTGAAACTGCTTATTATCTAGAAAGCTGTACACAGTAATTGCCCAAGTGGCTGGATGAATCCTCTCATAGCAAACACAGTTTTGACACAGAGAATCTTATTGACAGCGCTTTATTGAAGTACATATGGTCTATATAGATACTTATACACACACACAGTATACCATAGACTATAGTTTGAAAAAAGAATACTACAAAATCATTAAGTTGAAACATTGAGTTTATAAATGTATATTGAGTTTATAAATGTAGTTTACAGCATCGTCCTGTTAAAAAAAAAAAAGTCCTGGTTGGATTTATGCTAAAAATCTGAACATTCTGCCTTAAATTAGTATAACTGCGCAGGCTTACATAAATCAATTATATTTGGCCGCTATTTAGCTTTATTTACTTTTGCGTGTACCCAACTCTTCGGCTTGTTTTAGAGGACATAGTATGTAGTGTGTGAAGTGACACTTGAGAAAGCAGTCATGGTCAGAATTTGGGTGACCTCTGACCTTCTGAATTAAGCTACTAGACACAAACAAGTAAGTGACATTTAATAAGGGGGCATATATAAATGAATGATGGGTACACCTGCACAGGTATAACAATTTAAGACCAAAGGGACTATTTATATAAAAAATAGCTGAACAAATTTCACAAGCTTTCGCTTAGCCGTCACTAATTCTCTCCTTATTTTTCCAAATACATTTAATTTCTTTCCGTTTTTTAGAGTGGAACATGTTCCTGTACCTGCAGCCACTGGGGGATCCACTGTCTCTGTGTGACATCAGTACGGGAAGAAGTTCCCTGTGCCAGCTGTCACTTTTTGAAATTGGCGCAGCCATGTGAGGATCCCCCCACACAGCCACCTCATTCATTTACACAGCTGTGTGTGTGAATGAACTTCAAGCCTGGACAACCTATGCGTCTGTCAGCTTGTATTTCTCAATGAACTACCACGGTACTGTAGAGCACCATGGTAGTTTATTGATTCTTCCTGTCAGTAAATATGCTTGCCTGTATGGGATGTATGGGCACACAAGATACACTGACAGTTCTGCAAGAGACCTGCATGGCACCAGCTATCTGCTGATTGCTGGTGCAAGCTTTCAAGGCTCCAATAAAAAATAATAATAAATGCACTTTTTATTACCTGCAATAAAATGTGTATTTTTTTATTTTTTTTTAAGTGAACTTATCCTTTAAGTTATGTCAGGAAATAACTACATTTTGTCCACTAGAAGGAGCTGATAATCATAGGAAATAAACATGTTAGGCAAAATACTTTGAGAATCTGTGATGACTGGCCAAATGTTTTTGATATTTATTCAGCAATTTATTTTAAAAATAGACTTCTGAAGGTTATAATCCTAATATAAGTCTAGTCATGACTAGTTATCTTAAAGATAACATTTTTGAAAACCTCCTAGTGCACTTGGCCCAAATTAATACACATGTCTAGGCATATAAACT
This sequence comes from Lithobates pipiens, assembly GCF_037356315.1. Classification (NCBI taxonomy): domain Eukaryota; kingdom Metazoa; phylum Chordata; class Amphibia; order Anura; family Ranidae; genus Lithobates; species Lithobates pipiens. The sequence goes on along the minus strand of NW_027507788.1, from coordinate 139,746,072 downwards.
TGTGATACTATTAAACTTTCACCAAAATCATTTTTCATTTTTAAAGTACACTGCTTGACATAGAATGTATATTTCCAGAACAAAGAAATATTGATATTCATACACGTATGCCATTAAATTATCTGTGGAGAAAAGTGTTGGCATCTCTGTGAACAGCTCTTGCAGCTTTCAGACCAGTTTTAATAGCTGTGTCAATCCAGCCATGGGGAGCTGAAGTGTGTTCCCCAGCAAAATATATTCTGCCTTCAGGTTTAGCCAGGTACTCAAACAAGTTACTATACTGATATGGGATGAAATGGGCGAATGCACCCATGGAATATGAATCCAGGCTCCACCTCTTCACCACAGACTTAGGACAAAGGCGTCGGAGCTCCTTCTCTGATCTCAAGTGGATGGCAGCCAAGTCTTCAAAAACAATGTCAACGCACTCTTCATCACTGAGGGATAGAAAGAACGAAGACTCGTCTGACAAAGTGTATGATGCAAGGAGGACCCCTCTTCCTCCGGTGAAGTTGTGACTTGGGTAATAGATATAACGCGATGGGCGATCGGTGATACTTCTCCCACCAACAATACCATCCTTTTCCCAGAAACTCTCAGTGCAGCCCAGTAAGATTTTAGTGGCACTTGCATAGTGGATGTTACCTAATGCAAAATCCTTCTCATTGGTCAGAGGAGGACTGAATTTAATACGTTTGGTTGCCTTTGCGGTGGATGTTACAATGACATAGTCTGCGATTATGCTGGTGGGAGGAGTGGTCCTATCTTTACGGTAGTAGACGATCACAGATTTTTCATTCCTCATGACTTTAACTACAGTGGATTTCAATTTGATCACATTTCCCAAATATTTGGCCAAGGCCAGGGGCAATTGATCGAAGCCTCCAGTGATCTCATCTAACCTGGTGAAATAGAATATTTTTTGAATTAGGTCATACTTATCTATGATATTTTTCTATAAGTCATTAAATATAATCATTTAACCATCTAACATTTTACCACCCACATACAGCAAATGGTGGCTCCTTCATACAATTTGTGCTTTTTTTAAATATTCATGTCAGACCCTCACCTAGATTAAGGTCTGATATAGATGTTAATTGACCCCAACACAAAAAAAAATGAAAGTGTAGCTTTGTGCAAAACTTTTTTTTAAGGAAGGGTTAGAACCCCTGTATTATTTTTATTGAAAAGAAAGTAATGGGAAATCCAAAATTTCCAGAAATAAGAGGAAAGATTGACTCTGCTACACTGTAGCATCTCCATGTGAGGAAATCTCCCTAATGGAACACATGTTTTTGTTTTGTTTTGGTGAGTTGGCAGGCATCTTAACCACTTCAGCCCAAGAAGGATTTACCTCCTTCCTGACCAGAGCAATTTGGCATTGTGCTGTTTTAACTGGTAATTGCACGGCTATGCAATGCTGTACCCAAACAAAATTTGCATCCCTTTTTCCCACAAATAGAGCTTTCCTTTGGTGGCATTTGATCACCTCTCCAATTTTTATTTTTGCAATATAAACGAAAAAAAGGCAGAAAATTTTGAAAAAAAATTATATTTTCTACTTTTTGCTATAAAAAAAATACAATAATCTCAATTTTAGTCATGTATTTAGGCCAAAAAGCATTCAGCCACATGTCCCCAAGGAATTTGCTGAGAGGCTTGTTGAGCACATTGAATATTTTATTTTTTTGTCACAAGTGATTGAAAAATTACCCCAAAAAAAATTTGTTAACACAAAGTTGTCACTGAAATGATATATTGCTCAGACATGTAATGGGCATATGTGAAATTACACCCCAAAATACATTCTTCTGCTTCTCCTGAATACGGGGATACCACATGTGTAGAACTTTTTGGCAGTCTAGCCACGTACCCCAAAAACCAAGCACCACCATCAGGATTTCTAAGGGTGTACATTTTTGATTTCACTCCTCACTACCTATCACAGTTTCAGAGGCCATGAAATGCCCACATAGCATAAAAGCCCCTCAAATAACACAATTTTGGAAAGTAGACACCCCAAGCTATTTGCTGAGAGGCATTTTGAGTCCATGGAAAATTTTATATTTTGCCACAAGTGTATTTCAGGCCAGCGTGCTGGAAATTTATCGTCACCTACCTACAAATCGCACACTGCTCAGCGCTTGAGGATTTAATTTTAAAAGAAAAATATAGCAATCTTTAGACTACTCCTTATGATTACTAAATGATTCAATCAAATAAATAATAGAACAATAAGTTTCGTGTGCGTTCCAGTACTCGTTCGTGAACCAACCAAGGTACCAGGAAGTAAGCCGAACGCACAGAGCGGTCGTTCGCGGTAACCGAAGGGGCTCACCACGAGTAACTCAGGCACAGTACACTTATCCTATGCGATTTGATTGAATATATTTGGAACGCTGATTTTGTATGGGGGGTTTTAATAAAGGTTTTAAAACAGTATCACACTATGTCAGTATGATTTTGTCTCCTTTATGAGTACTGGACCATCCTATTATGGAGATATCAAGCGACCAATGAATTTAAAGTTTTGAAGGCTCCCATTTCTTTGATTTCCCACGACTAAACAACTCAGTGGTTTGGTTTATTGGAGGCTCATACATCCTTGATTTTCTGGTGAGTGCATCCCCTTGGGGGGTTTGTATTTGGAGAGCACATAAGGTGGAAAAAAGCGCCAGGTGGAAAGTGGTTTTGATCCTTTTTTCTTCTCTTCACTCATTGGACTCTATCACCAGTCTTTCAAGAGCACATATGAACTAATATCTGAATAAGATTTTGTATATTGAGCGCTGCTATATATATATATTTAAATTGTGGACTTTTTTGAAGTTTTATCTATTTTTTTATGTATATATTTTGCCACAAGTATCGGGAAAATTACAATTTTGTTTTCAGAGAGTAATCGATAAATGATATACTGCTGAAACATACCATGTGCATATGTGAAATTACACCCCAAAATACATTCTGCTGCTTCTCCCGAGTAAGGAGATGCCACATATGTAGGACTTTTTGGCAGTCTAGCCGCGTACAGGACCCAGAAAACCAAGCACTGCATTCAGACTTTCTAAGGGCATAAATTCTTGATTTCACTCCTCATTACCTAACACAGTTTTGGAGACCATGAAATGCCCAGATAGCACAAAACCCCCTCAGATGACCCAATTTTGGAAAGTAGACACCCCAAGCTATTTTCTGGCATGTTGAGGCATGTTGAGTATTTTGCAGATCTCACTTTTGTCACAAAGTTTTGAAAATGTTGTAAGGATTAAGGGGTGTCTAAACAAAAAATGGTTGACCTTATGTCTTACTAAATACATGTATTTTTCTATCCTTCTCTGTAAAATAAGGATTCGTCATCTTTAGTCACGTACTCATCAAGAAGAGGCCGCATCAGCCCTAAAAAGCAGTCTACGCCCAGAAGATTGTCTTATCAGCTGATAACACCCGGAGAATTGTCTTTCCTTTGCAAAAATTTTGTTTTTTTACATTTGCTGATGTTTGCCCTTTTCTGTCTATAAAAGATGTAATAAAGAAGCCTCAGAGCCAGAGTCAGTCAGAGACAGTCAGAGTTAACGACGGACTTCTGAGCAGAAATACTGAATAATATCTCCGTGTCTCTTTGCTTGGATAAGAACTCTAACTAACAATTGGGAAACGGTAACATAACCTGACAAATAGGTGACTTGTTGAGGTCACACCTAACATTTCTGGCGCCGCGAACACGGACTCGCTGAAGAAACTACAAGAGGCGAACGAACATAAGGACGAAACAAAAAGGCCGGGCACATCAAGAACCACAGACAAATCCTGCGCAGGTAAGAAAAGCTTTATTTTCTTATAAACTCTGTGCTTCTTAGATTTGTGCCCACCTGATCTGTCTGAATTGTTCTTCAGGTAAACACCAACCTCTGTAGTAAGCGGGTCTTGAAATTAATATTTTGGCTTATGTTACCGTTGTTTCTTGTCTGTCTACTTGTCATCTGTCTGTTGTGAATGAAATAAGCCCTGTTTGTATGGTGTGAATTGAAACATATATCATCCCAATGGGTAACGGAATGCGCCCTTAACTCGTAAGAGTACTTTGGGGGTCCGACACTTAAGTTTGATATACGCTTTTTGATTCATGAGCCTAAAAACGGGTTGAAAGTATAAGTCCTGACTGCCTCAATAAAGCAGGAATAAGAAACGAATGCTGAGAGATTCCATGGTAATGGGAAGGGAAATAAGGTCTCCACAAAGTCCCGGAGACCTAGTCATATGTGTTTGGCCACCAAAAGGGAATGCTTGTATATGTTGTAGCCGTCAGTCTGGTCATAATATTTGTCAGTTGGCTAGCATATAAAGTAATTCGATCTCATCTAGGAGAGGTTTTTAGTATTTTGGCACCCTAGGAGGAGAAGGCAACGAGACACTTAGTAAGTGATCCAAACGCCACCTAGGCAGGACTGTCAAAATGGGCCAGACACATGGTAAACCCCAGGAGGAATCTCAGAAATGTTATGCTGTTAAAGACATAATTACAATGTTGTATGGGAAGGATAAGGCACAGGGCACAAATAGGATTCTCAAGAAATTGGGGATGGATGGAGAAAATGGATTAAGTGTAGAAGGTTGGGAAGAAATAAAGAGAGACAGACAGGGAGAGATATTGCAGAACAGATGGGTATCACAAATACAATGTTTAATTAAGGTTTCCAACAGGGCTGAAGAGGAGGGATGGGAGTATTGTCAGGAAAAGGGTGGATGGGATATGAAGGTCCGACACAAAAGTCTTCCTTCTGCTCCCGGCGATAGGGTAAATACGGGAGGTACTCCACCCCCTTATAACACTACCACACCAGGTAATGAAAGACCAAAACTTTATCCTTCCTTAAGAGGAAGAGGATGGGTATGCCGAGTATGCGGTATCCAGAATACAGACTGGGCACAGGAATGTGTACATTGCGGAGCTCAAAGACCAGAGCCCGTAGCTCCAGTCCATAGTCGGACTAGGGTAATACAAGTAAATAATCCAAATGCGGGTCAAGCAGGACAGCCACCTACAGTGACCCGACAAGTCGTTCTGAGGACATGGACACCTTGGTCGGCTGACACTCTTATGGCATTAATACAGAATGCTCCTGATCCCGTAGCAAAACCTGCCGCATTCTGTAGATTCGTGACACAATTACTAGACACACATGAAGCAACTTGGCAAGATGGGGAAGATATATGTAGACATAAAATGACACTAACGATGTTTAATCAATTTATGAATGAAATTGCTCCACATAGACCACAAGGGGATCCAGCGGCAGATCCACCAGGAGTACATCCCCGTCATATAGACTCTAGACCCCTGTTTATTGCTCAGTTACGAGAATTTTGCCAAGGGAAACAGCAGGAAAGGGGTTCGACAGCGCCCATAAAACAGGCCCCAGGTCAGACTGTTACAGAATTTTACCTCAACATGGAAAGCATGATGGCTGACGAAGGTCTAGATTTAGCCTTACCCGTCACCATTAGGGCTTTCAATCGACAGTTTATGGAAGGACTAGTACCCCAAATAGGTGACAAACTGAAGGCATGTACTCCCGAATGGAGAGCCATACGGGACAGAGGAACATTGTTGCAGAAAGCACAAGGCATAGAGGCTGATTTAGCAGAAACTAAACCCAGAAGGACACCGGGAGTTAACACTGTTGCCCGGGTCAATGAAGGAGGGAATTCCTCCCGTAAACCTCTTACCTGTTATTACTGAAACAAGGTGGGACATATAAAAAGAGACTGTAGGAAAAGGATAAAAGACGAACAGGAAGGAAACACGGACAGAGACACGAGGGACTACAGACAGAGGCGTACCAATGATAGGGACGATCCGACCGCATGACTTGCCCCAGTCCTAGCTGAATCAGAGAACAAAATGCTCCACATGTTGATGAAGGTGGAAGGTAAACATATTCCTTGTTTGGTTGACACAGGAGCGTCACGCAGTCTGTTGTCTGATTCAGTAGTCCCTCCACACATGACATCCCGTGACACCATACCCATAAGTGGTTATGACGGACTCCTGACTGATGCCCCACTGACTAAACCTTAAAAAGTAAAAATAGGGGGAATGGCAACCGCCTGACACTTGTGTATTGTTGCAATATGTAGACTTGTTTAAAAGCCACTCTCTCATTGTTACAATTCCTGGCTGAAAAAGGGTGCAAGGTGAATAGAACTAAGTTACAGGTATGTCAGAAAAAGGTTGTCTTTTTGGGCCACTGTATATCCCAGGGTACTCGACATCTCACTGAAGACCGAGTCCAGGCCATAAGACAAATGAATATCCCACGCAATTTTAAGCAACTTCGTATGTTTCTGGGAATGGTGTCATATTGTAGACAATGGATACCACATGCCAGTTCTCTGATGCAGCCATTATATGATTGCTTGAAAATAGTACCCTATGTACTCACAGAAGCAGGTCATGAATCTTTTAGCACCTTAAAAAGGTTACTAATTTTGGCACCTGCGATCGGGATCCCTGACTATACCAAAACATTTCATTTGTACATTGCTGAAATCACGGGACACGCAACAGGGGTGTTGACACAACAACACATCAAACAAAGGCCGGTAGCATACTTCTCGGCGGCTCTCGATCCTGTCTCTAGAGGATCACCGTCCTGTGTACGAGCAGTTGCAGCAGTGTCAATTATCATTGACAAATCCTCAGAAATTGTCTTAGACAATCCTGTAGTGGTACATACCACACATGACATACACGCCATCTTATCACAGGTCCAGCCAAAACACATATCAATGGCAAGGCAGCTGCGTCTACAATGCACCTTGCTCCTACCCCCCAATGTTACCTTTCAGCGATGCACTTCTTTTAACTTAGCACAGCTTTTACCATTACAGACAGATTTGACAGGGGGGAGTAATGATGATAATGGTGTAGATACAGCACAAGATACTCAGGATTCTGACACACTTTCATTTCATGACATAACATCTGATGAACACGATTGTTTTCAACTTATGGAACAAGAAACCACGGGGTTCCCACATGTCACAGACATACCCATTGCAAATGCAGAACACACACTGTACATAGATGGTAGTAGATTTGCCGATGACAAAGGTAAATATCACACAGGTTATGCTGTGGTAACGGACACACAGGTAATTGAGGCAAAGTCACTACCAGCACACATGTCGGCACAAGAAGCGGAACTAACCGCTCTAGAGAAAGCCCTAGAACACTTGGAGGGACAAGAAGGGAACATTTACACTGATTCCGCATACGCCTACGGTGTTGCACATGATTATGGCCACATATGGAAAGCTAGAGGTTACCTTACAGCAGCAGGCACACCTGTTAAACATGGTGAAGGAATCAAAAGAGTCCTGAACAATCTTCAAAAGGTTATAAGAGTAGCCATCATGAAGATAGCGGCACACACGAGCGCAAAAACAACTGAGGCAAAAGGAAACGCATTTGCAGATTTAACTGCAAAGAAGGCAGCTCTAGGGGAAGTAAGCCCTGAGACCTTAGCCACGGTACAGGTGAGTATGCCCGAAACCACATGGCAGCAGCTAATGGAACTACAGGAACAAGCAGGGGCTATTGAGAAGGACCGTTGGGTTAAGGAGGGAGCTGCACCAGGCCTTGACAATGTATGGAGAGAAGGAGACAAAATATGTCTACCCGCTTCTCTATACCCCGCAATGGCAGCGGCTGTCCACTTACCCACTCATGTCAGCTCCAATTCTATGTATAGGATTGTAAGCCAAGGATGGCTAGCCCCTGGATTCAGTAGTACTGCAAGGAACTACTGTGCTGCATGCCAAATCTGTCTGATTAATAACCCAGGACAGAGAGTGAAAACCCCACGTAAACATCAGGTCCGGGCCCAATATCCCTTTCAGAGACTGCAGATTGACTACATACAAATGCCTAAGAGCGGCCCCTTTGAATTTGTTCTCGTGTGCATCTGCCTATTTTCAGGCTGGCCCGAAAGTTATCCTGTGAAATCAGCTACGGCAAAAGCCACCGCCAAGAAACTGATTACTGAGCTGATACCTAGGTTTGGTCTCCCAGAAACAATAGAATCAGATAGGGGGACACATTTCACGGGAGAAATAATGCAAAATGTGATGGCAATGTTAGGGGTTCAACAAAGTTTTCATACTCCTTACCACCCACAGAGTTCAGGATCAGTAGAAAGAGTAAATGGTACAATCAAGCTGAAAATACAAAAAGCTATGCAGGAGTTAAACAAACCATGGCCTGAGTGCCTAGCTTTAGCTTTGTTCTCTATTAGGTACACCCCAACAGGAAAAACAGGGTTATCCCCATATGAAATACTGTTTGGAAGTGCACCTAGATTAGGTTTATATTTTCCTCAAAGTATGCAAATACAATGTGATAGTTTAACTACGTATGTAATACAGTTGCAACAGCGTCTGACTAAAATCCACAAGAGTGTGTATTCTTCTCTTCCAGACCCTAATTCTGTCACAGGTACACACGATCTACAACCAGGAGACTATGTGTATGTAAAGAAACATACCAGAAAGACACTGGAACCAAGGTTTGAAGGTCCTTTCCAGGTGCTATTGATTACAGCAACCTCAGTGAAATTGGAAGGGAAACCTACCTGGATCCACGCTTCTCATTGTAAAAAGGAGCCAGTTGGCAAATGACAACATGTATCTTTTTATTGTTTCAGTAATTCTGGCTAATAGTTTGGTTACCTCACAGAATAAAATACACAAGGATGAAGGATTTTCTAAAAAAATGTTATTACTGAAGTTTAAATATGCTTATGCCCAGAAGTCAGGATATGAGAAATGTTGGATTTGTAGCAAATTACACCCCAGCACAGCAAGTATACCACTGATGGCAGTTCCTATAAACTATACTGATCTTGCTAACAGTAGCATTAACATAATTAGAACAAATACCAATGAGACAGTAATGTTTAAGTCAAATGGTCTCGCCTTTTCCCCTGATTGGTGTTTCAACTTAGGGAACACAACGGGAGGAAATGGAGAATGCCAAGACAGCAAGTTTAATTTGTCCATTGTCGTATTAAATGGAAGCTTCTATCCCAGTAATTCCAGCACACACCAGACATTATCTGACTTCCTCACTAACATTGTGGATAATAATGTTAGGTGGTTAGTATCCAACTTATCCCTCTATGGATACACCTCTCGTTATAGAAATGATATCAGTTCAAGATCAGTAGCACTGGGAAATAATATATATATCTGTTGTGAGGATAAATGTTATACTTGGATACCTAGAAGAGCTCAGGGATGGTGCTACCTCGCAAGTTTAGTACCAGTAATGGGAGTAGTAGGTGATGAACGAGGTGATCACCTATTAGAAGCTAGCATGCATCCTAGATATCCCCTCAGGTATCGTAGTAAAAGAGAAATATTCCTGAAGAAGGACATGGCATGGGCTTGGTTCCCGTCCTGAACAGGATGGGGTATAGACTTAATGAAAAGACTAAATAACTATACAGGAATTATTAATGATGTTTTGGAGAAAAACTCTGATGACATTACTAAGTTAAATCTGGAGACCAGAGCCATCAGACAACAATTAGAATTACATGAATTAGCAATTGAAAGTATGAGTGCAGCACTGACAGGACTCTGTGAAACTACTGAGGACTATGAGTGCTGTACTTGGATACATAACACCAGCATTGAGGTACCTGACTATTATGACATCATTGCACAACACTGTACGGAAGTAAAGAATTTACAAGAGAAGGCCCGAAATATTGGTCGCGACTGGGATCGGTTTGGTGGAACTTTTAGTTTCTCAGGGTTATTCTCTTGGGTTAAGAAGGCAGCAATGACGATTATAGTGGTGCTCTTATTCGTATTTTTCTTTTATGCATGCTTTAAGTTGTTTATGTGCTTTTGCAAGAAAGCCAAGGTAAATGATGCGGAAAAGATGGAACTTTTGTGAAGATAGGTAGATTTAGTTTCTTGACATCACCCATCTGTCAGAAAAGCCACTCTTCCTGAATTTTAGATGTTGGTACTGTCCAGGGGGATGGGTGTATACCCCTCTGACAACTCGCGGTCAGGGAGAGTACTCTGGATATAGGCTGACTAGAACTTGTTCAGGTGGACCCAGGGCAAGAGGGAGGGGTGATGTCAAAGGGGGAAATGTAAGGATTAAGGGGTGTCTAAACAAAAAATGGTTGACCTTATGTCTTACTAAATACATGTATTTTTCTATCCTTCTCTGTAAAATAAGGATTCGTCATCTTTAGTCACGTACTCATCAAGAAGAGGCCGCATCAGCCCTAAAAAGCAGTCTACGCCCAGAAGATTGTCTTATCAGCTGATAACACCCGGAGAATTGTCTTTCCTTTGCAAAAATGTTGTTTTTTTACATTTGCTGATGTTTGCCCTTTTCTGTCTATAAAAGATGTAATAAAGAAGCCTCAGAGCCAGAGTCAGTCAGAGACAGTCAGAGTTAACGACGGACTTCTGAGCAGAAATACTGAATAATATCTCCGTGTCTCTTTGCTTGGATAAGAACTCTAACTAACAATTGGGAAACGGTAACATAACCTGACAAATAGGTGACTTGTTGAGGTCACACCTAACAATGTCTTCATTTTCCAAAACAAATGAGAGCTGCAAAATACTCACCATGTCTCTCAGTAAATAGCTTGGGGTGTCTACTTTCCAAAATGGAGTCATTTGAGGGGCTTTTATGCTATCTGGGCATTTCATGGCCTTGGAAACTGTGATAGGCAGTGAGGCGTGAAATCACAAATTTACGCCCTTAGAAAGCCTGAAGGCGGTGCTTGGTTTACTGAGGCCTGTACATGACTAGACTGCCAAAAAGTCTCACACATATGGTATCCCTGTACTCAAGAGAAGCAGCGGAATGTATTTTAGGGTGTCCTTTCAGATATTTCCATGGCATGTTTGAGCAATATATAATTTAGTGACAACTTTGTGGGAAAAAAAAATATTGTAATATTCTCTAAACTTGTGGCAAAATATAAAATATTCCATGGACTCATTATGCCTATCAGCAAATAGCTTGAGGTGTCTACTTTCCAAAAAGGGGTCATTTCGAGGGGTTTTGACCTGTGATGGTATTTTATGCACAACATTAGAAGCTTATGCCACACATCACCCACTTTTCTAACCACTTGAAGACAAAGCCCTTTCTGACACTTTTTGTTAACATGAAAATATTTGTTTCATGTTAACAAAAAGTTAGCATGTGAAATTTACTCTGAACCCCCAAAAATTATATATTTTTTTAAAGCAAAGACCCTACAGATTAAAATGGTGGGTTTGAATTTTAATCCACTAAAACACACTATATTGCCCAAATGCACATAGATACCAACATGACATGCTTTAAAATTGCACACAACCATGCAGCAGCGACAAATTACGTACATTTTTAAAAGCCTTTAACAACCTTACCACTTAAGATTTGCAGAGGGGGTCTACTGCTAAAATTACTGCCCTCGATCTGACATTCACATTGCCTCACATGCATAGTGCAATTGCTGTTTACATATGACACGAGACCGACGCTTGCGTTCACCTTTGCACGTGAGCACGGGGGGACAGGGATGCAGGGATGTTAATTTTTTTTATTTTTATAATTTTTATTGTTATCACAGAGAATGTAAATATCCCCTATGATAGCAATAGGTAGTGACAGGTACTCTTTTGGGGTCTATTACTAGACTCTAGATCTCTCCTCTGCCCTCAAAGCATCTGACCACACCAAGATCGGTGTGATAAGATGCTTTCCCAATTTCCCAATGACACTGTTTATATCCGGCAAAACCAAAGTCATAAAATGCTTGTAGTTTCTGTTTTCTTAGGCCATAGAGATGATTGGAGCTGTTCTTTGATTAGATCAATGGTCAGCTGGTAGGTCCAGCGTCTGCATTATCAGGTTCCCCGGTGGGACAGAAGAGCCAGAGAAAACCAAGGAAGACAATGGGAGGGGATGGGGGGGTGTTCCACTGCTTGTAAAAGCAGTTTAGTGGCTAATTAGCCACTATGATTGCTTTTAAATGGAAGCTGACCGCTTGCTGAAAAGAACGATACCAAAATAATACCAAAAACCTGCAGGCATCATTCTGGTATAACCACTCAAAGTCCAGCACGTATGTTGCTGGTCCTTGTTGGTCATATAGTGTAATGTTCTTTTTTTTCATGCAGCCTGTGGGCTTAACGAAAAAAAGATATTGAGCGGTTGGTATGCCCACCATTAGAATACCACACTGCATCCACCCACTTCTATTGATGGGCGTACATGCACCAATCTTTTTTTTAACTGTAGTGGTGAAATCACTTCCTACAGTCGCTGATTTACGTATCGTGAGAACAAATGCCTCTGCTGTTAAGATAAATAAATCAGTGCTGCAGCTGAATGGTGCGCCTGAAAAGCAAACAATAATCTGTGACAAAAAAAAGTGTAAAAAATATATGCCGAAGCATCCTGCCTCATGCTTTGGCATATATGCTCTTTTTTTTTTAAACTGTAATGGTGAAATCACCTCCTACAGCACTTTATGTATCGTGAGAGAAAACGCTGTTGCTGTCAAGATAAATAAATCAGTGCTGCAGCTGAATGGCGTACCTAAAAACAAAAAAAATGTTAACAATAAAACACAGTAAAGTATAAAAGAATTACATACCTAAAAAAAACAAACATAGTAACAATAAAACATTGCAGTTAAGCATAGAATACAGTAAAAAAGAGCAGAAAAACTGAGAGGGAATAGAGAGAGCGAGAACAATAAAACAACAACTATTTTTGGCTATTTTATTTTATATATTTTTTTTTTTTTACTTTTTTTTTATTTTACACTTTTATTTGTGCTGTAACTGTAATGCCCTGTACACATGGTCAGACATTCCAACAACAAAATCCGTCTGATTTTTTCCGACGGATTTCAGCCCAAACTTGACTTGCATACACACGGTCGCACAAAGTTGTCGGAAAATCCCATTGTTCAGAACGCAGTGACGTAGAACACGTACGACGGGACTATAAAGAGGGCAGTAGCCAATAGCTTTCATCTTGTAATTTATTCTGAGCATGTGAGGCACTTTGTCTTTCAGAATTGTTTACACACGATCGGAATTTAAACGATCAGATTTTGTTGTCATAAAATTTTAGATCCTGCTCTCAAATTTTGTGTGTCAGAAATTCCGATGGAAAAAGTCTGATGGAGCCCACACATGATCTGATTTTCCAAAAAACCAAGATCTGATCGCACATTTTCCGATGGAAAGTCCGACCGTGTGTACAGGGCATAACGGTTCGATTCCAGGTTCGGGTCTCTCAAAATGCAATGGCATCTTTGGAGACCCTGTGAAAGTGTTCCCTAATCTGTGCAGTGCTGTAACCTACGCTAATACTCCACTAGTGTGTGGTAGCATTGAAAACTTTCACCAACGCAAAGACCAGGATGGTCAGGACAGGAGGGACACTAATAGCGGGTGTCATGCCTATATCTACGTTTCCTACAGACACAACATTTTCTTTGGGGTGAACGTTGGGTAGGTGTACCAGGGAGGACATACGGAAAGTGGCTCTCATGCATCCAGCTCACTGTATTTGTGTTGGGAAGTTGGGGCACAGCACCGTCTGGAAACAGAAGGACTGTGACAATCTCTTCCTGGAATTTAAGGAAGGATCCATTTCGTCTTGACGCTTTATATAGCACATACTGTAAGTGTTCATCAGAGCCAATTGGAATACGTATACAGACACTTTTTTATACCAGTGTCTGACCTTACAGGCAATTAAGTACAACGCCATCAACCGGTCATTGAGGTCCACCCCTCCCATATAAACCGCTTCAGCCCAGAAAGATTTGGCTGCTCAACGGCCAGGCCATTTTTTGCTATTCGGCACTGCGTCGCTTTAACTGAAAATTGTGTGGTCTTGCGACGTTGTACCCAAACAAAATTGACATCATTTTTGTCCCCACAAATAGAGCTTTCTTTTGGTGGTATTTGATCATCTCTGCGTTTTTTATTTTTTGTGCGATAAAAAAGAGCGACAACTTTGAAATAACACAATATTTTGTACTTTTTGCTATAATAAATTTTTTTTAAAAAAGGCAATTTTTTTCCTCAGTTTAGAGATCGACTGATATTGCACTTAGGTGGGCTGGGCTGGGCTGGGCGGAGGAGCTACATGCAGGTGCTAGAAAGTTTCTGGGCTGATCCTGCTAACACTACATTTTTGGGAACCCTAAACTACTACAGTCACAAATGACACCAATGCAGTGATCAGTGAAAAATCGGACAACTGCAATTGGTGACACAGTGACAGGGAGTGAAGGGGTTAACTGGGGAGGCGATCAGAGGGTGATCGGGGGGTGACAAGTTTACCTATGTGTACTGGTATTAGTGTAGTGGCATGCAACTCACGTTTAGCTGTCCTCTCTCCTCTCTCTGGAACCGAAAAGAATTCCCCTTCCCCTGCCTGTGTTTACACTTACAGGCAAGTGAAGCATTTTCATTCGCCAGAACTGATCAGCAGGTCCAGGCCAGAAATCAGGAACTGGGGGGGGGGGGTGTGACGCGTTCGCCCAATTGCGCAGCACCCGTACCATTCTGCCGACATATATCGGCGTGTGGCGGTCGCCAAGTGGTTAATTGACATGGATATGCATCACTGGACAATGTGATTGACAGTGGATGTACATTGTGAGAATTTTTTTTATTTAAATTTTTTATTAAATTACTTTTAAATTACTTTAAATTGAATAGTCAAATACTGTTTGTTTTCTTTTTTACTGTTTACATTTTTTTTGTGACTGAGAACGGGTGCATAAAATCACATGTTGTTAAAGGTGCCTTCCAAATTCCAATAAGCTCCCCGATCGCAGACCCCCCCCCCCCCCCACGACCACTGGGCTAGGTTTATGGGGAAAAGACCTTTGTCCTTTGCACTTCAACAAGGTGTTTTGCCAGTAGGATACTTTGCCAATGTGCCGTTTTTTTGTGATGGAATTCTCCTTTACATCCAAACTAGACTCAAGAGTCTGATATGCATTTATAGGAAATAGAAAGAATATAACCTTCTTCCAAAATTCTAATTTTGAATAGAATCAATTATAATTCAAATAGACTAGCAAATAATATAATAGAAAATAAAATATTAAAATAGAAAAGAATAGAATAGAATAAACAATAGAAAATAATAGAATAGAATAGAAAGGATATAACAATATAAATGTTTTCTGAAATTCTCATTTCTAATAGAATAAATCTGAATTTGAATATAATATAATATAAAATAAAAGCAAAGAACAGAACATAAAAGAAGAACAGGACAGAAAAAAAACAATAGAATATAATGGAATAAAAAGAATATAACTATCTTCCAAAATCTCAAATAGAATAAATTTGATTCAGAATGGAATTTGAGTCGAATTTGAATGCAATTCGAATCGTTTACACACTCAGAATTCAATTTTTTTTTATATTTTTGAATTTGAATAAATGAAATGAAGTCCGAAAACGAATTAAACAAATTGTCATGTCATCTGCAGTAATACCTTCATGTCCACAGGATAGAAACGAATAGAATGGAAAAGAATAGAATAGAATAAAATAGAAAATAACCATCTTCTGACATTCAAATTTTAAAAAGAATGAATTTGAATAGCATAGAAAAGAATAGGATAGAAAAAAATAGTCTATGTGTCAGCCTTAGGGCCTGCACTCTCACACCTCCATGGTTAAGCAATCTCCACCCTAGCCTCTACAGGATACACTATTTAACACAGTGCTGTCCAAGCCTGCCTTGCCCGAGAAATATTGTGTGTTTAGTTTTATGTATGCCTCTTGTCACATGCTCTACGTCTGTTTCTGTTTACCGATCTTGGCTTGTTCTGTGACTATCCCTGCCTGCTTGTTACCCTGACCTTTGGCATGTTCTTTCTCTATTTTTGTCTGCTAGTTGTCCTGACCTTTGGCTTATCTCCTGACTATCCCTTGTTGTCCTGGACTGCTGCTTCCTCTCTATCCTCCAGTAGCCTACTGTGAACGTGAGCTGGAAGACCCTGGGGGCCGTGACCTGGAGCCAGTTGCAGCGCAGTCCATCCTCACCACTAGAGTCTCTTGTGAACACCTGCTGACTCTTAAACTCTTAAACACTGCACCCTGGGGAATCTTATGCTCTAGCTCCGAGTGGGATCTGTGTTGGTGCTCCAGTGGATCTGCAGCAGTCAGCCATAGGGTCCACTACCTTAGCGGTGCACTCCTGACCCCAATGGTGTGCATCTGTCACCTGGCCTCAGATAACCTGACACAAATTTAACTAAACAAATTTATGTAAATATGGAATTGAAACAAAACAACATTTATTTTTTGGTTCTGCACATGTCTACTTTGAAGTTTGTGATCCCTGCTTGAACCAAACCCAGGACAGCTCTCAACTCACCACTCTTTAAGCTTTTGGTTTATATATATTTGTATAAAGGGAAATATGACACATGCATGTATTTACTTTTTTACTGTACCTTGGGGTTTTAAAAATATACATATCCAGAACTGCTTCCATAAATGAGACGTAGGGCTGACTATTAGTATTCATCAAGTTTCCAAGCATCTTCATAGCACCAGCACTTAAATGTCCTTCATCTGTCATGATTGACTATTTCAGAAAAAAAAAAAAAAGCACAGTATTAGGGTTTTGCAAAGATGGGAACTTATTAAACTTTAAGTTCATGTAGAGGGGTACATGTGGTGAGCTGCAGCGATTTCCCAGTTTTTACTTTATAACACACTGCATTGTTACTGATCGTAGGTTGTTAAATGGCCCAAATGGCAGTGCTCTGCAGTTTAGATGGAATAGGAACTAGTAAAGCATTGCTAATAATCTTGGGACCAGTATGCAGCAAGCAGGACTTCTTCATTCAGTTAAAATGGAATAGAATTACAAGTCCTAAGTGAGTGAGCAAAGGGGCAGGGCAGGAGCATAATTACCCATTTACGTAACCGGGAGGTTAAGGGTCTGGTATGGATGGTGGGAACCCCACGCCATTTTTTTAAAATTTTGGGATGGGGTTCCCCTTAAAATCCATTCCAGACCTGAAGGGTCTGATATGGAATTTGAGGGGACCCCCACGCAATTTTTTTTTTTTACATTTTGGTTCAGGTTCCCCTTAATATTCATACCAGACCCAAAGGGCCTGGTAATGGACTGGGGGATCCCATGCCGTTTTTTTCAATGACTTTTATCTGTATTGCCAGGACCGACAATTCATTATAGCCGTGAGTATTTTTAAATTACTTTTTTTTCCTTCGAAATGTCATTTTGTGCAGGGACTGTTCTAAACACAGGAAAACATGCAACACTTTACAGGCTTACTATAGACACCCCCCAGGTATGAAATTTAAAGGAATATTTCACTTTTATTGTTTTACTTTAAGCATTATTAAAATCACTAATCCCCAAAAAAGTGCTTTTTTAAAACTTTTTTTGCGATGATACATTCCCGGGTCCCCAAACACTTTTTATGACAATAACATGCCTATACACCTTTAAAATGAACACGATGATGATGATTTTTCATGTTAATGTTCCATAGACTTTAACGGTGTTCCGCATATTGTTCGGTGTTCTGTAGAACAACCAAAGGGCCAAACCGTTTGCCCATCCCTACCCATACACACTATTATGAAATTTTGGATATAGCCTCTGATAGACAATTTCAAAGATTACAGTATAAAACATACCATCATTCATACTATTAGATTTCATGAAAGTTTTTGGCTTCAGATTTACTAAAACCATATAATATGAGGTCAAACCTTAATGCCGCGTACACATGGTTGGACTTTCTGATGGGAAATGTTCGATGTGAGCTTGTTGTCGGAAAGTCCGACCGTGTGTATCCTCCATCGAACAATTGCTGTCAGAATTTCCGGCCACAAATGTTTGGGAGCAGGTTCTCAAATTTTCCGCCAACTTCACTGGTTGTCTGAAAGTCTGATCGTGTGTACACAAGTCCATCGCACAAAAGCTCACGCATGCTCGGAATCAAGCAGAAGGAGCCGCACTGGCTACTGAACTTCCCTTTTCTCGGCTCATCGTACGCCTTTTACGTCACCGCGTTCTTATGTTCCGAAGTTCTGACAAAATTTGTGAGACCGAGTGTATGCAAGATAAGTTTGAACCAACATCCTTCGGAAAAAAAATCCACGGTTTTGTTGTTGGATATTCCGATCCTGTGTACACGGCATAAAGCTCCAAACACAATATCAGATTTTCTGCTAATTTTTGTCTTCAGATTTACCAAAACCATGTAGTGCAAGGGCCTGCCTGATTGCACACAAGTTGAAACTCCTAAGGTTTGACCTCATATTATATGGTTTTGGTAAATCTGAAGGCAAAAATCTGCAGAAAATCTAATAGTGTGTATGGGTCCTTACTCAGGGCTCACAAGTGAACAGGAGTCCCATTATACTCAGCAGCTCCTGAGAGGATAGCGTTACAACTTTAATTAGCACGATTCAAACATTTAACAGGTCCATAAGCACTGGAGTTGTTCCACACATAGTCTAAAGATGGGAACTTGTCTTGTTTAGAATTTAAAACAGAAATATTGGACATCACAACCAGCTAAAAGCATCCCTTGTGTAATGCCCCGTAAAGTCGGAAAAACTTGGATGATTTTTCCGACAGAATTCGGCTCAAGCTTGGCTTGCATAAACACAGTCCCACAAAAGTTCTCTGAACTTTCCCACCATCAAGAACGTGGTGATGTACAATACTACGATGAACCGAGAAAATGAAATTCAATGCTTCCGAGCATGCGTCGAATTGTTTCCAAGCATGCCTAGGAATTTTGCGCATCGGAATTTGTACAGACTATCGGAATTTTCGATCGGGACTTTTTCTGATCGAAAAATTGAGAACATGGTCTCAATCTTTTGCTGGCCGAAATTCCGCCAGCAAAAGCCTGATGGAGCATACACACGATCGCATTTTCCGACCAAAAGCTCTCATCGGACTTTTGCTGGCGGAATTTCCGATTGTGTATACGGGCATAAGTGTAGCAAATAACCGCCCAGTTTTTATCCCAGCTGATTTAATGCCTGCTAACGTAGAAAGCAAAATACTCATCTAGAGAGATCCCTGGATATTTGTGCTCTCGGTGTTATTGTTTCGGCCTAATAATTTTACCTGAAGGGAAACTTTGTCAAGTGAGCCCAAGATTTCAGAGCAGTTTTCTCCAGCAACGTGTCTTACAAACTAAAGGAAGAAAATGTGAGAAGTTACAATGAAGACTAAATTTCCTCAAAGGTCAGGTTTTATCATTTTCTAATCCTGTTTACCCATCTGCATTGGCTTCTCCTCCTGTTCCTGTCTGTTTATATTTGTATGCTGGTGACAAGAAGACCTTGCTCGCAGTCTCCACTCTCATTCATCTTAAAGATGTTCTATCGGGTTGAGGTAAGGACTCTGTGCATGCCAGTTAAGTTCCTCCACCCCAAACTCACTCATCCATGTTTTTATGGACCTTGTTTTGTGCACTGGTGCACAATCACGTTGGAACAGGAAGTTGTCCTGATGCTAAAATCCATCTATACCTTCATTGGTGAAGAGCTGGTGTCTCTGGCCCTGTACTCTGATGAGAACCATTTGTCAGTAGCTGGCAATGCTGTATACTCTTATCTGACTCTTATCTGACTGCTCTGATCCTACATATGCTCTCCTGTTCTGTTGTATCTTGGATTTACACTGGACTTCTGTCATCACATCTCTGACTGTATAAAAACAAAAAAACATTGCGAGCTACCACTAGTATATATCAACTCCTATCCGGACAGCTGCTAACATTGATCACGTCCCATAAGACTGTGCAAAAACAATATATATGAAAAGAAAATGCTGCACTATCTTAATAATGGCATATATGCCCTATTAAAGTGACAAAAAGTAAAAGCGTTTTAGTGCATATATACACTGATTATGTACCATGAATCAAATTAACATAAAGCATCTAATCAAACATCATATATATCAGGGGGAAGATAGGTTATATCTCTGTATCAACACATGTTGGGGAAGGGACAGGACGATGCAGGAGACAGGTGGTCTGTCTCAAGATGGAAGGACACACTAATTTGGCAATTTGGCTTTCTGTAGAGTGGTGCCTTGAAGCACCTGGCACCAGTGTTTTTTTTTTTTTTTTAATGGTATCACACTATCAAGTCCTTCATATGTTTTATATGGATGTGGAAACAGCGTCACTGAGCAGCCCAGGATCCCATCACTAATGCTGCGTACACACGATCTGAGTTTTCGTCTGAAAAATCTTGGATGGTTTTTCCGACGGGATGAAAATTAAGTTCAATGCTTCCAAGCATGCGTAGGAATTTTGCACGTCGGAACTGTTACAGACGATCGGAATTTCCGATCAGAAATTTTTCCATCGGAAAAATAGAGAACCTGCTCTCCATCTCAGTCTGATGGAGCATACGCATGGTCGCAATTTCCGACCAAAACCTCACATCAGAGTTTTGCTGGCGGAATTTCCAATCGTGTTTATGGGACATAACACTTAACCCAGGGGTGGTTCATATGCGTGCAGTGACTGAACTTAATTGTGAGGTCACGTGCTCTGAGGTGAGCATATACACATAAAGGGGGAGCACCTGTGTGGACACGAGAACACGTTTGAATCACCATTACAAGATTTGACTATTTTTGGAATGGACTTTATTATCTAATTATGTTATCTTTGATTCACAAGATCTTCTATTGTATCAATTTTTGCACATAGCACTTTTAGTCCACTGAGTCACTTTATACATTCATGCATGTGTTTGGATTATTAAGATAAGATGTATGATGTTTGATTATATGTTTTATGTTAATTTGATTCATGGTACATAATCAGTGTATATATGCACTAAAACACTTTTATTTTATTGTCATAGTATTTTCTGAGACACAGTGATTACCTTGTATGCCAAATTAGAATATAGATCATCAGGGGATACTTCTTCTTCCTCGGGGCTCAATGCAAACCCAAACAGGTTTGGCATCTTAGTAACATCCTTTTGCAGTTGTCTTATGTTATTGAACATGTATACACTGTTTTCATTAGATATGATAAAAGGGTTCATCTGCAATTGAAACTGACGAATGAATTCCCGTATGAGCCTGGAAAAATGAACAGATGCACGTTTTAGGAATTTTACATACTAAGGTTAAAGGGATTGTAAAGTGAATTATTTTTTATTTTTTTAAATAACAAACATGTTATACTTACCTCCACTGTGCAGCTCGTTTGGCCCCGAACCTGATCTTCTGGGGTCCCTCGGCGGCTGTCTCTGCTTCCTCCCACAGGTGCTTCTCACGTTCATGCGAGCTCCTTTGCATGGTGAGAAGCATCTGCGAGGGCGCTCCCGTGATACAGCCGGTGTCTTATCATATAAGGTCCCCCATCAGATAGCGTCCGCTGTGTACTGCGCATGCGCAGTACACAGCAACACAGATTCCGAAAATAGCCGAGGAGGAACGGCGCATGCGCAGTACGGGGCGGACGCTATATGATGGTCGGACTGAATATGCCAGAACACCGGTGGCTATAGCAGCTCGCTGTATTACACGGCCCCGCCCCCTGGCGCTCTGCGTCAGTGGATGTGATTGACAGCAGCGCGAGCCAATGGCTGCGCTGCTTTCCATTCATCCAATCCAGCCAATCAGTGGCCAGGCTGAACGGTGGAAAGGACGTGGGGGGACGAGCGCGGGACTTTCGAGGGGTGAGGTAAGTAAAATGGGGGGCTGGGGGCGCAGGCACTGTCAGATGTTTTTTCACCTTAATGCATAGAATGCATTAAGGTGAAAAAACATTTACCTTTACAACCCCTTTAATAACACTTTCTGTGAAAAAAGCTGGACTCTGCACTGCAGAGTGGAACATTATATAGTGTGAGTGTTAATGTGAATATCCGAATCCTCTAGGAATTGGCAGCCTTCGTTTTTAATTATCAGAAGGTACAAAGATGAACTTTATATTTTTTCATGAATATAAAAGCTTTTTATATATACCTGTGAGATGGAGGAATACGCATGGGTCCCAGTTCTCCATACCAGCCCTCTGGATCTCTATAGGTCAGTACACGACCTCCTACACGGTTACTGGCCTCCAGAACTGTCACCTGAAATATAAAAGATAGAGTGAATATTTGCCTGTAATGTTTCCACTAACACATGGTCAGACTTTAAAGGCACAACAGAGAACAGAAATATACAAAAATATTAACATTTATTGAAATATATATATATATATATATATATATATATATATATATATATATATATATATTGTATATCCTTTGTGGGAAACCACTTTTCTGATCACTGATTGAGTAATATGTGACTCTTTTTGCAAGGTAATAATCAGTTTATCCCTGCCCTGTTTATCCCTGTGTACATGTCTTGGCATAAACAGTGTTTTTCTTTTTTTATTATATGTTTACTGTAATCTGTGTGTTTTTATCTTTAGATAGTGAGACCCTTTTCTATTCCTTGCAACCTTTGAACCCCAAATGTGTCCTGAAGAACTGTACAACGAAACGCGTAGACGCATTAGGGTTCATATCATATATAGACTGTTTTTTATATATATGATTTTTATCTATGTTTCTTTCACATCCCTGTTTTTTGTATTATATATATATTTCAATAAATGGTAATATTTTTTGTATATTTCTGCTGTCTGTTGTGCCTTTAAAGTCCGACCACAAGTTTTCCTTTTTTGGAATTATTTTTCTTTATTTCTTCACAATTAACAGATGAGGCAATTTGAGTGCTTTTCCTTCTATACCCACCATCAATTAAACTGGAACACCAGGCCAAACATTTTTGGATAGAGTGAAAAAGGGTTAAATATCTGTTGGATTTTTATTGTTACTGGTATACACCTTGAAGAGACTTAAATCTGCCAACTCAACAAGAAGTGCCCAACAGACACCAACAGCAATAAAAATCTGACAGATGTTCAAAACTTTTCCTGCTTCATCCAAAACTAAGAGAACAAAGGGAAAATTTTCAATGAAAATCTCTGTTAATAAATCCTTTTAGTTCTATATATAGTACAGAAATGTGAAAACGTGTGTCATGTTTTTATTGCTATGTTATGTTGCAGAGATTGTCTGTGATGCAGTGATGGTAAATCTCCTCCTTAGACAGATGCCAATGGAATAGGTATCCCCTTTGATAGATCACCTCCTGTTCTGGTAACAACTTACATTTTAGATTTCTCATCTCTGTCTGGCCAATAGTTAACCTCCCCCCAGTGTGGAACAAAGACAGCAATAACACATGGTAAGGGTTCTGACCCCCTTTACTTTATTCTAAACCAGAATAAATGTTTTTAACTTTCCAAATGACCATTTGCATTCCAAACAAGCAGTAAAGACACTTTAAAACAAGTCCCCAATTACCTAAGTATCTATGGGCATTGTGGAGAAATTAATTTCAGCATTCACAACAGATTTATGCATAGAGTGGAGAGATCTCTATCACTGTTAGGTAGATTTACCCTGTCTATTTGTCCTGTTTACTGTTATCACCAAGGGTACACAGTTAATCCTTTGATCACCCCTGATGTTAACCCCTTCTCAGCCAGTCTCATTAATACAGTGATAATGCATCTTTATAGCGCAAAAAATAAAAAACACAGAGGCGATCAAATGCTAAAAGGATACATTTTATTTGAGTACAGCGTTGCACGACCGTGCAATTGTCAGTTTAAGTAATGCAGTGCCATATCTCAAAAGATGGCCTTGTCATGGGGGGGGGGGGGTAAATCTTTCGGAGTTCAAGTGATTAGGCTACTTTACTTGGCAAAGACCAGTTATGACTGGAAATGTATCAGATACTACAATGTACTCTTGAACTACTGTATGTCCTAGAGTTGAGATTTACACCTTGAAAAGTGTAGATGTGTTTGACTCTTCTTGTCTCCCACTTATATTGTCCCAACCCAACCATATTTTGGCCAACTGTGCATAAGGCCTCATCCATTCAGAGGTCCAAAATATGGAAAGGTTTGCCAAAGCAGGGACATCTGATAGCTAGTTTCTCTACCATAAGGCTTATGACTTAATATTTTTATAGATGTATTTTCAGCCATGTGTTCTAGACAAATATGTTCATGTCTTATTAATGTTGCTTTCTTATGAAGTATATCGAAAGCCAAAACTTTTTTCGAGCCCGATGTTCGAGTTGAATGTAAGTTCGACTCGAACATCGGGTGTTCGCATGTTCGTGGAACAGCAAATATTATGCGGTGTTTGTGGCAAATTCTAAAGCATACTATACAGGCATACTATAGACACCCCTCAGGCACGATATTTAAAGGAATAATTCATTTTTATTCTTTCACTTTAAGCATTATTAAAATCACTGCTCCCGAAAAAAAAAAATTCAGTTTTTAAAACATTTTTTTTTGCATTGATACATGTCCCCTGGGGCAGGACCCGGGTTCCCAAACACTTTTTATTTTATGACAATAACTTGCATATAAGCCTTTAAAATTAGCACTCTTCATTTTTCATGTTCGTATAACATAGACTTTAATGGTGTTCACATGTTCTTCCAAATGTTTTGCCTGTTCTCATGTTTGGTGCAAACCGAACCGGGATGGGGGGGGGGTGTGTTCGGCTCATCCTCTCTTTTCTCTGAGGAGGACTGATTGCCATCTATGTCAGTGGGTTGAAGGAGAGGAAGGGACCTGGGCTCTGGGGGGTGCATGAAACAAAAGGAATCTAGGGGGGCTCTTGCCTGTTCGCATGTTCTGGTGCGAACCAAACCAGGGAGTGTTGAGCTCATCCTTAGTGTAGATGTGTTTGACTCCTCTTTTCTCCCACTTATATTGTCCCAACCAACCTAATCATATGTCTTGTTAAAGATGCTTCCTTATGAATTATATCAGTGCAGCCTCATCAGTTCCCATCAAGGCAGGCTGATCAGTGCCCATCAATGCATCCTCACCAGTGACCATCAACTCAGCCTCATCAGTGCCCATCAGTGCAGCCTGATCAGTGCCCATCAATGCAGCCTCACCAGTGTCCAACAATGCAGCCTCACCAGTGCCCATCAGTGCAGCCTCACCAGTGCCCATCAGTGCAGCCTCGCCAGTGCCCATCAATGCTACCTCACCAGTGCCCATCAATGCAGCCTAATCAGTGCCCATCAATGCTGTCTCATCAGTGTCCATCAATGCAGCCTCACCAATGCCCATCACTGCAGCCTGATTAGTGCCCATCAATGCAGCCTCACCATTGCCCATCAATGCAGCCTCACCAGTGCCCATCCAATGCAGCCTCACCAGTACCCATCAATGTAGCCTCACCATTGCCCATTAATGCAGCCTGATCATTGCCCATCAAAGCAGCCTGGTCAGTACCGATCCAATGCAGCCTCACCAGTGCCCATCAATGCAGCATATCAGTGCGCATCAAATGCAGCCTGATCACTGGGGTAGGATAAATGGAGTGTATGGGGGGAGGATGGGATGTGGGGGTCAGCTGGGGGTGTCAGGGTCTCTCACCTTGAAGCTCAGCTCAGCAGGTCCTTGCACACCATGGCCTCCTGGGGGGGGGGATGAAGCTCCTGGTCCTGGACCTGGGGTCAAGTTGTAACCAGCATCACAGCCTGAGCCAGTCATGTGCGTTCTGAC
The DNA here is from genome assembly GCF_037356315.1 of Lithobates pipiens. Classification (NCBI taxonomy): domain Eukaryota; kingdom Metazoa; phylum Chordata; class Amphibia; order Anura; family Ranidae; genus Lithobates; species Lithobates pipiens. The sequence goes on along the minus strand of NW_027507788.1, from coordinate 139,720,351 downwards.
TCCCTGGCATGCCCTGCATCTGCTTGCCTCCAAGGTCTCAGGGAGTTGTAGCTTCCTCTGCACTTGAGCATGGACTACAACTCCCAGAATGCAACAGCGACCAGCCACCACGGCTGATCCCCTGGCCCGACTTCCTAGAGATGAAAAAAAATTATAGCAGGCAGTGGCCTTCGGTCATTTTCAACATAAGTTAGGGTGGCCAGGGGGGCAATTGCCACCCTACCCCGGCCCAGCCCACCCCTAATTGCAGAACAGAGGTAATACAATCAGGCTCAACCATCTCTGGAACCCCCCAGACCCTAATGTTATGTCATCGCACTTTGTTATACAGGTCTTCTAGGTGGCGGTTAATTGCAATCAGATGACCTGAGTGTGACTCTGTGACTTTAATTAGGTGGGTAATGGCTCTGTCACATCTAGAGCCAGCTTTTTATGCTGCAAATTGTTTTTCCAGATAAGGCAAGAAAGTCTGCCTTGAGCTTTGTGATAGAAAGTGATAAAAATAAATGTATTTATTTATATGTACTAGTAATGGCAGCGATCAGCGCCTTATAGCGGGACTGCGATATTGAGGTGTACAAATCGGACACTGACAATTTTTACACTTTTTGGGAACCAGTGACACTAACACAGTGATCAGTGCTAAAAATAATTTATATATAATTTTTTTATTTATAAAAATTTCATAAATATATCCCATAGTTAGTAGTTTGCACAAACCAATCAATATACTTTTTGGTAAAAAAAATCCCAATAAGCGTATCACAGAATATATAATGACCTAAATTGATGAAAACATTTGATTTTTTAAATTTTTTATTGCATATGCTTTATAGCAGAAAGTAAAAAATATTGTATTTTTTTCAAAATTGTCAGTCTTTTTTTGTTTATAGTGCAAAAAATAAAAACGCAGAGGTGATCAAATACCACCAAATGAAAGAACTGTTTGTGGGGAAAATGGATATAAATGTTATTTGTTCACAGTGTCACACAACTGCGCAATTGTCAGTCAAAGTAACGCAGTGCCGTATTGCCAAAAATGGCCTGATAATGAAGGGGGTTAAATCTTTCGGAGCTAAAGGGGTAAACAACTACCCTATCCATACATGGATCCAAATTTGGCCAGTCCCTCAATTAAATGGACAAATTTTAATTCATATATGGTCGGCTTAACACTCTCCTTCCCCCAGATGGACAATGCTGGTGTCTAAAGGTGCCCCTGTGCTCCTTCATCCAGAGTTGGAGCACTCTACTACAGGAGGTGTAATGTTGGCCAGTGGCCAGATCATTAGGTGAAAACAGAGAGTGCAAAGCCTAAATAAGAACTAAAACAGTCACCACATCTAATGACTGGTGTGCTGCAATATATTTCATTTTTTGGTTTGGGTTTAATATTGCTTAAAATCAAGTTTGTTATGTAATGCTTTTTAACAAAAACAATACATTGTAATCTGTGCATGCTATGATTATATATGCATTGCTCAAGCTTCAGACCGGAAGTTTGGCAATGGTGGTTGAGCAGATTGCGGGGGCAGAGCACAATAACCGGTGCATATAATACGGTTTATGAAGCTCATCATGCACAAATTTTTAATGCGGTGAGCTTAGCTATTCTAAGATACAGTATACTGACACATGTGCTTTGATGTGAAGGTTTCGTTTTACTTTAACCTTTCTTTTGTCTATTTAAAAAATAAATATTTTTTTGGCTATGCTTACACTTTCATGTTGAGGCCTTGACAATACTCGGTACATTGACATGCCAGGGTTGCCAAACCTTATCATAAATTACCAAGGTACAGTATATTGCAACTGGATGAAAATTAATTACTACCAATGTCTTTGAGTATCTTCTGACAAATTCATAAACTTACTTTGTGACCGGCATCCTGTAATACTTTGGCCGCTGATAATCCAGACATCCCGGCGCCAACAATTACAATGTGTTTCCGATTAGATTTTGGGACAGAAGGCAATCCTTGTATGGCAATATCCATCATCTCTTCATACTCCGGATCCTTAAGACACTCTTCCAACAAGTTTGAACCTTTGCTGCTTTGACCATATGCTCCAGCCCAAATCAGCAGGCTGAGAAATACTGAGGGAACAAAATGATTACAAAGTACTTTAGATAATATTTTTACTAACCAACCATAAAAATATGAATATACAGTTAGGTCCATCAGGGCCATCTTTAAGGCAAGGCAAAAGGGGCAGCTGCCATGGGCCCAATCATTGTTGTGGGGCCCAAAGCAGCTGGGTAATACTTGTATCATATCTCATATCTCATATCCCAGTTTAAATTCCCCCCTGAGGTCGAATCCACCATCACCTCTGCTGAATGCTGCCCACTGGGGAGGTAAAGGGTCATGCTGGAAAGTCCTGCCTACAACTGTGGTCATTAAACCTAACATCAGCCTCTTCTGCAAAGGTAAGCAAATTGGAGGTGGGACCCTTTTTTAAAATAACATGGTGCTACAGCCCCGTGGATTTTGGTGGATGTGAATATGCACATCTCAGAAGATGCGTGAGAGTGTCATTAACAATTAATGCCAGCGCTGTGTATGCTGTGTAGGGCAGCACATTTCCGTGATGTCAGGAAAGTGATTTTTCATGTGTTCCCCACACAAAGAAATGTGAATGCAATGTGAACGCAGGCTAAATGTCTCAGTTACATAGGTGGTCAGTGTAAATCTTACCATTACATTGGGGCTTGGTGTATAATCCTTTCATTCACACTAGTGGTCAGTGTGAAGGTCACCCTTACATTGGTTGTCAGTGTAGAAGTGTTGCCTTACATTGGTAGTCAGTACAAATCTCCTCAACAATGATTGTCAGTGTATATTCCTCCTTACATGAAGGCTATTGTATATCCCCCCTTACACTGGTGGTTGGTGTAAATGCTTCTATTACATTGGCATTAGTGTAGAAAATCCATTTTATGTTGGAGGTTGGCGTAAAATCCCCCATTACATGGTGGTCAGTGCAAATTCCACCTCACATTGGTGGTCAGTGAAAACCTCCCTTTACATTGGTGTTCATTGTAAATTCCCCATTACATTGGTGGTCAGTGTAGAATCGTCCATTACAAACTTGCCAAAGATTTCCAGCTTTGCTCTACATGATTCAGAATTTGCCACAGTGTACTGCCTCTTAACTAATCCCATCCCCCCACCACTGCCACTGATCCTATCAAACCCCCGGAATTGCCACTAAATACCCCCCAGCAATGCCATTGATCCCAGGAGTCCTAGGATCCCTAGGCGTTGTCTGTCTATTAATGGATCCCGTCACCTCGTCCGTCCATGGCATGCAGGCAGTGTGGAGATTATGTGCTATAACCTTCAGCAACCAATCAGTGAGCAGTAATGATGTGCACTAACCTCTTGCGACCAATCATTGAGTGGTAAGGATATTCTGCAACCTCTAGCAACCAATCAGTGAGCAGTAATAATGTGCAGTAACCTCTAGCAGCCAATTAGTGAGTGGCAAGGATGTCCAGTAACCTCTAGCAACCAATCAGTGAGCAATATTTATGTACAGTAACCTCTAACAACCAATCAACAAGCAGAAGTCACATGCTGTAACCTCTAGCAAATAATCAGTGAGCCATAATGTGTGCTGTAATCTCTAGCAGCCAGTCAGTGGGCGGCAATGATGCACTGCAACCTCTGGCAGCCAATCACAATTGCTGCCTAATCTGATTCAGTAAACTGATTTTGAGTCTAGCTGCTATTTATTGTATGTCTCAGAGCAGGTGGAGAGCAAAATTACATGGAGGGGTCCAATCAATATAAAGACGGCCCGAGGTCCATATATATTTGGACATAGGTACAATTTTAGTTTTTTTTTCAGGTATTTACCAAAACATATTCAAGCTACAGTTATATAATGGATATGGGCTGAACCACTCTCATCCAAATCGGAGGAAGGGTTTAGGAGTTACAGCTCTTAAGAAGCCACCCCCCTTTTTTCAAAGGACCAAAAGTAATTGGACAATTGAATCAAAAGCTGTTTCATGGCCAGGTGTGGGCTACTCCTTTGTTATTTCTTTATCAATTAAGCAGGTAAAAGGTCTGAAGTTGATTCTAAGTGTGGTATTTGCATTTGGACACTATTGCTGTGAACCTACATCATGTGCTCAAAGGAGCTGTCAATGCAAGTGATACGGGCCATTGTAAGACTTCAAAAACATTCTGATGAAAGAAGAACACACTGGTGAGCTCAGCAACATTAAAAGGCCTGGAAGTCCACGCAAGACAACAGTGGTAGATGATCACAGGATCCTCTCTATGTTAAAGAAAAACCCATTCACAACATCCAGACAAGTGAAAGACACTCTCCAGGAGGTGGGCATATCATTGTCAAAGTCTACAATCAAGAGAAGACTTCACAAAGTGAAAACCATTTATAAGCCTGAAGAATACAAAAACCAGATTAGACTTTGCCAAAAAACATCTAAAAAAGCCAGACTAGTTCAGGAAAAGCATTCTTTGGACGGATGAAAATAAGATTAATCTGTACCAGAATGACGGGAAGAAAAAAGTGTGGAGAAGGCTTGGAACAGCTCATGATCCAAAGCACACATCATCTGTAAAACATGGTGGAGGCAGTATGATGGCATGGACACGTATGGCTTCTAGTGGCACTGGATCATTGGTGTTTATTGATGTTGTGACAGAAGACAGAAGCAGCTGGATGAATTCTGCAGTGTTTAGAGATCTACTGTCAGCCCAGATTCAACCAAATGCAGCAAAGTTGATTGGTCGGCGCTTCACAGAACAGATGGACAGTGATCTAAAACACACTGCAAAAGCAACCCAGGAGCTTTTTAAGGAAAAGAAGTGGAATATTCTGCAATGGCTGAGTCAATCACCCGATCTCAACCCAATTGAGCATGCGTTTCAATTGCTGAAGGCAAAAGTAAAGGCACAACCAAAGAACAACTGAAGACAGCTGCAGTTAGAGCCTGGCAAAGCATCAGAAAGGAGGAAACCCAGTCTTTGTTAATGTCTGTGGTTTCCAGACTTCAGGCAGTTATTTCTAGTAAAGGATTCTCAACAAAATATTAAAAATGAACATTTTATTTATGATTATATTCATTTGTCCAATTACATTTGAGCCCCTGAAAATGGGGGGACTGTGTATACAAATGGTTGCAGTTCCTAAAATTTGTACTTATATTTATGTTCAACCCCTTGAATTAAAGCTGAAAGTCTGCACTTCAAATTCATTTGGATTGTTTCATTTTAATTATATTCTGGTGGCATACACAGCCAAAAGTATGGAAATTGTGCCTGTGTCCAAATATATATGGACCTAACTGTATGTAATGGAGACCCCCACTGGGAACTTTTTTGTTTGTTTCTTAGGCTAGGCTGATAAATACAACTTGTGTGGGAAGTTAAACTTATGGCTTAGCAGCCGTGCTCAACAATATGAAGTTTCTCTGCCTTTAATACCTGTGTACAGCACAACTGTAAGAATTAGGGACCATTTGCATGTGTGCATTGTGGCAATGAGTGCTTAAATTCTTGCGTTAGTGTGCAATTACCACAATGCATGCTAATGCAGTTGCTCAGAGTGTGATGCATTGAGGTGTCATTTATTGTGAACAGTACCCCAACACATTGTACAGGAGAGCCCATCACATGATGCATGGCAGCACACCACAACCCATCTAGTATGCTTTGTGGTGTGCTAGGTTTTTACAAAAAGATCATGTATGTTTTTTAATCTGCTGTGATTCATTGGAAGCCCATTCATAATTATAGGCTGCTTAACCCAAAGCACATCAATGAATGCCATAATGCGTATTAATGCACATGTATTAATGCCCCACAACAGTTCATGGAGACATGTAAAGTTACTGAAGGTAATTTTTGGGGTTGAAAGTACTAAGGACAGCCAGATAACTGATTGTCAAACATGTATGAATGTCACTCCCTTGACTGCTTACACTGCTATCTACATGCCAAGAGTACAGAGAGTAATGCGTGTACACACAGTCGGACTTTCCGGCAGAAAAGGTCCAACGGAATCATTCCATCGGATATTCCAATCGTGTGTGTGCTTCAGTTGACTTTTTCTTTTCAAAATTCTGACAGACCTAGAAATAAACATGTTTTAAATCTTTCTGATGGAATCAATTCCTATCGGGAAAACCGTTCGTCTGTATGCTATTCCTACAGACCAAAAATGACGCAAGGGCAGCTATTGGCTACTGGCTATTTAACTTATTTTTTCTAGTCCTGTCGTACGCGCTTTATGTCACCACATTCTAAACTATCGGACTTTGGTGTGATCGTGTGCACGCAAGTCCGTTTCAGAGGAACTCAGTCGGAACTCCATCAGAGAAACCGCCAGACGTACACGGCATGTACACGGCATATGACTTCCTATTGAATAATCTTTCCCACGTTAACAATATTAAAAAAAATTATTGGTAGGAATATTGATGGATAATTCTGCTTTATTATGTTTTAAGTCATCTTATAGTCAGTTGCCCCTGTATCACCCATCATAAGAATGATATACCTGAGAAATGTAAAATAAATGTTCTTTGGGGTTATCTTTAGTGCTGTTATTTATTTATTTAGTTCATATTTTTTATTAATTTTAATAAGGTTCATATCAATGTAGTGCTACCCTTGCAGGAGCCATTGGATTTCTGGTCCCCCTATTCCTGCACAGCAAGACAACATGCATTTTTACTCTCATTCAAAGACAAGAAAACAGTCCAACAACTTGTTTTTGATATTTTATTTGTGGACCTTTAAACACAGAAAGCAATATGAACTTCCAATGGCTATATTCTCCTTAGCTGTATCATATATTTGCTTGTTACCTGTCAATGGTACATAGACTGAGGACTAGAGCTACTTTATATCATATTACATATGGAGCTTCCTCAAAACATACTGTTCAATTACCTAAAACTGGAAAACAATACAGGTATCACAAAAACAGAAAAACAGAAAGAAGAATTAGGACACAAATAAGAAGAAAGACCTCTACACTAAAAAAAAAGGCTCAAAAGTGAGAGATATATTAAACCCATTGATTCCAAAAACCAAGATCAAATTTAGATTGTGCATTATTATTTCTTTTTAGTTCTGATCCAGTTTTCAGTTGGAAATGGCTAACACAAAACAGCAATACATACCTTGCAATTAAAAGTGATTAGCAAAGAATTTTTATAAGGAAAAAACAGCAGAGGAACCTCCATTTATCAGCTTTCACAAGTAAACAATATGTCATTATTTATAGTCTAGGCGTGTTCTAGCTTGTTTCTTAAAATAGAACTCCAACAAAATGTCTCATTTAGATCTGGATAGAGTTAGAAAGAATTAGAATTAGAACCCTCTTTGTCATTTAAGTTTGTCTGTATCCCTTAAAGTGAGATCCACTTCACTTGTTGTTGTGTCATTAGGACAGAAAATGTGGAGAATGTGTCTTAAGCCTAGTACACACAATCAGAAAATCGTACGAAAAATACCGCTTTCGAATTGATCGTTCGATAATCTGAACATTAGTACACAGCTTTCATGAGCCGATCACAACAGTTCACCCGACAAACATGAAAATTTTTCTCGTATGATACCAAATCATATGATTTTCGTTTAATCAGTGCATTTTTTAATCCAAAAATGCTATATAAATACAATACTATACATTAGATCACTTTTGAATTTTTATTTTGTCATACGAGAATTTTTGTAACTCTAGTAACCTCTAAATTTTCAATATGGAGACTAGTGTGCAAAAAAAAAAAAAACGGACAATCATTTGTCCGATAATCTCATCATGTGTACCAGGCTTTAGACAGCATTCAGTTCATTAGTAGACTGGGGATGGCTTTGGACATCTGTCAGGATTGTATTGCTTTCTGAATCTCTGCCAGTAAAGCTGGCCATAGATTAATTAAAATTTCGTCAGTTTAAAGAGACTAGCTGATCCATGGGTGGCCATCCCTGTACAACAGAAGTCAATTGTTAGACCAAAACCATGTAGTGCAAGGGCCTGCCTGATTGCATACATATTGAAACTCCTAAGGTTTGACCTGATATTATATGGTTTTGGAAAATCTGAAGGAAAAAAATCAGCAGAAAATCTGATAGTGTGTATGGGGCTTAATGTTGGAAAACTGTTGGTGATCAGTGGCTGGAGTTACTAATCAGTGTATTCTGAGAGCGGAGAGTCCCTCTTTCAGAATACAATGTTTTGGCAGGAGGGATTCCTCCATCCACCTCGTTTGTGTGGCTGGAGAAATCATCTGTGGCCAGCTTAACCACTGCAGCCCCAGAAGATTTGACCCCCTTCCTGACCAGAGCACTTTTTGTGAGTCACTTTAACTGACAATTGCGCGGTCATGCGATGTTGTACCCAAACAAAATTGACGTCCTTTTTTTCCCACAAATAGAGCTTGCTTTTGGTGGTATTTGATCACCTCTGTGGTTTTTATTTTTTGCGATATAAACAAAAAAAAGCAACAATTTTGAAAAAAAAAATATTTTTTAACTTTTTGCTATAATAAATATCCCCCAAAAATATATAAAAAAAATATTTTTTTCCTCAGTTTAGGCCAATATGTATTCTTCTGCATATTTTTGGTAAAAAAAAGCACAATAAGCATATATTTATTGGTTTGCGCAAACGTTATAGCGTCTACAAAATAGGGGATAGTTTTATGGCCTTTTTATTATTACGTTTTTTATTATTACGTTTTTTATTAGTAATGGTGGCGATCTGTGATTTTTATTGGGTCTGCGACATTATGGCAGACACATCGGACACTTTTGACACTATTTTGGAACAAATGCCATTTATACAGCAATCAGTGCTATAAAAATGTACTGATTACTGTGTAAATGACACTGGCAGGGAAGGGGTTAACCACTAGTGGGCGATGAAGGGGTTAAATGTGTCCTAGGGAGGGATTCTAACTGTGGGGGGATGGGCTTCAACTCACATGACAGCGATTACTGTTCCCGATGAAAGGGAGCAGTGATCTCTGTTATGACACAAGGCAGAACGGGGAAATTCCTTGACACAATCGCAGGGAGAATGGCAGACATCGAGTCCACCGATCCCGCGGGCATGGTTATGCTTTACGCGGCGTGCGCCTGCTATCCCAGCCTCTTAGAGGGGATGTACAGGTATGCCCATTTTCCCACCGCGGCCATTGTGCTGACGTATATCGCCATGCAGCGGTCAGCAAGTGGTTAAAACCTTGCACACACGATTTGTTTTTTCACTCAACCTGAAAAAAAACTGACAGCTCCAGTCGGAGCTACTGTTCTAACAATACGATGTTAGTACAGCAATCTCCCCCTCTGAGCTGTTGTGTTCTGACAGGGAGACAGCGCCCCTCCCCCTCCACCCCTTCTGGTCAGCGTTCTCAGCCATTGGCTAGGAGCGCTAATCTGAAACTGGTCGGCTGCTGGTTTTGCAGCATACATATCTAACAGAACCCGGCTGAATGGCCAGCTTCTGTCGGACTGGCTGGCATACACACACACCAAATGTCAGCTGTTTTTTTATTGAACCGCCCAATGTCGTCTGACATTCGGCCCATGTGTACTAGGATTTAGATTTCTTTACTGACAAGGATCTGGACAGGAAGTTGTACTAAAAAAAAGAAAAAAGGCAGTAACACCCCAATAAAGGGTCAGAGGGCGCTGGTCACCCCTAATAAGTAAAGAAAAAACAAAAAGATATCCCCTGGGTGGGGTTTTTAACAGCATATATTACCTGTGAGGGCCGATATATATATACACAGTAGGAATAACTACTGAGATGACGCGGAAAATTTGTAATATAATTATTTATTGATAAAAGAATTAAATGGGTGACACGTGGTCAGGAAATTGAACTCCACTTGGTGAATAATGGTACATGTATAGACAGGGAAATTACATCATATGAACCCTATTACATCTGTATACACAGTAAAACATAGATAAAAGTAATCCTTTACGCGTTTCGACCCACTCAGGGGTCTTCTTCAGAAGGTTTATCTATTGTAAAAGAGAGGACAAACATAAATATATATCCATACATTATGATATATTGAAGGTAACCTACTATAGACATAGTGAATGTCTGATATAGTGATATTGTACAAATATCGGTTACTATATATCACAGGTGAATACCTGTATAATCCACGGTGGAGATCCTCTTTAAAAGACAGGAATATGCTCAGACACATCCCCCATATCAATCATTCATTGATGTGCCACAGCTCATCTAGCTGGTATAGGTCGCTGTGTCCTACCATCAAAGGAGGGCAGGGAAATGGAATCCAACAAACGGGATAGCTTGCGAGGGATCACATCCCTAATTCCACCTCCTGTGTGTAGGTTGGAGGGGAGTATAGACGTGGACAGCCCAGGGTCAAGGGCGACACCCTGCAGTAGGACAAAATATAAAGGTAATAAAAAAGTTTTTATATGTATAAGTGTATATAAAATACACTAATTGGGTACTATCTGGTCTATAAATGGAGAACACAGGTCCCACCAGAATAGTGTATAAATAGGGAAACTTGTGCATGGATTCCCAGATAGATCAGCACACTATGAAACCAAAAAGAGTAAACAACCATAGAAAAAAATCATAGAAAAAACACCTGTGAATGACACGGAAGTGTGAAGAAACTATAACCGTGAGAGTAAAGAAACAAAACAAGGGAAAGAAAAAAGAAAAAGGAAAGGAAAGAAAAAGAAAAGCCAAATACATCACATGCCACAGTGAGCACAGATCAGAAAAGGCTGAATGAAATGGTGAAGCTGTCTGTGTAATTACCTATGTAATCTTGCAATACGTGCTCATGTGTTGGATGAGCCCAAAGAAAGGCAATATATTAAAACAGGAGGAAGAGGTCCTGCGAATTTGCGCAGGTCCACCCCTTTCTATTCAGGAACCGTGCAAAAACAGAGGGAGACTTTCGTCTACAAATAAATAAAAATAATAAAGAGTGAGCAATACAATAACCCAATTGTATCAGAAAGAAGTTGCAGTGTCAGCAAAGACAGACCAGTAGCTTACCCTCAAGCATAATGTCAGTGTATCAGGTGTCCTGTCACAGATGGAATGAATTCCTTATCCATGAAGGTGAGGTATAAATACCTTATATCTAATTGGTTCAGCTGGCTCCATTACAAGCCCAGCTGAATCAGTTGTAAGCCCTATCAGGGAGTCCTGCCCTTCTGTCAGTCTAATAATTCGGTCGCCATCTTGGGCGACCGGATGTGATCCCCCCGGCGTTCTGGAAATGACCCCTCCAACATGGCGGAAGGGTACCCAGCTTTGTCGCACCGGCGTGACGTCGGCACGTCACTCCGCACGCGCAAAACGCGCGTGCGAAGTGAAGCGCCGCGTCCAAAGCTGTCCCAGAATGCCGCCGGCCAGATACAATCCCCCAGGGGGGCGGGTGGGATCACCCCGCTCATACCTGGGATCACAGGGGAGGGGCATGCGCGCACAATATGCCCCGCCCCTTCTCTTGCCTTAGAGAAATATGTAACATTCCCTTGTGATTGTGCCACATTAGAAACATTGTGTTATGTCCAGTTATACACCATTAAGTAGATGTTGTTCTCTTGTATGCTCAGATTACCTGTAATATATATTTACTATTTAGCGGTTGTCTTTATTTGATATAGTTTCATTTAACATGTGCTCTTTTTACTTGCTGACAGGATGTCCAGACGCACCTCTCCTTTCTTTCCTCTAGATGGTGCCACCTGTTGTGCTCTCTTGGCGTCGCATATAGGGCGGACCCCTTCGGCATGGCTTCCCGGCCAGAGAAGGGGCGGGGCATATTGTGCGCGCATGCCCCTCCCCTGTGATCCCAGGTATGAGCGGGGTGATCCCACCCGCCCCCCTGGGGGATTGTATCTGGCCGGCGGCATTCTGGGACAGCTTTGGACGCGGCGCTTCACTTCGCACGCGCGTTTTGCGCGTGCGGAGTGACGTGCCGACGTCACGCCGGTGCGACAAAGCTGGGTACCCTTCCGCCATGTTGGAGGGGTCATTTCCAGAACGCCGGGGGGATCACATCCGGTCGCCCAAGATGGCGACCGAATTATTAGACTGACAGAAGGGCAGGACTCCCTGATAGGGCTTACAACTGATTCAGCTGGGCTTGTAATGGAGCCAGCTGAACCAATTAGATATAAGGTATTTATACCTCACCTTCATGGATAAGGAATTCATTCCATCTGTGACAGGACACCTGATACACTGACATTATGCTTGAGGGTAAGCTACTGGTCTGTCTTTGCTGACACTGCAACTTCTTTCTGATACAATTGGGTTATTGTATTGCTCACTCTTTATTATTTTTATTTATTTGTAGACGAAAGTCTCCCTCTGTTTTTGCACGGTTCCTGAATAGAAAGGGGTGGACCTGCGCAAATTCGCAGGACCTCTTCCTCCTGTTTTAATATATTGCCTTTCTTTGGGCTCATCCAACACATGAGCACGTATTGCAAGATTACATAGGTAATTACACAGACAGCTTCACCATTTCATTCAGCCTTTTCTGATCTGTGCTCACTGTGGCATGTGATGTATTTGGCTTTTCTTTTTCTTTCCTTTCCTTTTTCTTTTTTCTTTCCCTTGTTTTGTTTCTTTACTCTCACGGTTATAGTTTCTTCACACTTCCGTGTCATTCACAGGTGTTTTTTCTATGATTTTTTTCTATGGTTGTTTACTCTTTTTGGTTTCATAGTGTGCTGATCTATCTGGGAATCCATGCACAAGTTTCCCTATTTATACACTATTCTGGTGGGACCTGTGTTCTCCATTTATAGACCAGATAGTACCCAATTAGTGTATTTTATATACACTTATACATATAAAAACTTTTTTATTACCTTTATATTTTGTCCTACTGCAGGGTGTCGCCCTTGACCCTGGGCTGTCCACGTCTATACTCCCCTCCAACCTACACACAGGAGGTGGAATTAGGGATGTGATCCCTCGCAAGCTATCCCGTTTGTTGGATTCCATTTCCCTGCCCTCCTTTGATGGTAGGACACAGCGACCTATACCAGCTAGATGAGCTGTGGCACATCAATGAATGATTGATATGGGGGATGTGTCTGAGCATATTCCTGTCTTTTAAAGAGGATCTCCACCGTGGATTATACAGGTATTCACCTGTGATATATAGTAACCGATATTTGTACAATATCACTATATCAGACATTCACTATGTCTATAGTAGGTTACCTTCAATATATCATAATGTATGGATATATATTTATGTTTGTCCTCTCTTTTACAATAGATAAACCTTCTGAAGAAGACCCCTGAGTGGGTCGAAACGCGTAAAGGATTACTTTTATCTATGTTTTACTGTGTATACAGATGTAATAGAGTTCATATGATGTAATTTCCCTGTCTATACATGTACCATTATTCACCAAGTGGAGTTCAATTTCCTGACCACGTGTCACCCATTTAATTCTTTTATCAATAAATAATTATATTACAAATTTTCCGCGTCATCTCAGTAGTTATTCCTACTGTGTATATATATATCGGCCCTCACAGGTAATATATGCTGTTAAAAACCCCACCCAGGGGATATCTTTTTGTTTTTTCAGGAAGTTGTACTAAATCTCTCCAAAGGTTACATCAACAAATACCTAATGCGGTTATAACCCTTCCCCACTCTATACGAAACTAAAAAGAACATTATTTGTTGGTATTCAACTTTAAGAAGAAGTGACTAGGCTCGTTTGGCTTACACTGAAGATCAGTAATGCGTTTTGCTTCATATTTTTGGAATAAAAAGTAAAAAAAAGTTTTTAAGGTATAGGCGGTGTCTTTAACCTTGTGGCCCACCCCCGGATAGACAGGAGCACTGCCTCTCTTTTCTCTAAAGCATTCCCCAAATCACTGACTAAACACTACAGTTATTACAATTACAATTAATAGATTCTTGGAGATCACATAGGACTATTAGGACTATACATTTTATTCCCACCCCAGCGATTCTTTTGCCAGGTTGGACTACATTTTTTGTGTCCCCAATATTCTAGCTAACTCCACCAATTCTGAAATCATCTCTGCCCATGGTCTGACCATAACATTGTAACCCTATCCACTATACACTTGGCGCTTAAATGACTCTTTATCCATCAAGAGATTTCTACCGCTATTCAGAAAACACTTTACTTTAAACACCACGCCAGATATATCCCCTGGTATTCTGTGGGTGGCTCACAAGGCAGTTTTTTATGGGGCCATCTCATCAGTATTGCATCACGGAAAAATAAGGAACGCTGGAAACACATTTTTACTTTAACTAAAGCACTAGATAAGTTACACAGAATACAAATTGGAAACCCAAAACTATCTAATAGACAACTAATAGCTCAGAAATTGTTGGAATTAAATATCCTGTCAACAGCATAAGTAGAAAAATGCCTCCAATGGTCAAAAGACAAATTTCTCCTACATAGTAACTCTGTGTCATCCATGTTCGCTCGTAAACGTAACCATACCTTGCATATCCCCAGCTATATAAACTCTGAAATTCTGAAATGCCACAAGTAATATAGTCTCACTTCCTAAGGAAGTCGTTAACTTTTATTCAACTTTACTTGCTCATCAAAACCCCCCCAGCATCACTCAATTGGCTAACCTCCCTTCCTCTTCCTTCTCTGTCACCTTCTCAATTAGAATCTCTTAATGCACTCTTTACAGAGGAAGAGATACTCAGAGTAATTAAATCCTTAAAGAGTTCGGTTACTCCAGGCCAGGATGAGTTTACTGCTAGTTACTATAAACACTTTGTCCCTATTTTAACCAATTAACCTGATTAACCACTATGTTTAACAGCATTCTTAACAATGATCATTTCCCGAATGAAATGGTCAATGGCCAATATGTCCTTATTACCAAAAACCCTTAAAGACCATTTACTCCCACAAAACTACAGGCCGATATCAGTCATTAACAATGATCTCAAAATTTTTTGTCATGCTTTGGCTGATAAACTGGCTACTATTACAAAAATTCTGACCTCTTCTGATCAACCAGGATTCATTCCGAATAGATTCATCATGGATAATATTCATCTGACTATGAATGTTCTTCAAGATGCTAATCTCCATACAAATAGGTCTACTACTGAGTCTTGACATTAAGAAGGCTTTTGATGGCCTTACTTGTTTTTGGTGCTACAACATATGGGCTTTAAAGATGAATTTTTGACTGGTGTACAATCTCGCTACCACCTTCCCAAAACTAGAATTAAATTACCAGGTTGCAACTAGGACTTCTTCACACTGGGCAGGGGTACCCCGACAGGGATGTCCCTTGCCCCCTTTATTATTCACCTTAGCTCTAGAACCCCTAGCAATAGCTATTAAACAACACCCAGATATAACTGGATACCCCATTGAATCCTCTCAATTTAAAATTTGCTTGTATGCAGATGATGTTATGTACTTTTTGACCCATTCCCAAATCTCCCTGCACAATTTATTCTCTATATTATCAAAATTTGCCTCTACCTCTGGGATTTCAATATTACAAAATCTATAGCTCTCCCAATTAATATACCCACTGCTCAGTGTGAGGCACTGCGAGAATCCTTTCCTTCTTAATGGTCGGTTGACAAAATACCTTACCTCGGCATATACATCACACCACAGTTATCTTCTAGTTTTGCTGCAAACTATCCACCATATGTATCCCATCTCTACTTAAAGTCTGGCGTTCCTATTGAATTCTTTCTTAGGGAGAGTCACGGCTGTCAAAATGAATCTGTTACCTAAACTTTTATATCTTTTTAGAGCTCTTCCTATCATTATCCCAAAAACCTTTCTTGATAATCTACAAAAAGATGTTAATAGATTTATCTGGCAAGACAAGATTCCTAGATTCTCTAGACATGTTTAATATAAATTCAGTGTACTGGTGGCCTAGGATTACCTAATCTATGGTAATGCTTTCTAGCAGCCCGCTTTTCTCAGATTGCCCAATGGAATATCCCAAACTCAAATGTATCTTGGGTGAAATTTGAATCCAACTATCTTCACTCTTATTGCCTCCCATATATCCTATGGTCACCCTCTAGCTTTAACTTATACCCCTTAAAGCGGTTCTTCACCCTAAAGGGGAAGTTCCGCTATTCTGATCCCTCCCCCCCTCCGGTGCCACAATCGGCACCTTTCAGGGGGGAGGGGGGTGCAGTTACCTGGATAATCCAGGTAACTGTACCCACTTCCGGCCAGACTGCCGCAGAACCCCCGCAGACGCCCCGCCCCCCGTTGTGTTCTGGGAAACACAGTTCCCAGAGACACAGCGGGGGACCATAAGAGACGCGCAGCGCGACTCACCCATGCGCAGTAGGGAACCGGGCAGTGAAGCCGTCTGCCCGCTCGTCATCTGCCGCGACATCGCTGGAACCTGGGACAGGTAAGTGTGATTTTATTAAAAGTCAGCAGCTGCAATATTAGTAGCTGCTGGCTTTTAATATTTTTTTTTTTTAGGTGCAGCTCCTCTTTAATTCTATTGTAACTCAGTCTTTAATCTGGTAGTAAAGGAAATAAAAGTAAACGTAGTCTGATCTCATCTGTACCTCAAGGCTCATCCTTCCTAGGAAGGATCATTTACTCCAGCTTTTGACTCCCCAGAGAGCTTCTCATGGTGGCAGACTAATTCCCTTATCACCTTAGCAAATCTCTAAATAGAAGGTGCATTTTCCACTTTTGATTTTTTGCACTCACAGAAGAAAATCCTGCTCTGGGAACATTATTATTATGTACAAATAAGGCACTTTTATATCTCATAACCAAAAAACACTACAGCATTGACATTGTGCCCATCCTATACTGATAAAATATCATATACCAGATAAAAAAGAGGTGTCAATTAGTACAAAATGGCTTGCACTGTGGTGCTGGTAAGGCTGCTTTAATTCTTGAGCTGGAAATTATTAAGTAAAATACCATATAAAACAAATAGAACTCACAAGCAGGTGAGGGGGAGAGAGAGAATGACAGTCCACAGTGGACTGTAATGAGCTGGGATCTGTGTAATAGTCCTTGGTGGAGAAGGAAGCCGGCTATGGTGGGGAGCAAAATGAGCCTGGAGTCTGTGCAGGGAGATCGGAGTTAGGCTGGCCTGTGTGGCCATTTTGGTATATCCATAAATCAGATGTCTGCCCAAAGAAGATGTGTCCAGCTGGAATAGTGAAAGGAGCTGTCAGTCCAGCCACCATGTGAGCCAATTGGCTGATGAAGGAGGCGTGGTTAAGCTTCTGAAGCACGTCCCGATTGGTTCACACTGCGGCTGGACTGACAGCTGCTCTCACTACTCCAGCTGGACACATTGTCTTTGGGAGGACATCCGATTTCTGGATATACTATCACGGCCACACAGGGCAGCCAAATGCCAGTCTCCCTGCATGGACTCTTCATCATCTTGCTCCCCACCACAGCCGGATTTCATCTCCACCAAGGACTACCACACAGCACCCAGCTCATTACAATCTACTGTGGACGGTCATCCTCTCTCTCCCCCTCACCCACTTGTGAGTTCTATTTGTTTTATATTGTATTTTACTTAATAAATTGTGCTACACTATGCTGGTTTGGTGCTTTCTTCCCTTCCCTTCCACTTTTATATCTCAGATTATAGCCTGTCCCCATTCTTCCCACACACATCTTTTCAACAGCTTTGCCATGACTCTCCCAGAGGTAAAGGCCTAATTTCAGACCTCTATAAAGCTGTATTAGCTTCCTATTTTTCAAGTGAGCATCCTTATAGGAACAAGTGAGAAATTGACTGTGATGCACAGTTTACTCCGGAAGATTTGGATATAATCAGTAGCAGTCAGAGAAACTGCCATTAAGGTATTGACCAGATGGTATTATACCCCTTCCGAACTCCAAGCCATGTTTCCGGGAACATCCAGACTCTGTTTCCCGCGATGTCCACTCCTGGGTACCTTCAAATATGTATTTTGGGAGTGTGGGATTCTCTCTCCGGTATGGAATAAAATAACTTCTATAGCCTCACGATATCAGGTACATCCCTAAATCTCACAATCTCAATGTGTCTTATTGGAGCGCCTATTCCAGGTGTCCTGCTCAAGGAGAAAAGATTAATACACATTATTTAGTTTCCCCAGCAGTACTCCTGTCCTCAATACTAGATAGGGTTCATGGTGTTATGTTGATGGAAAGGATTTTGTATACACTACAGGATTAAATGCACCTGTTTGATTGTAAGTGGGAAGCTTGGAAAAGCCATAGGCATATTCTGCTATCTTAAATTAATATAGTATCAATTTAAGTTGCCATGATCTGTAAGATCAATACTCTAAGTATATCTCTCTGATTCTTTATGCATTGAAAATTTTTTTGACAGTTACTGATACATATTTTCTAATGGTTTTTCTGTATGCTTCTGAATTTTTCTTTGTTTTTGTATTCAAGATTAGGAATGAGCTTGATGTTTGAGTCAAACACACGCTTGATACCATCTGAACCAAATAAGTTTATCTTGGTCTCATCAGACCACAGCAAATGGTTCCAGTAATCAGTGTTCTTAGGCCGCGTACACACGGGCGGACTGTTGGCTCAACTTTGTCCGCTGAACAGTGTTTCAGCGGACAGTCCGCTCGTGTGTGGGGCTTCAGCGGACAGTTTCAGCGGACAGTTTGACGAACAAAGTTTTTCGGAAATTCCGAAAAACTGTCCGCTGAAACTTTGTTTGAGCGAACAGTCCGCCCGTGTGTAGGCCACTTTCGAAATGAGCAAACTGTTCCCGCTCGGAGGAAAGTATGCTCATTACGAGCGTGTCTCCAGGTAGGCGGGGCCCGCGAGGGAGACGTCGCGGGCCCCGCCGCCTGGTATGGACTTAAAGGGGAACCCCAACGCCGAAAAAAATCGGCGTGGGGGTCCCCCCAAAGTCCACAACAGACCCTTGTCCGAGCACGCTACCCGGCCGGCCAGGAAAGGGGGGCGAGCGAGCGCGCCCCCCCTCCCGAGCCGTACCAGGCCACGTGCCCTCAACATGGGGGGTGCCTTGGGGAAGGGGGGCCGCGCGGCCCCCCCACCCCAAAGCACCTTGTCCCCATGTTGATGAGGACAAGGGCCTATTCCCGACAACCCTGGCCGTTGGTTGTCGGGGTCTGCGGGCGGGGGGCTTATCGGAATCCGGGAGCCCCCTTTAATAAGGGGGCCCCCGGATACCGGCCCCCCACCCTATGTGAATGAGTATGGGGTACAATGTACCCCTACCCATTCACCTGTAAAATAAAAGTACCCAAAAAAAAAAACACAACACACGAGATAAAATATTTTATTGCACAGCTCCGGGGGTCTTCCGTCTTCGGGGGTCTTCTCGCCGGACTCCTCCGCTATCTTCGTGTAGCTCTTTTGCTAGCGGAGGAGTCCGGCTTTCTTCCTCCCCGCCGCCGGCCTCTTCTCCCATCTTCGGGGGTCTTGTCCCCCTCTTCGGTTCTTCTGCCGGGCCACCGCGCCTTCTTATAGCTCTTTTGCAGGCGGTGGCCCGGTCTTCTGTCGCCGCCTTCCGTTTTTCTGTCGCCGCCTTCGGTTCTTCTGCCGGCCACCGCGCCTTCTTATAGCTCTTTTGCAGGCGGTGGCCCGGTCTTCTGTCGCCGCTGTCGCCGCCGCCTTCCGTTCTTGTTCTTCTTGTTCTTCTTCTTCTTCTCCAATAGATGTTGACACGTCGCTCTCTCCGGCCGGAATGCCAGAGCCGCGCTGAGCGGCCACTTATATAGTGACAATGGGGCGGTGTCACATGGTATATGTCACATGGGTTGGTCACATGGGTTGATGTCACATGGGGACTATGACATCGTAAGGGGGCGGGGTCACCATGTGACCAACCCATGTGACATATACCATGTGACACCGCCCCATTGTCACTATATAAGTGGCCGCTCAGCACGGCTCTGGCATTCCGGCCGGAGAGAGCGACGTGTCAACATCTCCTGGAGAAGAAGAAGAAGAACAAGAAGAAGAACAAGAACGGAAGGTGGCGGCGACAGCGGCGACAGAAGACCGGGCCACCGCCTGCAAAAGAGCTATAAGAAGGCGCGGTGGCCCGGCAGAAGAACCGAAGAGGGGGACAAGACCCCCGAAGACGGGAGAAGAGGCCGGCGGCGGGGAGGAAGAAAGCCGGACTCCTCCGCTAGCAAAAGAGCTACACGAAGATAGTGGAGGAGTCCGGCGAGAAGACCCCCGAAGACGGAAGACCCCCGGAGCTGTGCAATAAAATATTTTATCTCGTGTGTTGTGTTTTTTTTTTTGGGTACTTTTATTTTACAAGTGAATGGGTAGGGGTACATTGTACCCCATACTCATTCACATAGGGTGGGGGGGCCGGTATCCGGGGGCCCCCTTATTAAAGGGGGCTCCCGGATTCCGATAAGCCCCCCGCCCGCAGACCCCGACAACCAACGGCCAGGGTTGTCGGGAAGAGGCCCTTGTCCTCATCAACATGGGGACAAGGTGCTTTGGGGTGGGGGGGCAGCGCGGCCCCCCCTTCCCCAAGGCACCCCCCATGTTGAGGGCATGCGGCCTGGTACGGCTCGGGAGGGGGGGCGCGCTCGCTCGCCCCCCTTTCCTGGCCGGCCGGGTAGCGTGCTCGGACAAGGGTCTGTTGTGGACTTTGGGGGGACCCCACGCCGATTTTTTCGGCGTTGGGGTTCCCCTTTAAGTACATTCCAGGCGGCGGAGCCCGCGACGTCTCCGTCGCGGGCCCCGCCTACCTTGACACGCGCTCGAAATGAGCGGACTGTTGCCTCGTGTGTGGGCGAGTCCGCTCAGCTCAAAAGTTGCGCGGACTTAGTACGACGAACAAAGTTTGCCGTATTTGTCCGCTCAAAAAGTGCCGTGTGTGGGCGTGTTCGTTCATTCAAAAGTTTGAGCGGACTGTTTGACGAACTTAGTTTCGGCAGACAGTCCCCGCGTGTGTACGCCGCCTTAGTCTGCTTGTCTTCAGAAAACTGTTTGAAAGCTTTCTTATGCATCATCTTTAGAAGAGGCCATCCTTCTGGGATGACAGCCATGTAGATTTATTTGATGCAAAGTGTGGCGTATGGTCTGAGCACTGTTATGCCGCGTACACACAATCAGAATTTTGGTCGGAAAAAGCTCTGATGGCTTTCCTGATGGAATTTCTGATGGGATTTTGCTCAAGCTGTCTTGCATACACACGGTCACACCAAATTCCGACCATCAAGAATGCAGTGACGTACAACACATACGACGGGACTAGAAAAAGAAAGCTCAATAAGCAGTAGCCAATAGCTTCCATCTCGTAGTTGAATCTGAGCATGCGTGAGTTTTTGCGCGTTGGAATTACATACACATGATCGGAATTGATCCGTCAGGAAAAATTGAGAACATGCTCTCAACTTTTTACTGGTGGGAATTCGGCCAGCTAAATTTTCTGATGAAAAGCTCTCATCGGTCTTTTGCGGGCCGAAATTCCGATCATGTGTACATGGCATCAGGCTGCCCCCCGTCCCTTCAACCTCTGCAGCAATGCTGGCAGCACTCATACATCTATTTCCCAAAGACAACCTCTGGATAGGATGCTGAGCACATGCGCTCAACTTCTTTGGTCGACCATAGCGAGGCCTGTTCTGAGTGGAACCTGTCCGGTTAAACTGCTGTATGGTCTTGGCCACCGTGCTGCAGCTCCGTTTCAGGGTCTTGGCAATCTTGTTATAGCCTATGTCATCTTTATGTAGAGCAACAATTCTTTTTTTCAGATTCTCAGAGAGTTCTTTGCCATGAGGTGCCATGTTGAACTTCCAGTGACTAGTATGGGAGAGTGAGAGCGATAACACCAGATTTAACACACCTGCTCCCCATTCACACCTGAGACCTTGTAACACTAATGAGTCACATGACATCAGGGAGGGAAAATGGCTAATTGGGCCCAATTTGGACATTTTCACTTTTTGCCAGCGGTTTAGACATTAATGCCTGTGTGTTGAATTATTTTGAGAGGACCCCAAAGCACCCTCCCCATGTTGGGGGCAAGTGGCCTAGGGTGGTTCAGGAGGGGGGGGGGCGCTCACTCATCCCCTCCCTTCCCTGGCCTGCCATGGCTGCTTGCTCAGATAAGGGTCTGGTATGGATTTTTGGGAGACCCACACCATTTTTTTTTTACATTTTGGCGTAGAGTTCCTCTTAAAATCCATACCAGACCCAAAGGGCCTGGTATAGATTGGGGGGACCCCACACCGTTTTTTTACTTTATTTTGGCGTGGAGTTACCCTTATTATATCCATACCAGATCCGAAGGGCCTATAATGGACTGGGGGGGGAACCCACCCAAATTTTCTCATAGATTTTTATCTATATTGCCAAGCAATTTTAAATGACATTTTTTTCCTTTTGAAATGTAATTTTGCTGCGGCACAGTAAAACACATGGGAAATATGCCCCACTTTACAGGCAGACTAAGGGGACCCCCGAGGCACCATATTTAAAGGAATATTTCATTTTTATTGTTTCACTTTACATTATTAAAATCACTGCTCCTGAAAAAATGGACGCTTTAAATACTTTTTTTGCATTGATACATGTCCCCTGGGGCAGTACCCAGGTCCCCAAACACTTTTTATGGCAATAACTTGCATATAAGCCTTTAAAATTAACACTTTTGATTTTTCACGTTCGTGTCCTATAATGGAGTTCGCATTTTTGCACACATTTACACATTATATTTGTGACATCTACTCTTTGTTGTATCTTGTCACGAGAATGTATATTTTATATGCTTTAACCACTAGGCACCCACGCTATAGACGAAAGATGGCTGCAGTGCGGACACCAATTGCCGAGAGGCCATCCCTGGATGTCCTCCTGTTTACTTCCGCGCTGCACGCTCCCTCGAGCGTGCATCAGGGAAGTTGTGTGCTGGCCGTGTCCCCTGGACACAGTCAGTCACAGATCGCTGTAAAAACGGCCAATCACAGCGGCCATTTACAATGCGATCGGACCTGTCAATGAGAGATGATCTCAAGTGTAAACATATAAGATCATCTCTCATTGCCTGCTCTCTCTCCTCACACAGAGACAGCTTGTGAGGAGAGAGAGGATCTGTGCTGCATCTGCCAGTGCCAATGGATTTGTGAAAGTAGATTTTTTAGTTGAAAACACACATCAGTGCCCACACAGTGCCCATGTGCCTATACAGTGTCACAGTGCTCATCACTGTTATGCCGCGTACACACGATCAAACAATCCGGTGGAAAAGTCTGGCAAACTCAAGTCCGCCGGACAATCCGCCCGTGTGTAGCCTCCGGCGGACTTTTTTTACCCAAAAGTACGGCGGACTTAGAAAGTATTTTTGCACTCCAATCTTCCCGCCGGACTCGCATTTCGGCAGACAATGCGGCCGGGTGAGTGCCAGTCCGACGTACTTTTGAAATGAACAGACTTTTCCCGCCCGGAGAAAAGTCCGCTCATTTTGAGTGCGTCTCCAGGTATCCGGGGGCCAGCGAAGGAGGCGTCGCTGGACCCATCACCTGGTATGGACTTAAAGGGGAACCCCAACGCCGAAAAAATGGGCGTGGGGGTCCCCCCCAGGTCCACATCAGACCCTTGTCCGAGCACGCTACCCGGCCGGCCAGGAAAGGGTGGGGACGAGCGAGTGCCCCCCCTCCTGAGCCGTACCAGGCTGCGTGCCCTCAACATGGGGGGGTGCCTTGGGGAAGGGGGACCTCGCGCCCCCCCCACCCCAAAGCACCTTGTCCCCATGTTGATGAGGACAAGGGCCTCTTCTCGACAAGCCTGGCCGTTGGTTTCGGGGTCTGCGGGCGGGGGGCTTATCGGAATCCGGGAGCCCCCTTTAATAAGGGGGCCCCTGGATACTGCCCCCCCACCCTATGTGAATGAGTATGGGGTACAATGTACCCCTACCCATTCACCTGTAAAAAAAAGTTAAAAAAAACACAACACACAAGGGTTAAAATAGTTTATTGCACAGCTCCGGGGGTCTTCCGTCTTCGGGGGTCTTCTCGCCGGACTCCTCCGCTATCTTCTGCTAGCTCTTTTGCTAGCGGAGGAGCCCGGCTCTCTTCTTCGCCGCCGCCCTCTTCTTCCGACTTCGGGGGGTCTTGTCCCCCTCTTTGGTTCTTCTTGCTGGGCTACTGCGCCTTCTTCTAGCTCTTTTACAGGCGGTGGCCCGGTCTTCTGTCGCAGAGGATGCTGGGACTGTGACATCATAATAGGCGGGGACATCATCCGGTGATGTCCCTATATAAGTCGCCATGCGTCGCGTCCGTGCCATTGTGAGCGAAGGATGCGACGAGGCAACATCTGAAGAGAAGAACAGAAGACGGCGAAAGCGGCGACAGCGGCGACAGAAGACCGGGCCACCGCCTGTAAAAGAGCTAGAAGAAGGTGCGGTGGCCCGGCAAGAAGAACCGAAGAGGGGGACAAGACCCCTGAAGTCGGAAGAAGAGGGCGGCGGCGAAGAAGAAAGCCGGGCTCCTCCGCTATCTTCTGCTAGCTCTTTTGCTAGCGGAGGAGCCCGGCTTTCTTCTTCGGCCGCCTAGAAGACCCCCGAAGATGGAAGACCCCCGGAGCTGTGCAATAAACTATTTTAACCCTTTTTACTTTTTTTTACAGCTGAATGGGTAGGGGTACATTGTACCCCATACTCATTCACATAGGGTGGGGGGCCGGTATCTGGGGGCCCCCCTATTAAAGGGGGCTCCCGGATTCCGATAAGCCCCCCGCCCGCAGACCCCGACAACCAACGGCCAGGGTTGTCGGGAAGAGGCCCTTGTCCTCATCAACATGGGGACAAGGTGCTTTGGGGTGGGGGGGCCGCGTGGCCCCCCCTTCCCCAAGGCACCCCCCATGTTGAGGGCACGCGGCCTGGAACGGCTCAGGGGGGGGGGGGGGCGCTCGCTCGTTCCCCCCTTTCCTGGCCGGCAGGTAGCGTGCTCGGACAAGGGTCTGATGTGAACCTGGGGGGACCCCCACACCGATTTTTTCGGCGTGGGGGTTCCCCTTTAAGTCCATACCAGGTGACGGGGCCAGCGACGCCTCCTTCGCTGGCCCCGTCTACCTGGAGACGCGCTCAAAATGAGCGGACTTTCCTCCACGTGTGTGGGCGAGTCCGTTCATTTCAAAAGTATGGCGGATAGTCCAGCGGACTTAGTACGCCGTATTAGTCCGCTGAAAAAGTGCCGTGTGTGGGCAAGTAGCCCGTTCGGAAAGTCCGGCGGACAGTCCGCCGGACTAAGTCCACCGGATAGTCGGCTACGTGTGTACGCGGCATTAGTGTCACAGTGCCATTTGTCATCAGTGCCATCTATCAGTGCCATCTCAGTTCCATCTGTCATCCGTGCCATATCTCAGTGCCATCTCAGTGCCATCTGTCGTCAGTGCCATCTGTCAGTGTCACCTGCCACATCAGTGTCACTTGTCAGTGTCACCTGCCACATCAGTGCCACGTTTCATCAGTGCCACATCAGTGCCACATCAGTGCCACGTGTCATCAGTGCCACATCAGTGCCACACGCCATCAGTGCCATCTGTCACCAGTGCCATCTGCCAGTGTCACGTGTCATCAGTGCCACTTATCAGTGCCACCTAACAGTGTCACCTGCCACATCAGTGTCACCTGCCACATTAGCGTCACCTGTCAGTGTCACCTGTCACATCAGTGTCACCTGTCAGATCAGTCTCACCTGCCACATCAGTGCCTTCTGTCACGTGTCATCAGTACCACATATCAGTGCCATTTGTGAGAATGTCACAAAGATTATTTTCAGCCGAGGAGTCATACAATATTCTTGCAGCTGACAAGAGCAAGGGGGAGCTCTCCGCTTTGGATTCCTCATATTTGGATTGTGAGTCTGACGTGGACTACGAGCCTATCCTAACCAGTGGAACACAGACAGCCTCAGAGGAGGATGAGAGTCCGCCCGCCAGACAAAGGCGTACTGGTGAGGAGGCAGTGCCATCCACCAGCACCACAATGCCATCCACCAGCACCATAATGCCATCCGCCAGCACCGCAGTACCTCGGCAAAGGCCATGTACCAGTGGGGTGTCACCTCTGTCCCAAAGGGTTAGGTCCCATGCCAGCTTTCCCTATTCTCTTCAGAACCCCTTTTGGCTTCCTCTCAATTCAGGAGAAGCTATCATTCCCCCTTTCTCTGCCCAGCCAGGAGTCCAGGTGGACACAGAAAATTTTTCACCAATCGATTTTTTCAACCTTATTTTTACTGAGGACATGCTTGCATCAGTTGTGGTCCAGTGCAACCTATATGCCCAACAATTTATAGCAAGCAACCCAATGTCCTATTATGCCCGTCCCTACGAGTGCAGAGCCTTAACAGTGGAGGAGTTTAAACATTTTTTGGGCCTCACATTCTGTATGGGACTAACCAAAAAAAATGTTTTACGTTCGTATTGGTCTACCTCCCCATCCACCACATGCCCATCTTTTCCTCAGTAATGCCCAGGACCAGATATCTCATGATTATGAGATTCCTACACTACAATGGTAATACCCAGTGCCCTCCCTGAAATTACCCTAATTTTGACAAGCTTTCTAAAATTCGGCCACTGCTCAATTATTTTTCTGATATCTTCCCCCAGTTGTTTACCCCAGACCAACACATTTGCGTGGATGAGTCCCTTGTCAAATTTACTGGCAGGCTGGGCATAAAATAATTTATTCCCTCCAAAAGGGCCCGCTATGGGGTGAAGATGTACAAATTGTGCGACCGCGCTACAGGGTATACCTATGCCTTCATGGTATACGAAGGGAAGGACACCCAGCTACATCCCCCAATTGCCTAGAATACATTGGATTGAGTGGGAAGGTCTTTTGGGAACTCATAAATCCACTCCTGGAGAAAGGCTACCATCTGTATGTGGACAAATTTTATAGAAGTTTACCCCTGTTCCTCAACCTCCACAGAAAGAACACTCTGTAAGGAAGAACCGGAAGGGCTTTCCTCAAAGCCACATCAACAAGAAGCTAAGAAGAGGGGAGACGGCGAGCTTTCGGAATGAGGAAATTCTGGCTGTGAAGTGGAGAGACTAAAGGGATGTGTACGTTCTTTTATCGATCCACAATAATA
Source organism: Lithobates pipiens (assembly GCF_037356315.1). Taxonomy (NCBI): domain Eukaryota; kingdom Metazoa; phylum Chordata; class Amphibia; order Anura; family Ranidae; genus Lithobates; species Lithobates pipiens. Next base: position 139,693,227 of record NW_027507788.1, on the reverse strand, counting down.
CCTTTGTGGAGATCAACAGGTGGGATGGCCGAGTTCAAAAGCCAACATGTATCCACAAATACAACATGTTCATGGGCGGTGTCAACTTCAACGACCAGATGCTTGAACCCTACCTTGCCTCAAGATGAACATACCAGGTGTATAAAAAGGATTCCATTTATTTCTTTAATTTGGCCATATACAACAGCTACGTTATTTATCACAAATCCACTGAAAGACCCAAATCCTTCCTTGCCTACCAAGAGGAAATCACCACTGTCCTTGTATTCCCAAACAGCCCACCAGAAACCATTCGATCTGCTGTGATTAGTAGACTCTCCGAACTCCACTTTCCTGATAAAATCCCTCCCAGACCAACAGGCCAAAAACGTCAGAAAAAATGCCGGGTGTGCTCCAAAGGAGGAATGAGAAGGGACACCACTTTTTATTGTCCCCAATGTCCTTCCCAACCAGGCCTCTGCATAGTTGTCTGTTTCCGCCGTTACCATACTTCACTACATTATTAGTGAAGTATGGTAAACATATAACCCTCCCTTCCTGCCATTTACCGTCACACTCCTTATGCATCTACTTGCTCTGTAACGGACCCTGGCTTGTTATTCGACCACGTTTCTGCCTACTGATTCTGTCCATACCTCTGCCTGATCTGGAACTCACCCTGGACTGTTTGACCATCCTTTTTGCCTGCCTCTTGGACTGATCTTGTACCCTGCCCCTGGACAAGTGGGATTCATAAATACAGGGGTCTCACATATGTGAGGGGCTCCAGAATTGTTTTTCTGGATGAAGAAAACATTTTTTTTTTGTTTTCTCATTCCTAGATTAGGGTCTGGAGACTCGGAGTCTTCAAAGAGATTTGGGTGGGAGAAGCCTCTACCCCTATCCCCATTCTGTCCTGAACGAGGCCCTACTTTTGCCTGCTGCCTGTAGAACCTATGCCATAATGCCTCTGCCTGTCGCATGAACTGACCACACCACATGGATGGACCATGTTCCTGCCTACTACCAGGATCAATATTTTGCCACTGCTGACAATCTCTGCCTGCACTGACCCTGGACTGTATCCCTGCCTGTACCGACTATGGAAAGTGTTCTTGCCTGTTGCCTGGACAATTGCGTTTGGTTTTGCTGACCAAGTCCCTGCCTGCTGCCTGGACCAGTGCTATCCTCCTGTGGACAACTGTGCTACTAAAACCACGGGTAATCTTTTTTTTACCCTTTGCTCAGCAGAATGTTTTTTGGGGTGTAATTATTGGTATGTGCATGCTATGTGTCCCTAGAACACCTGATGGTGTTCCTTGTATGTGGCCAGGCTGTGTAAAAGTCTCACACATGTGGTATCGCCATATTCAGGAGGAGTAGCAGAATGTATTTTGGGGTGTCATTTTTGCTATATACATGCTATGTGTTGGAAATATCTTATAAATGGACAACGTTGTGTAAAAAAATGCGTTTTCATTTTTTTTCCACATTTTACAAAAACTTCTGAAAAAAATGAACCGTTCAAAAGACTCATTATGCCTCATAGATTATACGTTGGGGTGTTAGCTTTCCAAAATGGGGTAATTTTGTGGGCGTTTCCATTGTCCTGGTGCTCGAGGGCCTTCAAAAGTGTAATAGGTGGTTGAGAAATGAGATGTGTAATTTATGCTCCTAAAACCCTTGAAGGTGCTATTTCAATTTTGGGCCTCTGTATGTGGCCAGGCTGTGTAAAAGTCTCACACATGTGGTATCGCCGTACTCAGGAGCAGTAGCAGAATGTATTTTGGGGTGTCATTTTTGCTATGTACATGCTATGTGTTGGAAATATCTTATAAATTGACAACTTTGTGTAAAAAAAAAATGCGTTTTCATTTTTTTCCACATTTTCCAAAAACTTCTGGAAAAAAAAAAATGAACCATTCAAAAGACTCATTATGCCTCGTAGATTATACGTTGGGGTGTTAGCTTTCCAAAATGGGGTCATTTTGGGGGTGTTTCCATTGTCCTGGTACTCCAGGGCCTTCAAAATTGTAATAGTTAGTCAAAAAGTTAGATGTGTCATTTATGCTCCTAAAACACCTGATGGTGCTCCCTGCATATTGGGCCTCTCTATGTGGCCAGGCTGTGAAAAGTCCCACATGTGGTATTGCCATACTTTGGAGGAGTAGCAGAATGTATTTTGGGGCGTCATTTGTGGTATACACATGCCATGTGAGAGAAATAACCTATTACAATGACAATTTTGTGGAAAAAAAAATCTTAATTTTGCAAAGAATTGTGGGAAAAAATTACAACATCAAACGCCTCACCATGCATCTTACTAAATACCTTGGAGTGTCTACTCAAAAAAGGTGTCCTTTGTGGGGTATTTGTAAATTCCTGGCTTGTTTAGGTTGCAAGAAATGAGATAGGCCACCAGTACTTCAGGTGTGATACATTTTTTTATGATTTGCACCACAACTTGTAGACTCTATAACTTTCACACAGACCAAATAATATCCACTAATTTTGGTTATTTTTACCAAAGATATGTAGCAGTATAAATTGTGGCCAAAATTTATGAAGAAAAATTAATAATTTGCAAAATTTTATCACAGAAACTAAGAAAAATGCGGTTTTTTTTCAAAATTTTCGGTCTTTTTTCATTTATAGCGCAAAAAATAAAAAACCCAGAGGTGATCAAATACCACCAAAAGAAAGCTCTATTTGTATAAAAAAAGGACAAAAAAATAATTTGGGTACAGTATTGCATGACTGAGTAATTGTCATTCAAAGTGGGAGAGCATTAAAAGCTGAAAATTGGTCTTATCACGAGGGGGGTTTAAGTGCCCAGTTGTCAAGTGGTTAATAAAAAAAAGTTTGTAAACAAAAAAAAAATGTTTTAAGGATCATATTCTCCAGTGTAATTTTAACATGTGACTTTTAAAGCCCAACTTTTTGCTCTGTCCCTGTTTAAATCAAGTACAATTTTATTGAGATGTCACAACCATAAACATATGACAAGAATTCCATTGCAATATACAAAATACCTATTCCATTCCCCAGAAGAGTAAATGTAATTAAATTATAGTACAGAACCCTGAAGACATTGTGAATAATAATACAAAGCCTCTTTAGCATACTTGTCATTGATTACGGCATCAAGCATACTTAAAATGCAGTGCTTAGGGTCAAGCTGTGATAGACACCTGCAGGGCAGTATTCACTGTGGAGATGACTGAGCCCCAATATGTGTAGCTTCAGGCATCTCCACAGCAAATGATTTAGGTATCGCACATCTCTATTACATCTAGTAAATATAGGATCGATTGTTCAGTTTTTCTAATAAAAAACGTACAGTTAAAATATGTGAGTGAACTCTAGTTTGAAGTAATTCAACCTAATTTAGTTTGTATTGTTTTAAATATTTTCTTGACTTGAGAAGACATTAAGGCAGGTCATAGATAATGCTATTTTCATTTCTGCAACCACAGCTATAGCCGCTGACAATAATGGCATGCTAGAAATCTCACACGCTGGTTGTACCCAAGTTGATGTATTGATTTGGGTACAATCAGTTTGCTCATATATGGTTTTAATCTTATCCAGGCCCTGCTGAACTGACTGAAATTCAAACCATCTACAGCCAGATGTGTGATTCTAGCCTCAGTGTCCACCTGAAAATACATATTTTGTATAAAAGTACAAAACAAGGAAAAAAAAGAAGTAAAGTAAACCATACAAAAAGGGGGAAAAAAACACACAAAAGTAAAATGTGCTCATCAGGAGTAATTTAAAGCCCATTGCACTTTTAAAAACAGCCAAATAGCACTTTCAACCACCTAAATTTCTTCTTCTGCATTGACAAAGCACTTCACTGTAATGGTAAAATTTCAGTAAAATGTCCAAAAAAATTGCAGAAGTTTTCTAAAAGCAAAAACTGTGAATTTTCCTCATTTCTAAAAACAAAGCAATATAATATTAAGGAAAATAGCAAGCAACACTTACTAAACTTCTCCATGTCTTTCTTCTGTTTGTACAGAACTAATATTGTAGATTTGCACTGTGTTTTTATTACTAACTTAATAGGAGGAGCAACTCTTACATATTGTAGTGATAAATCACCAACATGCAAATTTGATGTCATATATAGAGCATACAACTGATGTTACAACATAAGGTTTATGTGTAATCTCTGTTGACAGATGAAAATAGTTATGATGGTATTAGAAGCGATTGATATTGTCTACTATTGTCTGTCTAGGTATTCATTATTCACTATTGTTTGTTGAGCATGTAACCCTCTTTTGGGGAGGGTTGTGGGATGATGAAGAATGTCCCTCCCCAAACAGGATATTGCGCTAAATCTGTAGGTAAATAATTGAACCAGAACTCTCCCCTAAGTGGAAGAGTGGCTTTGATAATAAAGTTGGCAGTGCCACCACCCAGGACAGGTCCTGTGTGAGCAGGGGATTCTCTTTCTGTGAAATTAAACAGTAATGTATTCAAAGTAATTGGGAGCAGAGGAACTGCTGCAACCAGAACATAACATTAACCATAAGTATATAGAAGCAAACCAGTGGGAAAATATTACAAACTTTATATAAGAAAAGTTTAATTATAGTACTTACATCCAATATACAAATGTGCCCAACGACAGACCTGGTGGAATTGTGGATATATACTTGGGTGTATATAGTTATGAATAAATTCATGAATAAAGATACCTCCACATAAACATTGTGGCAAAGTTTAGTTGCAGGGGCCCCAGGGGATGATTACAATGTTGTGTCTGTTTCAGTGTAGGACACATTAAGACAAGATCAGTGGTAATGGGAAGATCCTCCAACCGTTTTTCAATCAGCCTGGAATGCAGCTTCTTACCAGCAGAAATGGTGGTGGGGTAATGGAATTCAGAGTCTGCATCTTAGCCCCTAGTAGCTTCTTATTTACCATGCAACTGGACCTCTAAATACCAAGTAGCCTTTGGATGCCTAACATGGCTCTAGCTTATGCTGGGCATTGAACCCGAGCTAAAATTAGCTATAAAATCCCAGACCAGAAGGGTCAGGGTTAACTAAAATAACAGAAGCTGCATATAAACTCTGATGTAATAAACAGGTTTACCTACTAACATAATGGAAGGTGACTGCTACACAAATACAGAGGCCTAGACCTAGCTATCTGGCACTCTGCATGTGAGATAATAACAATAAGACAGAAATACACTATAATGTCAAAAGTACTGCCTTTACACGCACACGAACTTTAATGATATACCAGTCTTAGTTCATAGGGTTCAATATTGAGTTGGCTCACCCTTTGCAACTATAACAGCTTCAACTCTTCTGGGAAGGCTGTCCACAAGGTTTAAGAGTGTGTCTATGGGTAGAGATATGCCATGTACACGCGATCGGACATTCCGATAACCAAATCCTGGGATTTATTTCCAACAGATGTTGGTTCAAGCTTGTCTTGCATACACACGGTCGCACAAATATTATTGGAAATTCCAAACGCGCTGACATGCAATACATACGACATCACTATAAAGAGGAATTTCAATAGCCAGTGCACCACCCATTGGGCTCCTTCTGCTAATTTCGTGTTTATCTCGTGTTAGTAGAAGTTTGGTGAGAGATGATTCACATTTTTCAGCCTTGTGCTTTTCAGATTGTTAATGCTCTTCAGTTTGTGCTTGTGGGTTCGTGTGGGTTCGTAGCCATCACTCCTGAACAGAAGCTAGTCTTCATGTTGCGGTACTTGGCAGCAGGGATAAGTCTGCAGGACATCAAGTTCTCGACAGGCATCATTATTCCAGAGACCTGTTCTGCCATCATTCAAGTCCTGCAAAAGGATGATATTAAGGTAAGATTACTCCTTTAACATCACATTATATGTATTTAATGTTTGCTAATGTATTGTATTTCTTTCATCATTCCCTAATTACCATGATTGTAATATGCTGTGAATGTCCTCTTTATCCTCATGAATGCTGGAAGTTTTTAAAGTTCCTTTTTTGTCCTTCATGCATATTTGCCTTCCCTTACCTCCCCAGCATGCTATTCTGAGCCCATACACACCTAGTGTACATTGTCACTTAACAATGTATTTTGGCAGCTCCATAGTAGTGCTTTACCCTAAACAGCCCCTAAAATGTGTACAAATGTTATTTGTGTGCTTAAATTCAGAAGGAGTGCCAGAGGCTTTTTTGGGGGTCCCAAAATCATTTGGAACCCTCCCTCCCCCAATGGCTAAGTCAAACGATACCAATACTCTATCTGCTGACTTTGCCAAACCCATACACACTATACCTACCTCTTTTTTGGTCATATTTATGGATAAATTCACCAAAGCATGTAGTGCAAGGGCCTGCCTGAATACTTTCAAATGGTACTGTTTAAAGATTTGTTCTCCTATTATCTTGATAGGCAATAGCAGAATGAAAAAATGTGCTTAAATTTGTACAGTGTGTACTCATATTTTTGTATTATGAGACTTCTTACCTGTCCAGTAGGCTGCCAATAGAGTAAGTAAGGAGGGCCTGGCCAAAGTAGCACACATTATTTATGCATTCAGCTCTCAATGAAGTGGAGAGGGTTACCTGTCCAAAACATCTCCCCCCTAAAATTTTTACAATGGGCCATCAGAGAGGGTGAGGAATCTGATAAGTGATTCTTATATTTTTTTCTTTAACTACTCCTTCAAATAAATGTTATACTGATGTTGGCCAAAAATGTTTGTGTCTAATCTGCTTGCAATGTTATTTGCAAAAGTACAATTTTTTTTTTCTTTCACTCCACAGTTTCCTTCAATGCCACAGGAATGGCAGACTGTGGCTTCCCAATTTGCCCAGCAGTGGGACTTTCTGCAGAGGGGTAATAGATGGGAAACACGTCCACATAGTCCCACCCCCCAACTTGGGGTCATACTATTACAACTAGGGATGAGCCGAACACCCTCCGGTTAGGTTCCCAGCAAAACATGCGAACATGCAAAAAATTTGTCTGAACATGCAAAGTCATTAAAGTCTATGGAACACAAGCATGAAAAATCAAAAATGCTAATTTTAAAGGCTTATATGCAAGTTATTGTCATAAAAAGGGTTTGGGGACCCGGGTCCTGCCCCAGGGGACATGTATCAATTGTACAGGATGCCAAGGTTGGGTCCTGGATGGGTGCTATGTAGCACCAGTATTCAGGTTGTGGTCACTTTAAGGGAGTCCCGGTAGACCAGGGGGTCACCCAAAATGGGTGAGAAATTATGGGTGTAGTCATCAAGAGAGGACTAACTCATGGTCCTCTCTATATTAAGAGAGAGATAGTTGGGACCCGGAATTTGGGGGGCTCTGAAGTGACATTTGGGTGGCAAAGAGCCTCCCTCCCTGACCACAGAGATTCTGCACACAGGGGGTTAAAGGCCTCCAAGAAAACAGCTCATCAGACAGGAACCTGTCTGATGAGCTGTGTTTCTGTGTTGCTGTTTTGGAGGCTGCAAAAGATTTCTATAAGGACTCTGAAAACTTTGGGGCAAAGACCCGACTACAGAACTGTATTTTTTTTCTTTAATTCTTGTTTTTGTGCTGAAGATAAGCGGACTTGGTTTACGTTTTGATCTGTGTGCTGAAGAAAGCCTTATTTTTGATTTAATTATAAATAAAAGTCTTTTGGTGCATACTGGCTCATTATGAATTACTTACCTTAGAACGGGGCCCTGATATCTCCAACGATCCATGCTGAGGGAGCTGACATGTTCCCTTGGCGTGTCTTCGTCACTCCAACGCATGCGCGCAGGGAGATTTCTTTCCAGCAAAAGTCCAGCGTCTGACAGGCTTTCAGACGAAAATCCCCTTTGCACATGCGCCGCTGCAGTCAGCAGCGCATTGCGAGGGGAATATCTCCTAAACCATACAGGTTTAGGAGATTTCTTTTTACCTACAGGTAAGCCTTATTATAGGCTTACCTGTAGGTAAAAGTAAAAAAAACAGTATACAACCACTTTAAAATCACTGCTCCCAAAAAAACTGATGTTTTTCAAACTTTTTTTTGCATTGATACATGTCCCCTGGGGCAGGACGCAGGTCCCCAAATACTTTTTATGACAATACTATGCATACAATCCTTTAAAATTAGCACTTTTGATTTCTCCCATAGACTTTTAAAGGGTGTTCCATGGCTTTTGAATTTGCCGCGAACACCCCAAATTGTTTGCTATTCAGCGAACAGGAGAACATCTGATGGTTGAGTCGAACTGACGTTCAACTTGAACATCAGGCTCATCCCTAATTACAACTATAAAGGGTTTAATAGTATTGTGATGTTGGCGGTGGTGTCCAACTGCCTAAAACGATCAATGATGTTTTTGATTCTTTTTTCCACATCATTGATGTCCTCCTTGATCTTCTGTAAATCCCTATTGATCTCCCCGATGAGGAACTGTGCACTTGCACTTGTGAAATGTGTTTCTTCTTCCACAACATCCACATCACCTAAAATAAAAAAAACACACCATGTATTATAAATATGCAAGCATCCATCTATTACCTGAGGCTGTGGTCTCAGACACCCACCTTTTCCCTTTCTTAAAGCTGGAATACTTACCTTTTTTGGTCAAGTTTCACACATGGAGACAGCACTAGTATCCACTGGAGCACCTGCGTGGGACACCCGAAAAAGTTTGTTCTGGTGTCCCACACTAGTGCTCCTGCATCCAGATGTGTAAACAGCTGCTGAGTGTCCTCTCCTTACACTGAATCAAGTTTTAATTTCATTCTAGTTACAAACCCATCTAGACAACAATGTACTAAACTTCTTTGAATACAAATAGGCCTGAACAAATGTAGTTAACCTGTATCTGCCAAAAACATTGTATTAGTGGGCGAATGAACGATGTTTACTACGAACGATTACTGTGCCCACGAACCTGAAAGTTGCCATTTTAAACTGTACAGCAGTAAATAAGAGCACATGAAGCAGCATGCAAGTAATAATAATAGGAACACACGACAACTGCTTTCTTTTTAGAAGCAGTTGCCTTATCTTTCTGTACTAATCATGCTCTCTCAATTTCATGTCTGACCAGCGTTTCCTTAATTGATCCTTGGATCGTCGTACCCTAAAATTCCTGTGCAGACTTCTCACAACTTTAGCCATGATCTTGGCCTTTCTCACATTTGGGTTTGGGTACGGTCCATGCTTCCCATCATAGTCAGCCCTCTTCAAGATGTCCACCATCTCCACCATCTCTACAAAGTACATATTTGAGGCCTTAAATCTCCCCCGGATTGGTATGTTCGTGGCTCTGGGCTTTTGTCGTTGTTGCTGCTGTCTGCATGCACTTGTTCTTTCTCTGCCATGTGCTCTTACACTGTGTCGAAAGAGAAGGGGCCGGGAAAATGCGTCGTACATATGATCTGTGAGCGGAGGAAAGAGTATCGGAAGTACCGATCGTGATAATGAAGGTAAAATTTTAACTTGGGCCTATACTGCTTATTGGGACATGATTAGGAGAGTTTAGCCTGACATTAGGGTTTGTCTTGCGTTGTGTCTTGCAGAGAAAATGGATCTATTGAATGATCAAGACTTTATCCCCATATTCATTGATATGTACAGGGAGCTGCCTTGTCTGTGGCAGGTAAACCACCCCTTTTATACCAATAAAAGAAAAGAGGAAGGCAGCACTGGATCAATTGTTGGAATTAGTGAAGCCGCAGATCCCCCCGGCAACCATTTTAAGGCCAACAGATGACATTTATGTAGCCAGGCTGTGGTATAGTTTATTTGGTTATGACCCATAATAAATACCTATTTTTTTTTTCATAAAAATACTTGCCTATGTGTTTTACTTCAAAAAGGACAGTTTGTTTGTGAGTAGGCAGATACATTTCAAAATACAATGTCAAATTAACAAGGGACACCAACACCAAACAACCTCCTTGAGGTTAAAAAATACAAGTTAATAATGGTGTTGTGGTAACTTGACACATAAAACGACAAAAATAATATGGAGATCAGTAGAAAAAAAAATGAAAAAAAAAACAGGAGATCTTGATAAAAAAACAAAAACAAAAAAAAGTAGCTCACTAGAAAAAAAAAACAGGAGATCTTCATAAAAAAAGTGAAGATCTTCATTAAAAAAAAAAAAATCCCTATAAAAATAAATTCTAAACATTATTATGGAGCTCTGCCAAAAAAAAAAAAAAAAATAACAAATATTATTCATGAGATCACAAGAAATAATAAAGAAATCCGTTTGTGAGAACTCTGTGTGAATATCAGCAGCAAAACTTCTAGCATTATAAAGAAGAAGAGAATGTGCTGCATTAAAATGTGCAGTTTGATGAATGTGCTATTTCCATTACGAACACTAGTTTTACCAGACCGAGCGCTTCTGTCTCGTACGTGATTCAGAGCATGCATGGACTTTTGTGCGTCGGAATTGTGTACACACACCCGGAATTCCCGACAATGAATTTTGTTGTTGAAAAAATGTGAGAACCAGCTCTCAAATATTTGTTGTCCAAAATTCCGACAAAAAAAATTCAGATGGAGCCTACACATGGTTGGAATTTCCGACAACAAGCTCCCATCTAGGGATGAGCCAAACACCCTCCCCCGGTTCGGTTCGCACCAGAACCTTCGAACGGACCAAAAATTCATACGAACTTTAGAACCCTATTAAAGTCTATGGGACGCGAACGTTTGAAATCAAAAGTGCTAATTTTAAAGGCTAATATGCAAGATATGCAACAGACAATAAAGGGTCAATACAGGTGTATGTTGTGCTGGAGGCACACAACACCCACTAACTGCTGCAAATGCCTGTATTAGAGAACACTAGCAAAAAAGGGTAGCAACAGGTGTATACTGTGCTGGAGGAACACAACACCCACTTTAACTCCTGCAGATGCCTGTATTAGAGAACACCAGCAGTAAAGGGTAGATACAGGTGTATACTGTGCTGTGCTGGAGGCACACAACACCCACTAACTCCTGCAGATGCCTGTATAGAGAACACCAGCAAAAAATGGTAGATGCAGGTGTATACCATGCTGGAGGCACACAACACCCACTAACTCCTGCAGATGCCTTAATTAGAGAAGACCAGCAATAAAGGGTAGATACAGGTGTATACTGTGCTGGAGGTACACAACATCCACTTTAACTCCTGCAGATGCCTGGGAAAAGAACACACTGTCCCTGCCTATCTTGCTCTTTCCCTGCACGCCGGAAAACACTACACAGGTCCGTTGTGCTGGCAGCTTTATATAGTGTGGGTCGTGTACTAAACCCCCTGAGCTATAATTGGCCACAGGCATCCTGCCTGTGGGCCAATTATGGCTCTCCTCGCTGCCGGCAATGTGATTGGCCAAGCATGCGGGGTCACAATACATGCTTGGCCAATCATGAGCCAGCAATGCACTGCGATGGCATAGTGAATTGTGGGCCGTTCATGCCACATGAATTTGGTGTGAACGGTCCACAAAGTTCTGAATTCGCCGAACAGTGAGCTCATCCCTACTCGAACATTTGTTGTCGGAAAATCCGATCGGGTGTACATGAACATTGCAAAAGTTCAGAGCCGAACGGACCACATTAAAGCCTATGGGACCGGAACTGGAAAAATCTAAAATGCCCATTCTGAAGGCTTATATTAAGTTATTGGGCATAGAAAAAATATGGGGGTCTGGGACCTGCCCTGGGGGCATGTATCAATGCAAAAAAAACATTTTTAAAAGAGAATTTCTAAATGAACTCCAGACTTACCATTCTCCCAAGGCAGCTGGCCATCATGGGAAGAATCAACTTGTTTGGGCCATTTCCCAACAATTCTGGTGGCCTAGTCTACATGCTGATGTAACTGCCTTCGTTGCTGCCTGTTCCGTGTGTGCTCATGACACCTTCCAGTGGGCCTCCTACAACCCATACCCAATGGAGAGAGGCTCTGAACCAACCTGTCTATGGACTTCATTGTGGAGTTACCCAACTCCCCACAGTTATCCTTATGGTGGTTGACCGGTTCTCAAAGATGTGTCATTGTTTTCCACTTAAGAAGTTGCCCACTTCTAAGGAACTGGCTTCCAATTTTGCTCGGGAGATCTTTCGCTTACATGGACAGGGGTAGTCAGTTTGTGTCCCAGTTCTGGCGAGCCTTTTGTGCACAGTTGGGAATTCTGCTTGCTTTTTCCTCTGTGTATCATCTGCAGTCTAATGCCACAGAACGAACCAATCAGTCCTTGGAGCAGTTCCTACGTTGCTATATTTCTGACCATCATAACAACTGGTCAGACCTATTACCGTGGGCAGTTTGCTCACAACAGTGCCTTGAATTCTGCTCCCTATTGTCCCCGTTTAGGGCCAATTATGGTTTCTAACCCTCATGTTACCTGACTCATTTGTTCCGCAGAGTATTCCTGCATTAGAAGAGCATCTCTGTGGTTTTTGTTCCACTTGGGCACAAGTCCAGGAGGCTTAACGTCATGCTAATGATAGGTACAGACTCCACGCTTACCGCAGATGCCTGCCTGCGCCTTCCTACCAGGTTGGGGACAGGATCTTGCTGTCATCTTGCAATCTCCGACTTTGTGTTCCTTCACTGAAGTTCGCACCTCAGTTTATTGGGCCTTTTCGTATTCTTTGCAGGATTAACCCAGTGGCTTATGCATTAGACCTTCCTTCTAATATGCGTATTTCAAATGTATTTCACGTCTCCCTTTGGTTTGCAACCTCTTTACCACCTCGGTGCCACTTCCTCACTCTGTACAGGTTGAGATCCATGAGGAGTATGAAGTACAGTCCATTGTTGACTCCCGTAGGTTCCGTGGGTGCATACAGTACCTGGTGCATTGGAAAGGGAATGGTCCGGAGTAACGCTATTGGGTCTCGTCCTTGGACGTACATGCCCCTGTCCTCCTCTGTGATTTCCATAGATGTTTTCCCCTCAAGCCTGGTAGTCCTCTGAGAGGGAGGGGTCTTGAGGGGTACTGTCAGGGCTGGGCTCAGCCCTTCGTTCTCGGGGCTGGCCATTCAGCTGTCGGCTAATTGCCAGCTCCCATCTCTCTCCACAGTTACTCAGCAGTTGTTGATATCCTGCTCATCAATACTGCCTACTTAAGCCACCCAGTCCAAAGGAGCTCTGCCTTCGCCTTAGTCAACATCACAAGAAACATGTCCTGCATTCCTGTTTAACCACTTGGGATCCGCGCTATTGCCAAATGACGGCATTAGCGCGGACCTACTTTTCCGGGACTACGTCTATTAACGTCGTCCCGTGCACGAGCGGCCTGTGCGCCCCCTGAGGGGAGCGCGTGGCGCGCTCTGTGATCGGCAAGTCCATGAGACTCGCCTGATCACCGATCCGTGCAAGGAGTCGATCCCGACCCCTTATCACGTGATCAGCTGTCAGCCAATGACAGCTGATCATGTGATAGAACGGAGCCGGTAATCGGCTATTATTCCTCCTCGCGCTGACAGCGCGAGGAGAAAAAAAAAAGCCGATCACTGGCGGCCGTGATCGGGACATCAGTCCCGATCACAGCCAGCAATACAAGCCACCACCTGCCCCCTGCCAGTGCCCACCTGCCCCCTGCAGTGCCATCCTGAATAAAAGTAAGTGCCCCCCGTCAGTGCCACCCAGCAGTGCCCATAGTGCCACAGTGCCACCCACAGTGCCACCCACAGTGCCACCCACAGTGCCACCCAGCAGTGCCACCCACAGTGCCACCCACAGTGCCCACAATCTGCCTCAAAGGTGCTGCACCCCAGTGCCGCCCATCAGTGCCCAGCAGTGCCGCCCATCAGTGCCCAGCAGTGCCGCCCATCAGTGCCCAGCAGTGCCACCTATCAGAGCCACCTATCAGTGCCACCTATCAGTGCCCATCAGTCTCATCTATCAGTGGTACCTATCAGTGCCCATCCGTGCCACCCATCCGTGCCACTTATCCGTGCCACCCATCCGTGCCATCTTATCTGTGCCCATCTTTGCCCATCAGTGCCGCCTTATCTGTGCCCATCGGTGCCGCCTTATCTGTGCCTATTAGTGCCGCCTTAACTATGCCTATCAGTGCCCACCAGTGCAGCCTATCAGTGCCCACCAATGCAGCCCATCAGTGCCGCCTAATCAGCGCACTTCAATGAAGGAGAAAAATGACCCGTTTGCAAAATTTTATAACAAACTATTAAAACATGATTTTTTTTTTTTGCATCTTTTTTTGTTTGTTTAGCAAAAAATAAAACTCCGAGCTGTAACTAAATACCACCAAAAGAAAGCTCTATTTGTGGGAAAAAAATGATAAAAATTTCATTTGGGTATAGTGTTGTATGACCGCGCAATTGTCATTCAAAGTGCATCAGTGATGAAAGCTGAAAATTGGTCTGGGACTGTTGGGGGGTTTAAGTGCCCAGTAAGCAAGTGGTTAAAGGCTGGCATTGCTGACATCCCTTCTGGCTCTGGATCCTGCTTGCTGTTCCATTACTTTGATCCCTGACTTCTGGCTTGGGTGACTATCTGTTCCAGTTACTAAACTTTGGCTATGTTTTGACTACATTTGTTCTTTTTACTTTTATTATTGAACAAGTGTGATATAACTGCACTTCTGTCTCGGTCTGATTTCATGATTTCTGACACTGCTGCAGCATTAATCAAGACAAAAAAAGAAATTTTCCCTGCAAGCTTTCATTATTTTGTAAACAATAGCTTGGCGAGCCAGGCTGTATGATGAGACCACAATTTAGTGCACTTGGAACAAGATTAGAGATTTTTTGGATAAATTCTGGTGTCTGTTTCGCAGCAGTCGGATAAAATCAACACCCACAAAGCTAGGCAGCCTATCAGTCTTGCAGAGATTCCATATGCCAAAACCACTTAATCAACGACATCTGCATTAGGGGCTTGATAGCTGCTGCTAATCCAGGGATTAATAATTTTGATAAATGTCAACCAATCAACCCGAGTCTGTGGCAGCACTGAATGCCCATTCGGAAAACACGCTGGATGCAGGTAAGCCCAGCGAGTCCAGTTCAATTGCATAGTGGGCAAGTTCCGGCCGGTGGTCTATTCTCATCACCCTGTAACTCAGTGGATCGTCAACCGGAAAGCTCTCCATGTCTATTTTTCGCCCCTAGATAATCTCCAACCGTATGATGCAGACGCTGCCAATGGGATGTGAATGCTGACAGTCCTGTGGGACAAGGACGAAAAAAATGCTTTGAATGCATCACTGAGGCGGACCCCTTCTCCGCCGTTTCTCCTTTTTCACAAGATTGTAACTAGACATGTGCAGAACAAAACCAATTATTTTGTTTTGATTCATTATTTACAAAAATTTGTTTAACCACTTTGCGCCCGCCCTATAGCCAAAAGACGGCTACAGAGCGGACGCTAACTGCCGGGAGGCTGTCCTTGGACGTCCTCCTGTTTACTTCCCTAATGCGCTCCGCCGCGGGCACGCATCAGGGAAGTTCTGTGTTGGCCATGTCCCTCGGACACAGCCAATCACAGATCATGCTAAATGGCCAATCACAGCAGCCATTTAGCACTCGATCGGGCTATCCAATGAGAGGTGATCTCATATGTAAACATATGAGATCATCTCTCATCGCCGGCTCCCCTCCTCACACAAAGACAGCATGTGAGGAGGGAGAGCTTCCGTGCTGCAGCTGCAGCGTCTGTGAGTGTATACACACACACACACACACACACACACACACACAGTGAAACACACACACACATGCCCACCTGTCCCCAGTGCCACCTATCAGTGCCATCTGTCCCCAGTGTGACCTGTCCCCAGTGCCACCTATCAGTGCCATCTGTCCCCAGTGCCACCTGTCAGTGCCATGTGTCCCCAGTGCCACCTATCAATGTCACCTGTCCCCAGTGCCACCTAAAAGTGTCATCTGTTCCCAGAACCACCTGTCTCCAGTGCCACCTATCCATGCCACCTGTCCCCAATGCCACGTGCCACGTGTCCCTAGTGCCACGTGTCCCCAGTGCCGCCCGTACCTAGTGCCACGTGTCCCCAGTGCCACCTGTCCCTAGTGCCATGTATCCCCAGCGCCACCTGTCAGTGTCACATGTCATCAGTGCCACATATCAGTGCCACTTGTCAGTGTCACGTGTCATCAGTGTCACGTATCATCAGTGCCACAGATTAGTTCCATCTGTCATCGGTGTCAAGTGTCATCAGTGCCACGTATTAGTGCCACCTGTCGTCAGTGTCACATCAGTGTCACGTGCCATCAGTGCCATGTATCAGTGCCATCTGCCATCAGTGCCATGTCAGTGTCACGTGTCATTGTCCTGGTGCTCCAGGGACTTCAAAAGTGTAATAGGTAGTCAACAAGTTAGATGTGTAATTTATGCTCCTAGAACACGTGATGGCGCTCCCTGAATGTTGGGTCTCTCTATGTGGCCAGGCTGTGAAAAAGTCCAACACATGTGGTATCGTAATACTCAGGAGGAGTAGCAGAATTAAATTTGGGGTGTTATTTGTGGTATACACATGCCATGTGAGAGAAATAATCTATTACAATGACAATTTTGTGGGAAAAAAAATAAAAAACAAAAAAATCTTAATTTTGCAAAAAATTGTGGGAAAAAATGACAACACCAAAAACCTGACTATGCCTCTTACTAAATACATTGGAATGTCTACTTTCCAAAAAGGGGTCATTTGGGGGGTATTTGTACTTTCCTGGCTTGTTTGGGTCGCAAGAAATGAGATAGACCACCAGTACATCAGATGTGATCAACTTTGTATGATTCGCACCACAGCTTGTAGACTCTCTAACTTTCACAAAGACCAAACAATATCCAATAATTTAGGTTATTTTTACCAAAGATATGTAGCAGTATAAATTATGGCCAAAATGTATGAAGAAAAATTAATAATTTGCATAATTTTAGCACAAAAACAAAGAAAAATGCGTTTTTTTTCAAAATGTTCTGTCTTTTTTCATTTATAGCGCAAAAAAATAAAAACCCAGAGGTGATCAAATAGCACCAAAAGAAAGCTCTATTTGTGGGGAAAAAAAGGACAAAAAATTAATTTGGGTACAGTGCTGCATGACTAATAATAGTAATTGTCATTCAAAGTGTGAGAGCACCGAAAGCTGAAAATTGGTCTGGGCAGGAGGGGTGTTTAAGTGCCCAGTAGGCAAGTGGTTAATTAAATTTGTTTAATTCGTTTTCAGAATTTGTTTAGTTTAATCATATTCAAATCAATTTGAATTTTGGATCGAAGATTTCAAATCAATTGCAAATAGTTTTTGAATTTGAATCATTTTCAAATTTGTATAGTTTTCCAATTTGAAAACTTTTCGAATTTGTATAGTTTTCCAATTTCCAAAGAGAATAAAATAGAAAATAAACGAATGGAATAGAAAAAAATATATTAGAATAGAAAAGAATATAACAATAAAAAGTAAACGAATATAATATAATAGAGTAAAACAGAACAAAATTGGTTAGATAATAATATAACAGAATAGAATGGGATAGAATAGAATAAAACAAAAGAATAGAATAAAATAGAAATACTATAACCATCTTCTGAAATTCAAATAGAATAGAATAGAATAAAAAAAATAGAATAGAAATAATATAACCATTTTCCTAAATTCAAATAGAATTAATTTGAATTTTAATAGAATAGAAAAGAAAAGAGCATAGTAGAATCGAATAGAAAATAACACAGCAGTATAGAGAAAAACAGAATAGAATATAATAGAATGAATATAACCATCTTCCTATTCTAAATTCAAATTATTCCAATAAAATTTTGGGAAATGGTTATACTCTTTCTATTCTATTCTTTTTTTTATTATTATATTATTTTTCTATTTGTTTATTCTATTTTATTCTTTTATATTCTATTTTATTTTCTATTATATTCTTTTATATTCTTCTATATTCAAATTTCAATTTATTCTATTCGAAATTAGAATTTCGGAAGATGATTATATTCTTTCAATTCTATTCTATTCTGTTGTTTTTTCTATACTACATTCAAATTGATTATTTTTGAATTTTGGGAATGATTATATTCTTTCTATTCTATTCTATTCTATTTTTTAATGCAATTTTTTTCTATTCTATTATAGTCGGTCAGGGCTGGCTTAGCCCTTCCTTCTGTGGGCTGGCTGCTCAGCTGTTGGCTAATTGCCAGCTCTCATCTCTCTCCACAGTTACCAGCTGTTCCTGATCATGCTTGGGTGGCGTTGTTTCATGCCCAGTTCTCCAGAAGGATAAGCCCCTGGTTTCGGTCACCCTTTCCCTTTCTATCTCATCCATCGAGATACAGGCTCTAATCGATTCTGGGGCTGCAGGCCTGTTCATTGATGCTGCATTTGTTTTGCAGCACTCGATTCCGCTGCAGCTGCGTGACACTCACTCACTTGCCATTGAGGCTCTTGATGGGAGACCTTTACAGCCTGCCCATGTGACTCATGAGACGGTTCCGTTGTCCATGGCCATAGGGGCTCTTCAACATGAGATAATCCAATTCCAAGTTATTTCCTCACCCAGGTTTCCGCTGGTTATTGGTTATTCTTGGTTATAGAGGCACAACCCCACTTTTGATTGGCTCTGTGCTGAGGTTCTCTCCTGGTTACCACAATGCAGTGAGACATGCTTCCTGAAGGTATCTAGGGTCCTGTGCATCTCTTTACTCCCCTCCCTGCCGGAGGAGTACCGCAATTTTAGCGATGTCTTTGATAAAGGTCAAGCCGGTAGTTTGCCTCCACACCGGTCTTATGATTGCGCAATTGACCTTCAACCTGGTGCCATACCTCCTCGTGGCCGGGTTTACCCTTTGTTGGTCTTGGAGGATAAGACCATGGAGGAGTACGTTGCTGGCGCACTTTCTCAAGGTTTCATCCGCAAATCCCCGTCTCCTGCTGGTGCTGGTTTCTTCTTTGTGAAGAAGAAGAGCGGTGAACTGAGACCTTGTATAGATTATAGGGGTCTCAATCGTGTCACGATTAAGAATGCCTACTCGATTCCATTGATTACAGAGTTATTTGACCACCTCAAGGAAGCAACGGTTTTCACAAAGCTTGACTTGAGAGGGGCATACAATCTCATGCTCATTAAGGAGGGCGACGAGGGGAAAACTGCATTTAATAACAGAACGGGCCATTATGAATACCTGGTAATGCGTTTTGGCCTTTGTAACGCCCCAGCAGTCTTCCAGGAATTTATTAACAATGTCCTCTGAGATTTGTTGCAGTTATGTGTGGTGGTTTATCTTGATGATATCCTCATATTTTCCAAGTCCCTGGAGAGCCACCACACAGATGTCTGCCGTGTGCTTCAAAAACGAAAAGAGGACAATCTCTATTGTAAACTGGAGAAGTGCGTGTTCCATCGTAAACAGGTTACATTCCCGGGCTATGTCATTTCCACTGCTGGTTTTTCGATGGACCCAGTGAAACTTTCGGCAGTCCTACAGTGGCCTCGACCCATGGGTTTACGTCCTCTGCAGCATTTCCTGGGTTTTGCCAACTACTATCGGAAGGTTATTCGTAACTTCTCGTCTCTGGTTAAGCCCCTGACTGATATGACCAGAAAGGACGGTAACCCACAGAGTTGGTCTCCGGAGTCCATTAAGGCCTTTGAGACTCTCAAGGCTGCCTTTGTTTCTGCTCCTGTGTTGGCATATCCTGATCCTATGTTGCCTTTTATCCTAGAAGTTGATGCTTCTGAGACTGGAGTTGGTGCCCTTCTGTCTCAACGTCCTAACTCTGAGAGCGCTATGCATCCGTGTGGCTACTTTTCCAAGAAATTGTCACCTGCAGAATGCAATTATGGGATTGGTGACAGAGAGCTGTTGACGATCATTTTAGCCCTGAAAGAATGGAGACATCTCCTTGAAGGTACCACTGTGCCTGT
This sequence comes from Lithobates pipiens, assembly GCF_037356315.1. Lineage (NCBI taxonomy): Eukaryota > Metazoa > Chordata > Amphibia > Anura > Ranidae > Lithobates > Lithobates pipiens. Next base: position 139,673,375 of record NW_027507788.1, on the reverse strand, counting down.
TCTTATACTTACTGACCATAAGAATCTTAGATTCTTGTCTAAGGCTAAGTGACTCTCTCCCAGAAGGGCGCAATGGGCTCTTTTCATGTCGAGCTTTATTTACATTGTCTCATTCTTATCCGGTACTAAGAATGTAAGGGCTGATGCCTTGTCACGACAATTTTCCTCCACTTCCAAGTCGGAGTCGGTTCCAGTTCCTATGATTCCTCCTGATCGTATCTTGGGTACGGTTCGCACCAGTCTTATTTCTCCTTTGGGTGACAAAATTCTTGCTGCTAAGATCCATACTCCTCCTGAGAAACCTTGTGTCCGCTGCTTTGTCCCAGAGAGTCTCCATTCTGCTGTGCTCAAGACTTAGCATTCTCCCAAGGCATCTGGCCATCCTGGAAAGAATCAACTCATTTGGGCCACTGATCACTGATCTCAGGAGCAGAGATCAGTGATTTGTCACACGTAGCCATGCCCCCCGCAGTTATAAACACTCCCCAGGACACACTTAACCCCTACAGTGCCCTCTAGTGGTTAACCCCTTCACTGCCAGTGTCAGCAGGAACACAACAGCGATTGTGTCACTGATGCATGCATTGTCACGGCTCACCATCCTTGTCCCCTTCTCAAATGGTGACAATACAGTAAACACATCCTTTATCAGCAGCCATTGGCATGGGAAAAAAAACGGAGCCGCCCTGAGCTTGTCATTGTGCCATACTCACACAGGTACTCGTGTGTTGCATGTGCAGCTGCTGGGTGGGCATGTCAAAAATCAGGCGGTTTACGGACAGGTGGAATTCTCGCTGAATTTCAGCCAACCAAATACTGGCTGTGTATGACCGCATGAACTAGCTACAGACTCTTTGGCCTATTTCAGAAGATCTTGTGTAGCGCTGACATCCTTGCTTATTGATGTGGTTATGTATACTTTAATGAAAGGAATGAAAGGTTAATGGACATTACTGTGGTTCTGTACCAGAGCCATCTAGTGACCAAATATGGGTAACATACCTGTATATTTTTACTTGAGAACAACCTAAAGACTTGGACAGGAAGTGACTGTTGTTTTGATTGAGAAGGTTGATCTTGTTACCCAGGAGTCTGTGTGACCTACCCAAGAACACTCTCTTACACAGTGAATGCTGGGTAGGGGATAAAAAGGACCCGAGTGGCCATTTTAGGTCCCCGCTTAGGTCCTCCGCTTCCCGGAGACATCGGCCTGTAGCCATTGCGGAACGTCATCCTGTTCGGTTGTGAAGTGACCTGACGGAGCCGGAGAGATGAAAACCAGATTGAGAAGGTCCAGAGACACTCAGCAGAGAATCAGAGAACCAGATTCATTCAGTGGAGTGATACAGAGCGTCTGGCCCAGCTAACTGAGAGGCAAGCTACAGTCACTGGACTAAAGAGATCACGCGGAACTCCGATACAGTTGGTGAGAGGGTTACGGCCCACCGTTTGTTAACTTTTGCACACAGTTAGACTCACATATAGGCCTCGCTGGAATCTGTGGTTCAATGGAGAAGTAGCAGAGCAACTGACACTGAGCAGGCTTGAGGCCTATCTACTTTGGCGCCTCAAGCGGTGTAGATAAGTTATTAGAGTTACACCAGGAGCACTTCAGCTTAATCCTCCACAGACTTTGGATTACAAATAACAAAGGAGTGACTTTTAGCTAGCGAAGAAAGAAGACCCTGGATAAAGTACTTTAAGTGAGATATCACGTTTAGCCTTTAAAGTAGGGGGAGCTCCCAGGTCTATATATATATATATATATATATATATTGTGAGGGGTTTGCTCGGCAGCGGGTGTGTGTGACCCCCTGGATGGGTTCACAACACAAAATCAGGCACAGCAGACAGCGTTGTAGGTGCAAAAAAACAAAAGAAGCGGTTTATTTATGCTACATGCAGTGATACATATAACAGCCAAACAAAAATAAAACATGAAAATAAATCCTGGTCAGCTCGACCTCTAACTACACACTTAGATTCCCTGTCTAACAACTGAGTGCAGCCTTGTGCTGCACCAGTCCCTGTCTCTGTTGTAGAGGTTTGCCACACAGGCGTTAACTCACCGCACAGAACAGGTGTCACACTCCCCAGTCTATACAACACAAAACTGGTTCCAGGATGGAGCATCTCCCTAAGCATGCTGGGGTTTTTTGTAGAGGTCTTAATGAGCCAATTTACTTCAGCTGGGCTCATTAACTCTTCCCCTCTAGTTGTACAAGTCTGCATAAAGCCTGAATCTAGGGCACACATATTTCCCATCCTGGATACAACCAGGTGACTTTACCTGCCTGCTGCCACATACCCCCCCCCTCTTGTTTCAACCTTGGGGTTGTAACACAAGCAGTCAGACACGCATGTATCCGAGACAAAGCATCCACATTCCCCATTTTAACACCAGGGCGATGCTTAACTGTAAAGTTAAATTCCTGTAGGGCCAGGAACCACCTATTTACCCTTCTATTGGTCTCCTTGTTTTGAGCCATCCACTCTAAAGGAGCGTGATCAGTCACCAGGTCAAAGTGCCTACCTAGTAGATAGTACCGAAGGGAATCTAGAGCCCACTTCACTGCTAAACATTCCTTCTCAATCGTGGAGTAATTTACCTCATGGGACTTCAACTTCCTGCTGAGGTAAATGACTGGGTGCTCTTCCCCGTTCCAGACCTGGGATAACACTGCTCCTAACCCAACGTCTGATGCATCAGTTTGTACCAGGAAGTCCTTAGAGAAGTCTGGTGAGTACAACACTGGCTGGCTACATAAGGCTGTTTTTAAGGACTGAAATGCTTCTTCAGCCTCTGGGGACCATTTAACCATGACCGACTCTTTCCCTTTTGTCAGGTTGGTGAGGGGCACAGCCTGAGAAGCAAAATGGGGAATGAATCGTCGATAATAGCCAGCGATTCCCAGAAAGGCTCGTACCTGTTTCTTGCTGTTGGGACGTGGCCAACTCTGTATGGCCTCGACTTTATTGACTTGGGGTTTTATCACCCCCCTCCCAATAGTGTACCCAAGATATTTGGCCTCCTCCTGTCCAATGGTACACTTCTTTGGATTGGCCGTAAACCCAGCTTCCCGGATAGAGTCTAGGACTGCTTGTACTTTTGGCAAATGTGAGACCCAGTCTGTGCTATGGATAATCACATCATCCAGGTAAGCTGCAGCATATTTCTGATGGGGCCTCAGAATCTTATCCATTTTCCGCTGGAATGTTGCCGGTGCATTCTGTAACCCAAACGGCATTCTCTTATATTGGAATGCCCCATCTGGGGTTACAAACGCAGTTTTCTCCTTGGCCGACTCGGCCAGGGGAATTTGCCAATACCCTTTGGTGAGATCAAGAGTTGTCATATATCGGGCTGTTCCCAACCGGTCAATCAACTCATCTATACGCGGCATGGGGTAGGTGTCAAATTTTGTAACTTTATTCAATTGTCGAAAATCGTTACAAAACCGCCAGCTCCCATCAGGTTTGGGCACTAGTACGATAGGACTGGACCAGTCACTCTGAGACTCCTCTATCACACCCAATTCCAGCATCCTTTGAACTTCCCCACGTATTGCCTCCCGTCGGGCCTCTGGTATTCTATAAGGTTTTAGTTTTACCCTTTCTCCTGGCAGGGTGATAATGTCATGCTCTACGCCAGATGTTTGTCCTGGCAGTTTAGAGAAAATCTCTTTGTTGCGAAGTACAAACTCTTTAACCTCCTGTTGTTGGGCTTTCGATAAGGTGTCTGCTATTCCAACCTCAGGAACTAAGCAATCAGGCTGTGCTTGTGACAAAGTCTCTGCGACTAAGGATTCTCTATCCCTCCAGGCTTTCAGCAGATTGACGTGATAGATCTGCTCCGGCTTTCGCCTTCCTGGCTGTCTAACCCTGTACATAAAGGGGGTACCTTGGTCCGTAAGCAGTTCCTTACAAATACCCACGCGGCTAAAAACAAGAGATAGCTCTTTGGCTATGGTTTTGGCCGAGGTATTTCGAAGAGGAATTGCTTCCGGATAACGGGTGGCATAGTCCAATATAACCAAAATGTACTGATGCCCCCTAGCAGACTTCATTATCGGACCTACCAAATCCATTGCGATCCTCTCAAAGGGGACCTCAATGATAGGAAGAGGTACCAGCGGGTTACGGAAATGTGGCATAGGTGCCGACTTCTGACACACAGGGCAGGAGGAACAATAATTTTCTGTTTCCTTCATGACCCCAGGCCAATAGAATCTCTGCAGTACCCTCTCTCTGGTTTTCTCGGCCCCCAGATGACCTCCCAGAATGTGCCCATGGGCCAATTCTAACACCAACTTCCTGTAAGGTTTGGGCACTACAAGTTGCTCAATGGTTTCTTCTGCCCTTTGAGACACTCGATACAGCAGGTCCCTTTCCATAGTGAAGTAAGGATAAGTGCAAGTCTTATCTGGGTTCACTAACTCGCCATCTATTTTCACCACATTTTCCCGTGCCTTTATTAGAGTGGGGTCTTTTAACTGTTCTGTGGCAAAATTTTCCCTGTGAACCTCAAGATCCGAAAACTCCACAGACGGCATGTTTTCATCTGAGGATGTTGGCTCCTCCCCAGTTTCTCGAGTTTCCCCCGCCAATACCGACAAGGGAAATTCGGGAGAGTCCTCACCACTCCCAGAGGAATTCTGGTCATCTTCCTGGTTTATAAGGGCACCAGTGGGGGGCTCAGGACAATCCCAGAGTTCCCAGAATTTTGGAAAATCCCTTCCCACAATAGCATCATGTGGTAAGTGAGACACTAACCCCACCTGATGAGAGAGGTTACCTTTGGGGGTCTCAAAAAACACTGAAGTTACAGGATACTCTCGGGTGTCCCCATGCACACAAATAACAGCCACCTTGTTCTTCCCAGAGACCTCTGTAGTAACTAATTCAGCTTTTATCAATGTTACCAGGCTACCTGAATCCAGCAACACATCAACATTTCTACCATTAATACACATTTTACATAAATGTTTCTCAGGTCCCCGAATGGCAGTGCATGCAACTGTCGCAAACAGCGACTGACGTCTCTCCCTTATAAAGTCACATTGCATAGGCTCATCCACAACTGGGCAATTGGCTGCAATATGTCCCTCTTGCCGACAGCGGTAGCAAATAATCTTTTTCGCTGCCTCTTGCAGCATGGGCTTCCTGGGCTGCTCCCGCCAGACCTTAGGTAGAACTCCCATCCTCTCACTCTCTCCACCCTCACCCCTTGGAGTCATCTTACCCGCCACTGGGGATGATCTGGTCTTAGGATGGAAAGTCCGTGAGTCCCTGGAAGAGGTGGTCAAGTTCTCTGTAGCCAAGTATCTCTCAACCAGATCCACAAGTTTATCTGCATTTTCTGGGTCTCCATGGCTTACCAATTTTTGGATGGCAGTAGGAAGAGCTCTCAGGAAACGATCCATAACAACACGTTCCACAATGTTTGGTGCGGTCAAAATCTCTGGCTGCAGCCACTTCCTGCTCAGGTGAATGAGATCATACATTTGAGATCTGGGGGGTTTTCCAACCTGAAAAGTCCAATTATGCACACGCTGAGCCCGGACGGCCAGGGTGACACACAGCCGTGCCAATATTTCTGTTTTTAGTACCACATAGTCTTTTGCTTGGTCAGGCTCTAGGTCATAATAAGCTTTCTGCGATTCCCCAGTTAACAGAGGGGCCACCAGTCCAGCCCATTGCTCCTTAGGCCACTTTTCCCTTTCAGCAGTCCTTTCAAATGTGGTCAAAAACACCTCCGGATCATCCTCTCCAGTCATTTTTGTCAGTAAACGGCTCACACCAAAGGATGCGGTATTATTGTAACCACTTGCTTCATTGGTCTGCGAACGTTGCTGTATCAATGTCTCTATTTGCTGTTGAAAACTCTGCTCCTGCTTCTGCAACAGGTCTATGAAGCGGGCTTCAGATTGCTGCTGGGCTTGTTGCTGAGCTTCCAGACTCTGCTGCAAAGTTGCATTTGTCTGCTGCTGGGCTTGTTGCTGAGCTTCCAAACTCTGCAGGTGAGCTTTCTGCTGAGCTTCCAGACTCTGCTGGTGAGCCTTCTGCTGAGCTTCCAGACTCTGCTGCAAAGTTGCATTTGTCTGCTGCTGGGCTGCAAGGCTCTGTTGTTGAGCTGCAAGGCTCCTTTGTAAACCCGCATTTGTTTGCTGCTGATTTGCATTTGCTAGAGCCAGCTGTCTCAGTATCTCCTCCATGCTGGCCTTGAAAAAATAAAACATGAAAATAAATCCTGGTCAGCTCGACCTCTAACTACACACTTAGATTCCCTGTCTAACAACTGAGTGCAGCCTTGTGCTGCACCAGTCCCTGTCTCTGTTGTAGAGGTTTGCCACACAGGCGTTAACTCACCGCACAGAACAGGTGTCACACTCCCCAGTCTATACAACACAAAACTGGTTCCAGGATGGAGCATCTCCCTAAGCATGCTGGGGTTTTTTGTACAGGTCTTAATGAGCCCATTTACTTCAGCTGGGCTCATTAACTCTTCCCCTCTAGTTGTACAAGTCTGCATAAAGCCTGAATCTAGGGCACACATATTTCCCATCCTGGATACAACCAGGTGACTTTACCTGCCTGCTGCCACATATGCGAGAGGTAGCGGGATCGTTGCCCGCATTCTCTACCAACTGTGAGGGGTTTGCTCGGCAGCGGGGGTGTGTGACCCCCTGGATGGGTTCACAACACAAAATCAGGCACAGCAGACAGCGTTGTAGGTGCAAAAAAACAAAAGAAGCGGTTTATTTATGCTACATGCAGTGATACATATAACAGCCAAACAAAAATAAAACATGAAAATAAATCCTGGTCAGCTCGACCTCTAACTACACACTTAGATTCCCTGTCTAACAACTGAGTGCAGCCTTGTGCTGCACCAGTCCCTGTCTCTGTTGTAGAGGTTTGCCACACAGGCGTTAACTCACCGCACAGAACAGGTGTCACACTCCCCAGTCTATACAACACAAAACTGGTTCCAGGATGGAGCATCTCCCTAAGCATGCTGGGGTTTTTTGTAGAGGTCTTAATGAGCCCATTTACTTCAGCTGGGCTCATTAACTCTTCCCCTCTAGTTGTACAAGTCTGCATAAAGCCTGAATCTAGGGCACACATATTTCCCATCCTGGATACAACCAGGTGACTTTACCTGCCTGCTGCCACAATATATATATATATATATATATATATATATATTGTAAATATACAGTTAATATTGTTTTTATATTTAAATATATTGTGCTGTCGTCCTACGTTGGGATGATAGCACAATTTCTGTAACCACCTGTTTAAATATTTTGCAGTAAACAATATTTCTGGTTAAGTATCCAGTTGTGTGGCGTACTGTTTTTTTCCTACCAGGTGGATCCTGAGAGTGTAATACAAGTACTTTGCATTGTCTTATATTGTACTGTATTACATTGTACCACAGCTTTGTCAAGGGGATTGAGTCAAGTTAGTGGGGTTTCTCGGTAGAGAGCAGGCCCAATTCAAACCAGCAGCTCCTTCGGGGGTCAGTGCTACACTTACAAATCTGCGTACCTGTTTAAGAAATGCTGCACCAACAAATTGAGGACATGTGCCAGGTATGGTACATGTGTCAACTTTCCCTGTCGAAAGGCGGACAGGAGGTTAGTGCCATTATCGCACACCACCATTCCTGGCTCACTTTGGTGTGGCGTGAACCACCTCTGGGCCTCCTCCTGCAGAGCTGAAATAATCTCTGCTCTGGTGTGGCTTCTGTCCTCTAGACAGAGCAGCTGAAGCACTGCATGGCATCTTTTAGCCTAACCCAATAAATAGCCCCTTGAAGGCTTAGGGGGTACTGGCAGTTCAAAGGACAATTCAGCAGAGGAGTGCATGGATGAGGAGGAAGAGGGGGTGGAGCTGACAAATCTTGCATCATCGCCACTAGCTGTATGGAGAGGTGGCAGCAAAACAACGTCCAGCACTGAGCTCTGTCCTGCATCCTTCCTGGATGCAAGCAGAGTTACCCAGTGTGCTGTGAACTAAATATATCATCTCTGACCATGCTTGCTGGACCACAAGTCAGCAGTAAGGTGGGCCTTGTGGCTGACTGCCTTGCCCACAATGCCACAACATTGCCTTGCACATGGTGGTACAGAGCTGGAATGGTCATACGTGCAAAAAAATAGCAACTGGGAACTTGCCACTGTGGTACAGCACATTCTGAAATATCACAGAAGGGTTCAGAATCCATCAGACGGAAAGCTAGCATCTGGGACAAGCTGAAATTTAGATGAGGGGCATGTGGGTGGCAATGACTATATTCTTTTTGTGCTGCAGCAGCTGCGACAGAGAAATTTGCCTGCTATACTCTACAGCTGGTGGTGTGCTGCTGGCAGACGTGCTGCAAGGGCTTGTGACACCCTTTGCTATACCATCATCCCTGTTAGTGAAGGTTGCTAAGAGGCCATGAGATATAGCGGGGTAGACCTGAAAGGTGAGGAGTGAGGAGGAGAAGAATTGCATCCCTTTTGTGTGGCTTTCAGGTGCTCTTGCCAACAGGCTGAATGGTGGGAGTTTAAATGCCTTGTCAAGCATGTGATACCTGTCAGGGCTGGGCTCAGCCCTTCCTTCTGTGAGCCGGCCGCTCAGCTGTCGGCTAATTTCCAGCTCCTATCTCTCCACAGTGACTCACCTGTTGATTATATCCTGCTCATCAGTCCTGCCTACTTAAGCCATCCAGCCCAGATGATCTTTGCCTTCGCCATGGTCAACATCACAGAGGCTCCTGTGTTCCTGTTAAAGACTTGCTTGGTTGACATTTCTTCTGGCTCCAGATCCTGCTTGCTGTTCCACTACGCTGATCCCTGACTCCCCGACTTTCTGACTTGTCTGACGATCCATTCCGGTTTCTGAACTTTGGCTATGTTTTGACTATGCTTGTTCTATTTACTTTTATTATTAAACAAGTGTGATTTAACAATACTTCTGTCCCAGTCTGATTCATGGTTTCTTACAGTACCCAAATGCCTGGTGTTTTTTACCTCGCTTGATCTGCTTGAGGCAAATTATTGAAATTGCAATAGAGCAATTGGCTGCACATGTGCTAAAAAAGGCCCAGACAGCTGAGCTGTGTGAAATGGGCTGGGATATATTCTAGCTCCACAATCTGATGGAATAGAGTGTCTGCCCTTTACTCTTCCATGATGGCTGCCTCTGGAGGACACCCTGCTTCACTGGGGTTGTGTCCCAGCTGCACTATCCTCCTCTGCTCTATCTGGCACCCAGGTCGCATTAGTGGCCTCATCATCGTCATCCCCTCCATCCTCATCATCACTGGAGCAAACTTGGCAATATGCTGCAGCTGGGGGAACATGACTGCTAATTTGTTGTTTACTCGTGTTCTCTGTGGGATCATGTTCCTACCTTCCTCAACCTCAAAACCAACATCTGAATCAAGTAATGGCTGTGCATCGTCAAAGAGCAAATGGCTGATGCTGTTCTCAAATAACGCAGCTGACTCCTCCATTCATGATGCTGGCGCTATGGCAGGAGTAGCTGTGGACAAGGGGGCAAAATAAACTGCTCTGGCAGCTGCGGTGGACTGTGCACTAGTCTCTGCTTGTGTGATGGAGGATCAGGAGGATGAGGATGGTTTACTAAGCCAGTCCACCACCTCCTCTACAGGGTGCCTTTGGCCAATCATGGCTCCAAACAGCATCCGTAAGTAGTGTGATATAGTGGAGATAGATTAGGCTGTAGGGATGGTCCCAAGGTTCGAGTCAAACATAAGTTTGTCTCGAACATCGGGTGTTCGCAGAATTCCGAACATTATGGGGTGTTCGCAACAAATTTGAGCATCGAGGGATCGTAGTGCATTGATATCTGATGATTGGCCAAAGTAAGCACCTGATCTGCATGCTTTGTCCAATCATAGCACTTTCTGCTGTGAGAGCCATGATTGACCAAAGGCAGGGTGCCTTTAGCCAATCATGGCTCAGGGGGCTAAGTCAAGGCCCCATACTATATAAGGCTACTTACACAGCGGCCGTATGTAGTGTGTTGGAGTGGACGGAGCTAGAGATAACTTGAGCTAGATTAGGCAGTTAATGACTTGCAGGCAGTGTATTTTATCTATCTATCTATCTATCTATCTATCTATCTATCTATCTATCTATCTATCTATCTAAATATATATATATATATATATATATATATATATATATATATATATATATATATATATATATAATATATATATATAAAGATAGATAGATATAAAGATAGATAGATAGATATAAAGATATAGATCTATAGCTATGTAGATATATGCATATACCCTGCATTTAGTGTACACTATATATACAGTGCATTTGGCGGTGTACAGTATATTATACACTTCAGGAGGTATATATATATATATACAGTGGTGTGAAAAAGTGTTTGCCCCTTCCTCATTTCCTGTTCCTTTGCATGTTTGTCACACTTAAGTGTTTCGGAACATCAAACCAATTTAAACAATAGTCAAGGACAACACAAGTAAACACAAAATGCAATTTGTAAATGAAGGTGTTTATTATTAAAGGTGAAAAAAAATCAAAACCATCATGGCCCAGTGTGAAAAAGTGATTGCCCCCCTTGTTAAAACATACTATAACTGTGGTTGTCCACACCTGAGTTCAATTTCTCTAGCCACACCCAGGCCTGATTATTGCCACACCTGTTCACAATCAAGGCATCACTTAAATAGGATCTGCTTGACACAGTAAGGTCCACCAGAAGATCCTTAAAAGCTACACATCATGCCGAGACCCAAAGAAATTCAGGAACAATTGAGAAAGAAAGTAATTGAGATCTATCAGTCTGGAAAGGGTTATAAAGCCATTTCCAAAGCTTTGGGAATCCAGCGAACCACAGTGAGAGCCATTATCCACAAATGGCGAAGACATGGAACAGTGGTGAACCTTCCCAGGAGTGGCCGGCCGCCCAAAATTACCCCAAGAGCACAGCGACGACTCATCCAAGAGGTCACAAAAGACCCCACAACAACGTCCAAGGAACTGCAGGCCTCACTTGCCTCAGTTAAGGTCAGCGTTCATGCCTCCACCATCAGGAAAAGACTGGGCAAAAATGGCCTGCATGGCAGAGTTCCAAGGAGAAAACCACTGCTGAGCAAAAAGAACATCAAAGCTCGTCTCAATTTCTCCACAACACATCTTGATGATCCCCAAGACTTTTGGGACAACATTCTGTGGACCGATGAGACAAAAGTGGAACTCTTTGGAAGGTGTGTGTCCAAGTATATCTGGCGTAGAAGGAACACTGCATTTCATAAAAAGAACATTATACCAACAGTAAAATATGGTGGTGGTAGTGTGATGGTCTGGGGCTGTTTTGCTGCTTCAGGACCTGGAAGACTTGCCGTGATAAAAGGAACTATGAATTCTGCTGTCTACCAAGAGATCCTGAAGGAGAATGTCCGACCATCTGTTCGTGTACTCAAGCTAAAACGAACTTGGGTTCTGCAGCAGGACAATGATCCTAAACACACCAGCAAGTCCACCACCGAATGGCTGAAGAAAAACAAAATGAAGACTTTGGAGTGGCCTAGCCAAAGTCCTGACCTGAATCCTATTGAGATGTTGTGGTATGACCTTAAAAAGGCCGTTCATGCTCGAAAACCCTCTAATGTAACTGAATTAGGACAATTCTGCAAAGATGAGTGGGCCAAAATTCCTCCAGGACGCTGTAAAAGCCTCATTGCACGTTATCGCAAACGCTTGGTTGCAGTTGTTGCTGCTAAGGGTGGCCCAACCAGTTATTAGGTTTAGGGGGCAATCACTTTTTCACACAGGGCCATGATGGTTTGGATTTTTTTTCACCTTTAATAATAAACACCTTCATTTACAAATTGCATTTTGTGTTTACTTGTGTTGTCCTTGACTATTGTTTCAATTGGTTTGATGTTCCGAAACACTTAAGTGTGACAAACATGCAAAGGAACAGGAAATGAGGAAGGGGGCAAACACTTTTTCACACCACTGTATATACAGTATCTCACAAAAATGAGTACATCCCTCACATTTTTGTAAATATTTCATTCTATCTTTTCATATGACAACACTGAAGAAATTTCACTTTGCTACAGTATAAAGTTGCTGTCCTCTCAAAATAACACAACACACAGTCATTATTAGGGATGAGCTTAGAGTTCGAGTCGAACTCATGTTCGACTCGAACATTGCCTGTTCGCCTGTTCAGCGAACAGTGAACAATTTGGGCTGTTCGCAGCAAATTCGAAAAGCCGGAAAACACCCTATACAAGTCTATGGGAGAAATCTAAAGTGCTCATTTTAAAGGGTAATGTGCAGGTTACTGTCCTAAAAAGTGTTTGGGGACCTGGGTCCTGCCCCAGGGGACATGGATCAATGCAAAAAAAAGTTTTAAAAACGGCCGTTTTTTCAGGAGCAGTGATTTTAATAATGATTAAAGTGAAACAATAAAAGTGTAATATTCCTTTAAATTTCGTAACTGGGGGTATCTATAGTATGCCTGTGAAGGGGCGCATGTTTCTGCTGCTTAGAAATGTCCCTGCACAAAGTGTAATTTGTGCAGGAAAAAAAGTCTTTTAAAATCACTTGCGGCTAAATTGTCGGCTCCCCGTAATACAGAGAACACTCAATGAGTGTTCTCTGTATTAGCCGACAATTCATTCATTCATTGATAAAAAAAATAAAAAAATAAAGCGTGGGGGTTCCCCTAAATTCAATTACCAGGCCCTTCAGGTCTGACATGGATATTAAGGGGAACCCCGTGTCAAATAAAAAAAAAAATTGACGTGGGGGTCCCCCTAAATATCCATACCAGACCCTTCAGGTCTGATATGGATATTAAGGGGAACCCCGCATCAAATTAAAAAAGAAATTGACGTGGGGGTCCCCCTAAAAATCCATACCAGACCCTTTATCAGAGCACGCAACCTGGCAAAAAGAGGGGGGGGACGAGAGAGCAGCCCCCCTCCCTCCTGAACCGTACCAGGCCACATACCCTCAACATTGGGAGGATGCTTTGGGGGTCTGTGACCCCTCAAAGCACCTTGTCCCCATGTTGATGAGGACAAGGGCCTCATCCTCACAACCCTGACCGGTGGTTGTGAGGGTCTGCGGGCGGGGGGCTTATCAGAATCTGGAAGCCCCCTTTAACAAGGGGACCCCCAGATCCCGCCCCCCCTGTTTGAAATGGTAAGGGGGTACAAAAGTACCCCTACCATTTCACAAAGAAAGTGTCAAAATGGTTAAATAAGACAAACACACTTTTGAAAAATTCCTTTATTAAAAATAAAAAAAATAAAAAAAAGATTCCAGCGGTGCTAATCCACTCTTGCTATCCAGCAACGGATCTCCGGGGTCCAGCGATGGATGATCATATCCAGCGACGGGGGATCTCTCAGTTCAGGCTGTCCATACATCCTTCTTCTTTCTCCACTGCGGAGACTGCGGAGACTGCGGAGATCCCAGCGCTGACGTTTCTTATATTAGGAGGGCGGGGCCACCCGTCACCTGACCCCGCCCCTCTGGCGCTGGAGAGGGAAGCCAGGGGTTCCCCAGTGACGTATGGGTGACCCCGCCCCCTCTGATGTAACACAGGTTTCCGTTACATCAGAGGGGGTGGGGTCACCGATACGTCACTGGGGAACCCCTGGCTCCCTTTACCAGCGTCAGAGGGGGCGGGGTCAGGTGACGGGTGGCCCCACCCTCCTAATATAAGAAACGTCAGCGCTGGGATCTCCGCAGTCTCCGCAGTGGAGACAGAAGACGGATGTATGGACAGCGCTGGACCCCGGAGATTCGTCGCTGGATAGCAAGAGTGGATTAGCACCACTGGAATCTTTTTTTTATTTTTTTTATTTTTAATAAAGGAATTTTTCAAAAGTGTGTTTGTCTTATTTAACCATTTTGACACTTTCTTTGTGAAATGGTAGGGGTACTTTTGTACCCCCTTACCATTTCAAACAGGGGGGGCCGGATCTGGGGGTCCCCTTGTTAAAGGGGGCTTCCAGATTCTGATAAGCCCCCCGCCCGCAGACCCTCACAACCACCGGCCAGGGTTGTGAGGATGAGGCCCTTGTCCTCATCAACATGGGGACAAGGTGTTTTGAGGGGTCACAGACCCCCAAAGCATCCTCCCAATGTTGAGGGTATGTGGCCTGGTACGGTTCAGGAGGGAGGGGGGGCGCTCTCTCGTCCCCCCTCTTTTTCTGCGGCCTGCCAGGTTGCGTGCTCGGATAAAGGGTCTGGTATGGATTTTTAGGGGGACCCCCACGTCAATTTTTTTTTAAATTTGATGCGGGGTTCCCCTTAATATCCATATCAGACCTGAAGGGCCTGGTAATTGAATTTAGGGGAACCCCCACGCTTTTTTTTTTTTTTATCAATGAATGAATGAATTGTCGGCTAATACAGAGAAGACTCATTGAGTGTTCTCTGTATTACGGGGAGCCGACAATTTAGCCGCAAGTGATTTTAAAAGACTTTTTTTCCTGCACAAATGACACTTTGTGCAGGGACAGTTCTAAGCACCAGAAACATGTGCCCCTTCACAGGCATACTATAGATACCCCCCAGCTACGAAATTTAAAGGAATATTACACTTTTATTGTTTCACTTTAATCATTATTAAAATCACTGCTCCTGAAAAAAACGGCAGTTTTTAAAACTTTTTTTTTTGCATTGATCCATGTCCCCTGGGGACAGTAACTTGCATATTGCCCTTTAAAATGAGCACTTTAGATTGTGGGTTCTAAAGTTCACATGAAGTTTAGGTCTGTTCGCAGGTTCTGGTGCGAACCGAACAGGGGGGTGTTCGGCTCATCCCTAGTCATTATTGTCTAAACCGCTGGCAACAAAAGTGAGTACATCCCTAAGTGATAATGTCCAAATGTGGACAAAAATGTCAATATTTTGTGTGGCCACCATTATTTTCCAACACTGCCTTAACCCCCCTGGGCATGGAGTTCACCAGAGCATCACAGGTTGCCACTGGAGTTCTCCTCCACTCCTCCATGAAGACATCACAGAGCTGGTGGATGTTACAGACCTTGCTGAAGGAATATTTTAGCTTAATGTTTGTTTTAGCTTATTGCCTGTCGTCTTAGATATTGTAACCTATACTATGAGTATCCATTTTAAGATAAATATTCACATAGAGTCTGTTAGGAGTGTAGTTAAGTTAAGTTCCTCTTATTGAGAACAAATGTTCTCGAGAACAATTTATTTTTCTCTACTAGCCTTTCCTGTGGCCAGTTTCTATATGAATTTGGGGGCGTATATTGTTTCTGCACATATTCAGTAATTTTCCACTGCTTGTTTTAATTGATGTCTGTTTTTATCGTATATTAATGTATGGAGGGTTGGGCTTTCTTGCCCTTATGAGCTGAAGTTCAGAAATAAATTGTTACACCACTTTGAGAAATGTATGGTATGTGTGTGTGTGTGAATACTTCCTGATCAGAGTGGTCTCCAGGCCTTCTGGGTTAGAAGGATAATCTAGGCAGATACCTTAACTGAGGGTCCACTCACCCCTAGACCACTCTACAACCCAACAATTTCTGGGGGCTCTGGTCCGGTCAGTTTGATTTCATTTATTATTTCTCTTACCGTGACCGCTAGTTAAAAGACCAATCCCCAACGGGACTAGTAAAGGGTGTAGTTGTAAATTAAATATTGTAAGATTGTATGTAAATATATGTGCCTCGGTAGAAGTCCGTTTTGGGTGATGGCAAAAAAGAGGAACTCTGAGAAAGTGCCAAGGTTCTGAGAAACCCAAGGTAAAGGGTTCTAAGAAACCCAAAGTAAAGGGTTCGAGAAACCCAAGTAAGTTAGTAGAGTACTGTAAGAAGTTAAATAAGGAAATCTGATAGAGTGTGCCGGAAAAACCCAAACCTTTTGCTTGCTTTCTTTCTATCGCTTACAGACAAATAAGATAATCTGTTTGTGTATTGTGTGGATTTTGTCGGGCGCTGCAAGGTAAGGTAGCATCCTCCATGGTGTTGTTATGGGCCAACATTCAAGTAAGGATATCTCTCCTCCAGGTGTTGGGGAGACATGTAAATGTTATGTAGCCTGAATATGCGGAACTGATTATTTGTATATTAACCCTTGGGTAGAGAATTTGGAGGGATGGACTGAAGGTATGAAAAGTAGTAGCCCATTTTCCAAGATGGGTGATAACGATTTATTCCATATGGACATGATCAGGGCCATTTGTTTTGGAGACAGTGAAGCTTCCCTGTATTACAAGGGGGATCCCGTGTGGGACAAGGAGTATATGAGGAAGGGAGAAGAAAACTGGTTACTGTAAACAGGAAAGGTCCAAATCCAAGAGATAGAGACGCTCCGGGTTCCAGGACGCTGTAGCCTCATCGGTTATGCCTGCAAAAGTGCCTGACAATGCTGCTGCTTCTTCCTCTAAATATAGGGAGTCTCTTGAAGAGGAGAAAACGTCCGTAAAAGATTAAAAATGCCGTAAAGTGGTAGACATCCAAACCCAGATCGAAACTATGAGAAAGATAGCAGAAAAGTTAAAACAAGCTGCAGAGGAGTTAGAGAAACAATACCAGCTAGCAGGGGATCAGAGTATAAAACATACAGACTCAAAACAGGATGTGGAGGATACGGGGGGGTCAGATGAAGAAGAGGAAGTAACTTCACAGGCAGCAAAAGCAGCTATGCCGTAAGTTACACAGATTTTTCCTTTCATGACCGTGGCTGATGTTTTGGTAATAAAACCTATTGAGATTGAGGATATCAATCATATTATCAAGCACTGCCCCAAGCCCACCGTATCAGCTTTGGGAACAATAAGTTATTTGAAGAAAGCTTGTAAAGGAAGGAATTATACTCAGGAAGACATAAGGATTATTATAGATAGTCTAGTGGGATCTACCTTCCCCTGGGACTGGACTAAAGTAGGCACTATAAATACCATGCAAGTGCCCACAACAAAAGCCAATGAATATCAACTAAATACTGAAGAGGGAGTATGGGCAGTGGACCCTCTGGATGTAGGGTTCATATCCTGTACACCCAATAAAGCAACTTTGAAATCAGGAGCTTTACCTGTGTATCAAAAACAGTACCCCATTGCAAGAGAAAAAGAAGAGGGCATAGAGCCAATTGTAAAATACTTTCTAGACAAAGGGATTTTAAAAGAAATCATTTCTCCATACAACACTCCTATCAATCCTGTTAAGAAGCCGGATGGCAGTTACAGGTTTGTACAGGATCTCAGGGCCATAAACAACTTAGTTGTACCAATTGCTCCAATAGTGCCTGATGTGCCATCTTTGCTCACCTCCATATCACCCAATGCTGAATATTTCTCTCTTATTGATTTATCAAATGCTTTTTTAGCGTCCCTGTGGATAAGGAGACACAGCCACTCTTTGCATTCAGTTTTAAAAAACAGAAATTGACCTGGTTTAGAATGCCCCAGGGTTATATAGACTCACCTGTTGTCTATTCTATTGTCCTCCAAACAACTCTCAGAGCTTGAACACCCAGGCATCGTTCCGTTCTGCTGCAGTATGCAGATGATCTGCTACTCTGCAGCTTCTTTTTTTTTTTTTTTTTTTTTTTTTATTTCTTTGCAAGAATACAAAACATAAGTTATTAAAAATAATTACATATAAGAAATACTTTCTAATAACCAAATATTCCATTAAACATCATCAGTAAAGTACAACATAATATATTCCTGCCATTTTAATAAACAAAACAAAACAATATCAATACGATATCCAATACAATATCCATTCCCCATAGCGGTCCTCCTCCTACAAAAAAAAAAGGGGGGGGGAAGTCAGTCCCACCCAACAGAGGGTGTGGTTTATGTCACTCAACCAGTTCATCTAATCCTCCGTTTCTTCTCCAATCAACCTCTTCCCCTCCTCTGACTGTAAAAAAATTTCCCATGGGGCCCAGATTTGCGCTATAGCTTCCCTTTCCTCAGGAGGCATAGGGATCAAATTCTCCATGATCCCAATTTTCCTTACTTTGTTTAACCATTGCGAAATTTGCGGTGCCCCCTTTTCCTTCCAACAAATGGTTATGCAGATTTTAGCTGCGTTCACCAGATGGCATAACATTGAATTCTTATATCTCTCTAATGGGATATGTGTACATTGTAATAGGAAAAAGGCCGGATCTTCCTCAAGATGATATTCAGTAAACAATTGAGAGATTTTCCAAACCTCTTCCCAAAACTGTCTAATCACTGGGCAATGCCAAAAAATATGGACAATAGTGCCTCTCTCCTTACCACACCTCCAACATCTATCTGATGTTTCTGGAAAAAAGGTATGCATTCGTGAAGGAGTATAATACCAGTGCATTAATACTTTATAATTTAGTTCCTGTATCTTAACACATCTAGATGATTTCAAAGTCAGATGTATTATTTTCTGACGTTGGGTCGGGGTGAAGGTTTGTCCGAGATCTCTTTCTCATTTATCCAAACTCACGATATCATTATCCTCCAAAGGAGAAATTAACAATGCATATATTTTGGAGATAATATGGGAGAGGGACTCCTTCTTCTCGCAGTACTTTTCAAACTTAGTAAGTGGCCGATCAAAATCCTTAGTCGGTCCTAAAGTGTCCAAGAAATGTTTAACCTGTAACGCCTGCCAAAGGGGTAGTTCATATTGTCCTCCTGATTGCATTAACATTTCTAATGATGGCCATTTTTTAGATCTCAAGAAATGTAATGCCTGAAAACATCCCTTCTCTCTTAAATTTCTAAATATTCCTGGTTCCAAGCCAGGCAGGAATTGTGGATTCCCTAGAATGGGAAATAAAGGAGATTTTACTGTTGAGATTCTGGGAATCCGCACGGCTTTAGCTCCCATCTGGAGCGTGGGTCCTATTAAAGGATGAGCTCTTAATATGGGAGGTATAGCCGTGCCGCACCACATGGCTCTATCTAAAGGGATGGGGCTTACTTGTTGTTCCATAGCAACCCATCTTTTACTGTCTCTATGACGGCACCAATCCACAATTCTACCAAGCTGGGTAGCCTGGTAGTATTTGTATAAATCCGGTGCTGCGATTCCACCCGCCTCTTTAGGCATAGTTAGTAACTTCCTATTAATCCTAGGGCGCTTACTTGCCCATATAAACTTTGTAAAAATTGTCCGAATTTTACCAAAGAAGGCCAGTGGAATCCGGATTGGTAGCGCCTAAAACAAAAAAAGAAATTTAGGGACTATATTCATTTTCAAGATATTACTTCTTCCAAACCAGGAGTGTGAAGATTTATTCCACTCATTCAACTTTATACTGATTTCCCTTAATAAGGGTGGGAAATTTAATGCATATACATCTATTAGGATAGATGGAATCTTTATCCCTAGATAGTTCAAAGCTGTAGCTGTCCATTTAAACTTGAAGTTGTCCTCTAAATTTTTTTGAATGGAATCCTCCAGTGATATCCCCATCGCCTCTGACTTACTGTAGTTTATTTTAAAACTAGACAGAACTCCGTAACGCTCAATTTCCCCCAATAAATTGGGTAATGATATTTGTGGATTAGAAAGTGAAAATAAGAAAACATCTGCATATGCTGAAAGTTTATATTCCTGATCCGCTATGGAGAAACCTTTAATATCGGGGTTGCGTCTAATTCTATTTAACAAAGGTTCTAGTGTCAATGCAAATAAAAGAGGTGACAGGGGACATCCCTGACACGTCCCATTAGATATTGGAAAAATGTCAGAGTTTATCCCATTAACCTTCACCAATGCTTGTGGCTTTGAGTATATTCCTGCTATCCAGTCCAACATTCGATCCCCAGGGCCCATTTGTTTTAAAACTCCTAACATAAAGGGCCAATTGACCCTATCAAAGACCTTTTCTGCATCTGTATTAACAAAGAGCCATTCCTTGCCTCAACATCTTTATTGCCGAGGTTACTTCTTCTGTTGTTATTGGTAACTCGAGTTTTCTTCGCTCTGAAAATGACAATCTCGCTAAGTGTGAAGATTCTAGATATTCCTCTAACGATGAAGAGGAATGGGGGGGAGCTGGAAGATTATACAATGAAGTATAGTATTGTCTGAATTCCTCTACAATATCTTTCGGTAATAAGGATTTAAGATTTCCTTTTGTTCTAATATATAGGTATATATGAACGGAGTCGTTGCTTTTTTAATTTCCTTGCTAACACTTTACCACATTTATCTCCTGATTCATATATTACTCTCCTTTCTTGTTGTAAAATAGCCCTTGCCTTATACCGAAGGAGATCAGATAACTGTCTTCTTAAATGTGCTAGTTCTATCCCCATGTCCTTCTCCATGGTTTTGTGCTCACAAAAGGAGAAAGAAGAGTCAGTCACAAAAGAGCTGTTGCTCTGATGGGTCTGCCCCGCTCACTCAAAAGGAAGGACATGCTCACCTTCCTGGGTATGATTGGTTACTGCCGCCAATGGATACCTGACTGCTCTTACTATGACAACCTCCTGAGTCAAGCCACAGGTTCAATCATGCCAGATTGTATCAAATGGACAGCTGAAATGTGTAATGCTTTTGTGTATTTGAAAAATGCTATAGTAATAGCCCCAGGGCTCAGTCTCTCCGATTATGCTATGATGTTTCATTTGTATGCCTAATCGGAGATTGTACAACGATGGCAGGTGTCCTTGCTCAGAAGCATGGAGGCAAGCTTCGCCCTGTTGCTTTTTTTTAAAGGTGGTACCGGTACAGGTTCAGGGCATGCCTGTGTGCCTCCAAGCTCTGGCATCTTGTGCGATGTTGGTGGGGATGGCCGCAACTTTCAATTTGGGCCATGATACTAGCCTGTATACTACTCATATTGTATCTACATTATTGAGGAATATTCATACGCAACACATGTCTGCTCAGAGGTTGAGCAGATATGAGGTGATACTGTTGTCAAACCCAAATTTGCATATAAAATATGCTTCCCCAAATGCAGGCCCTGCTCCAATTTTAAATGCCTTACTATTACTAAAAGGATAACAGGATGAAGTGGTGCCACAACATGATTGCACCAGGACACATCTCCCAGAACTGATTGGTCCCCTACCGCTCTGCCTAATGTGCATTGTTGGAAGCCATCCAGTTACCTAGGAATAGGGATGAGCTCGGTGTTCGACTCAAACGCATGTTCAACTCGAACATTGACTGTTCATCTGTTCAGCGAATTCAGAACTTTGTGAACCATCCGCACCAAATTCGTGTGGCTATCGCAGTGCATTGCTGGCTCATGATTGGCCAAGCATGCACTGTGACCCCGCATGCTTGGCCAATCACAGCGCCAGCAGCGAGGAGAGCCATAATTGGCCACAGGCAGGATGCCTGTGGCCAATTATAGCTCAGGGGGTTTAGTACAGGCCCCAAACTATATAAGCCTGCCAGCGTGGCGGCCTTGTTTAGTGTGTTCTGGCGTGCAGGGAAAGAGCTAGATAGGCAGGGACAGTGCGTTCTTTTCTCAGGCATCTTAAAGTTAAAGTGGTGTTGTGTGCCTCCAGCACAGTATACACCTGTATCTACCCTTTATTGCTGTTTTTCTCTAATTAAGGCATCTGCAGGAGTTAGTGGGTGTTATGTGCCTCCAGCACAGTATACGCCTGTATCTACCCTTTATTGCTGGTGTTTTATAATAAAGGCATCTGCAGGAGTTAGTGGGTGTTGTGTGCCTCCAGCACAATATACACCTGTATCTACCCTTTATTGCTGGTATTCTCTAATCCAGGCATATGCAAGAGTTAGTGCATGTTGTGTGCCTCCAGCACAGCACATTATACACCTGTATCTACCCTTTATTGCTGTTTTTTTCTAATTAAGGCATCTGCAGGAGTTAGTGGGTGTTGTGTGCCTCCAGCACAGTATACACCTGTATCTACCCTTTATTTCTGGTGTTCTATAATAAAGGCATCTGCAGGAGTTAGTGGGTGTTGTGTGCCTCCAGCACAATATATATCTGTATCTACCCTTTATTGCTGGTGTTCTCTAATACAGGCATCTGCAGGAGTTAAAGTGGGTGTTGTGTGCCTCCAGCACAGTATACACCTGAAGATACCCCTTAATGCTGGTGTTGTCTGTGGAATATCTTGCATATTAGCCTTTAAAATTAGCACTTTTGATTTCGAACGTTCGAGTCCCATAGACTTTAATAGGGTTCTAAAGTTCGTACGAATTTTAGGTCTGTTTGAAGGTTCTGGTGCGAACCGAACCAGGGGGTGTTCGGCTCATCCCTACCTAGGAATCTGGCCATAATACATTGCAGAGCACATACAGGCCAACAGACAGAGATATCCAAGGGAAATGCTTTGGCTGACCAAGCTGCTATCACACAAACAGCAGATATACAAATGGCCATGTTGATACCTGACCTAATCCCATTTGAACTGTCACTTGTAGATTTACAGAAGTATGCAGAAGAAGCTGATCAAAGGGACTGGAATAAAAAGGTTGCACAGAAAGATCAAAAGACTGGACTTCTCTGCAAAGAGGGGAGGCCATGTATTCCGTTTGCTAGTGCATCACTTTTTATTGCTCAGTATAATGGAGTAGGTCACAGAGGCTGGAAAGCCACGTGTGAACTACTGGAGAAAGATTTTACATCTCAGAACTCCCTGGGAGGGTTAAGGATTATGTATCAAGATGCATTGCGTGTATCAGGAACAATCCAAATAACTCACACAAAGCCAAACATGAACACCTAATATGCATAACAACTCCTTTTACACATTTGCAAATTGATTTCACACACATGCCCAAGCTAGGCAAAAGACAGGAATATCTTTTGGTGATCGTGGACATGTTTTCCAGATGGGTGGAACTTTTTGTAACCACCAAGGAAGACGCACAAACAGGATGCCAGGATTTGGTATACTCACTTCAAATAGAATGGAAGTTTCACATTCCATATCACCCCCAGAGTTCAGGGATAGTGGAAAGTACAAACAGGACTGTGAACAGGACAGTGAAAGATAAAATAAGGAAAGCCACAGGAGGAACCTTGCCAGCGGTTTTGGCAGAGATGAGAAGTACTCCATCCAAGACTACAGGCTATTCTCCCTTTAAAGTACTAATGGGTCACCCTTTTCCCACTCCCTAGAGCACCTCTTATGATAGAGCAGAGGGTTTTAGATTTGGTACAGTCAGAGTATGTGAGGAAACTAATCAAAACTTTGGATACAGTCGAGAGAAATGTCGCTCGCACCTCTCCTTTTTCTTCACAGGAACCTACCCATCCTTTCAAGGTGGGAGACACGGTGGTGGTCCAGCAGTTGCAGAGAAGCAAGAAGCGAGAGTACCCTTTTGGACTTTCTACTACGGTGGTACAGAGCTATCCTGGTGGAAAATTGCCAATCCTGGATCAATGCAGGCCGAGTGAAAAAGATAGTTCAGAAACCCAAGAGCGGGAAGGGGATCTTGGCTACAGGAGACCCTCAAGCAGAAGTCCAAGCAGATGAAGGAGGAGTTCCTGGAGTTCCTGGAGAAGCAGGTCCGGCCAGAGAAGATGACCTTGCTTATTTCACATCAGACTTCTGGAAAGACATATTGCCTCCAGATCCTGGCTTCCCTGATAGTGTTCCTGCCTACTTGGATTATCACTAACTGTATTTACCACCCTGAGGACTTGGGTGCTATTAAAAGTATTTGTGGGAACACACACAAGGGAACATTTCAGAGATATAAGTTAGAAATAAGAGAGACATTGAAGATAATTTTGCTGATAAAATTCTTTTGCTACAATTCAAATATGCTCATGCTCAGAGGTCAGGATTTCAGAAATGTTGGATTTGTAGTAAGCTGCATCCCAGTACTGTCAGAATACTCTTAATGACTATACCTTTGAATATTACCCCTCTTTTTAAAGGAAAAACTCCTCTTGACCTTTTAAATATCAGTAGCAGATTAAATGACACTGTTTCTTTCCACTTTGTTAGTAGAAGCCATAATCCTACCTGGTGTAATTAAATTTAGGAAATTCTAAAAGAAACGCCCGCACCTGCACTCATTCAGTTCTGAATATTTCTGATTGTTACGACCCTTGTGGAGAGTCTTGTTCTTTATACCAGACACTTCCAAACAAGACTGGAGTGAGGATGGAGTTTAATAAAACTATTGTCTCTAAAAATAGTAGTAAAAAGGCTTTGCAAACATTGTTTCAGGTTTTAGTAGTAGCCGCTGCAGTAGATCAAGATACTGATATAAAAATGCCCCTTTGGAAATGCTGAGCTAGGATTTGGGGGAATATTCTCTTGGATGAGGGATATTGCAGTAATGATAATCATGATCATATTCTTCTTTATCTTCCTTTATCTTATATACAAGCTTATTATGTGCCTTATTAGCAGAGCCAGTCACATTACAGATCCCTCACTTCACAATAAAGTTTGTACTCTAAGTCAAACTGTGGATAGTATGGAAAGGAACAAAGAGCAACAAAGAACATAGACCGTAAGTGTGCCGGGGTCACGTGGTCAGTATGCCTAAAAGAGGGCATACCCAAGTATGAAATATAATGAATGAAATGAAAAGAAAAAGGGAATGGGTGGGTGGGATCACGAGAGCCGCGTCCACGAGAGGAGGAGGCAGAGGAGGGCAGGCATTATGCAGCCTGACTCCTGACACAAATACAGGCTGACCTGCGGTCAGCCTTACACTTGTAATCGGAGTCAAACTGTGGATAGTATGGAAATAAATAAAGAGCAATAAAGAACATAGACCTGAAGTGTGCCGGGGTCACGTGGTCAGTATGCCTAAAAGGGGGCAAAAATAACACAGTAGGATGAAAGCTTAACACCAGATTACACAGTGAAATAACGTCTAACCTGGGGTGGCGGCAACAAAGTATGTACTCCGCTGTAGAAAGGGGAGCGCCAGAAAAGGTAGTACGGACCAACCCAGGGGTTGACAAATGTAACTAACCAAGCTGGCATAAAACCAACCCCAAGCACCACACCTTGTGTCACGATCGTCCTGGCGTTCCGGTCGCACACAGGAGACTTACCCACAAAAGCCTGTCGTTGAGAACCCGTTGTTCCCCTTTGACGCGCGCTAAAGCGAACGGACGCACTCGCGTCGGCATGAACGAGCGCACGCGTGCACGTGGGGTCACGAACGGGCGCACGGCCACTCGCGGGGGCACGCTGACTCGTCGTGCGACCGTTTTGGCGCCCTAACGGCTTCTTAAGGTCCTTGCTCCGTTCCCTTCTTGCTGTCCAGTCTACAGCGTGTTCGGAGATCCTGCTATTCTGTACCTGTACCTGTTACCTTGGTTCCTGTTACCCGGCTAGTTCTTGACCTCGATCCGTTGCTGCCTGCCTACGATTTCTTGCTTGTCTGACCACGTCTCTGCCTCATCCTCTTGTACTGCGTTGACCGTTTCCTGCTGACCCGGCCTGCACCCGACTCCGCTGTTCCTGCCAACCTGTTTGGATTTCCTGTGACTGCTGTCTTCGCTGACGATCGTCTGCCTGCCAGTCTACCCACTTGTGCCTGCCAACACCAGCCGATTACCATCAGCCCTACCTACTCGCTGTCGGTGTTCTGCTGCTTATCCGGACCTGCCTCTATCTGCCAGGCACTTGTGCCCTCTGAACTTTTGAATTCCTGTTACCACCTCCAGGGGTTCATTAGCCAGGGGATACGAGGGGCCGCTCCCTGCATTCTGGGCTCGTCTACTAGGTACGTGACAGTACTGGACAGCCATGTCCGAGCCTGCGCAGGGAGCCTCCCCCATGGACGAGCTTTGCCGCCACCTGGCTGGCCTTACCCAGGCAGTAAAGAGTCTACAGGAAGGCTACGGCAGACTGGAAGAACAAGTCCAGGCGCTATCTGCTTCTTCGCCAGCTGCTCCGGGGGCCCATGCCCCACCATCAGTGGTGATGATGCCACCCGAACCCAGGGTCCCAACTCCGGAACGATTCGCGGGAGACCGGAACAAGTTCAGAGCCTTCCGCAACTCCTGTGAGCTCTATTTCGCCCTGCAACCGAGGACCTTCTCCCTTGAGGCGACTAAGGTGGGGTTCGTCATTTCCCTTCCGACGAACGAACCTCAGGCCTGGGCACATCGTCTGCTGGAACGAAAGGATCCGTCCTTAGACACCATGAACACTTTCTTCCAGGCGATGTCTAGACTCTATGAGGATCCCCAACTCGCTGCGACCGCAGAAGCAGCCTTACACGCCCTGCAACAAGGTCGCAGGCCTGTGGAGGATTATGTGTCGGAGTTCCGATGTTGGAGCGCTGACACGGACTGGAACAACGTGGCCCTGCGATATCAGTTCCGCATGGGTCTGTCCAAGCCTCTGAAGGATGAGTTGGCACGTGTGGGCATTCCCGAAACTCTGGAAGCTCTGATAGACATTTCAGTCCAAATTGATAGGCGCCTGAGAGAGCGCCGCCAAGAGCGTTCTACCGCAGCTACTCGCCCGGTCTGGATGTTACCACGGGTGCCTAGCTCCGCCCACCCAGCTCCTTCTGTTCCAGCCGCAGCCACACTGGATCCCCTGGAACCTATGCAGCTGGGGCTACTCCGTCCATCCCTGACTTCAGAGGAACGCCAACGTCGCCGGGTCAACAACCTCTGCCTGTACTGCGGAGAACCAGGGCACTTTGTTCGCACTTGCCCAGCTAAGATGCGTAAGTGCCTCCTTGTTCCACCTGTCCCCTCACCTGTGTTGTCTGATAACACCTCTCACCTGGCTGTCCCTGTTCTTTTGCAGCTTCCAGGAAGGACTATTCCAACCCACGCAGTTATTGATTCCGGGGCGTGCAGTGGCTTTGTAGACTCGTCCTTCGCCCTGAAGAACAGGATTCCCCTTAGACCGAGAGAGAAGGGGCTCTCGGTATACCTGGCCGATGGGTCTACTTTGGAATCAGGACCAGTGACTCAGGAGACTAGTCCCCTATCTGCTGTCATCGCCGGGACTCACCAAGAATTCCTAAGCCTAGATGTCATCAAGTCTCCTCTGTTCCCCATCATTCTAGGTATGCCTTGGTTGAAAGCACACAACCCACACATCGATTGGGCCACTGGAATGATTGAGTTTCCTTCGGTCTACTGTCTCCAGCATTGTTGCCCAACAGTTAACGGGGACTCTTCGGCCCTCCTCTGTTTGGAAGCAGACGATGAAACCCGACAAGCTGTGCCCAAGGAATATCATGACTTTCTAGATGTTTTCAGTAAAAAGGGGGCCGAGACTCTACCACCTCATAGGCCATATGACTGCCCTATTGAACTACTCCCGGGGGCAGAGATCCCCTTCGGAAGAATCTCCCTCTATCCGAGTCTGAACTGAGTACCCTGAAGTCCTACTTGGATGATAACCTTGAGAAGGGATTTATCCGACCCTCTACCTCCCCGGCTGGTGCTGGGATTTTCTTTGTGGAAAAGAAAGACCACTCCTTACGTCCATGTGTGGACTATCGGGCGTTGAACAAAATCACCATTAAAAATCGCTACCCCCTGCCATTAGTACCCGAACTTTTTCAGAGACTAGGTTCTGCTAAGTTGTTCTCCAAGCTGGATCTTCGGGGTGCCTACAACCTCGTCCGTATCAGGAGGGGTGACGAGTGGAAGACTGCCTTCCGTACCCGCTTCGGGCACTCGAATACTTGGTGATGCCGTTAGGGTTGTGTAACGCCCCAGCCACATTTCAGCATTTTGTCAATGACATTTTTAGAGATTACCTTGATCTGTTTGTAATTATTTACCTTGATGACATCCTAATTTTTTCCCCCACTTTAGCCGACCATCGGGAACACGTCAAGAAGGTCCTGACTCGTCTCCGCCTTCACGGCTTGTACGCCAAACCCGAGAAATGTGTCTTCGAACGGCAGAGCATCCAGTTTCTCGGCTTGGTCATCTCTGTAAGAGGGATTGAGATGGATCCCCAGAAGATCTCCGCAATTCAGGACTGGCCTGTCCCTTCCGATAAAAAGGGAGTTCAGCGATTTGTGGGGTTCGCAAATTTTTACCGCAAGTTTATTAAGGGATTCTCTTCTATTATCTCTCCCATTACCGGACTGACCAAGCAGGGCCAGAAGTTTCGTTGGACCCCCGAAGCACAAGAGGCCTTCAAGACCCTGAAGGATTTGTTTGTATCGGCCTCTGTCCTGAAACACCCCGATCCCGCTCTACCATATATCCTCGAAGTTGATGCTTCAGAAATAGCAGTCGGAGCGATACTTTCCCAGAGGCAGGGGCCCAAGTCCTTACTCCACCCGGTTGCCTTCTTTTCCCGCAAATTGTCGGAGGCAGAGAAGAACTACGACGTCGGAGATCGTGAGTTACTGGCAATTAAATCTGCACTCGAGGAGTGGTGGAGGGAGCCATCCATCCGATCCTGGTCTATACCGACCACAAAAACTTGGAGTACCTTAAGACAGCAAAGAGATTGAAGCCCCGTCAGGCCAGGTGGGCACTCTTCTTCTCCAGGTTTTCATTTCACATCACATACCGTCCCGGATCCAAGAATACCAAGCCAGACGCTCTATCCCGCATGTACAGTCAACCGGAGAGCCTGCCACCTACTGATACCATCCTTTCTACAGGGAACTTTCTTCTGCTCCAGGGGGATGTGGTGTCTCAAGTTAAGCAGGCTTCCATAGGCACAACACCTCCATCCGGTATCCCGTTATCTTCCAGTAATGACCTTCTGTGGCATGAGGACAAGATTTTTGTTCCCCAGGAAGTTCGGACTCTGGTTCTGGCCTCCTGTCATGACCACCCATTGGCCGGCCACTTTGTACCGACGTACATTCTGGTGGCCACGAATGAAGGACGACTGCAAGAGGTATGTGGAGGCTTGTGTCACCTATATTCGGAGTAAGGGCAACAAGTCAAGAGCCTGGGGTCTGCTAAAACCGCTGCCTGTTCCTGATAGACCATGGAGGATGATCTCCATGGATTTCATCGTCGAACTCCCTCCTTCGGAGAACTATTCAACGATCTTCGTCATAGTCGATAGACTCACCAAAATGGCCCACTTCCTGCCCATGAAGGGCACCCCCTCAGCCACAGAGACAGCCAACACCTTCGTTAAGGAGATTGTAAGACTCCATGACATCCCCGCCAACATCCCATCTGATAGGGGGGTGCAGTTCACCTCAAGATTCTGGTGAGCGCTCTGCGGAGCTCTGAAAATCGACCTTTGCCTGTCCTCAGCCTACCACCCGCAGACCAACGGCCAGACCGAGAGGACGAACCAGACACTGGAGCAGTACCTTCGTTGTTTCTCGTCCTTCTCCCAAGATGACTGGGTCTCTCTTCTACCTATGGCTGAGTTCGCCTACAACAACACAGTCCACTCTGCCACCAAGCAGTCCCCTTTTTATGCGAACTTTGGCTTCCATCCATTGTTCTTGTCTGGCAATCTCCCCGAGTGTTCGGTACCAGCGGTACAGGAGAGTCTTAACTTCTTTGAAGTAAATAACAAACTTCTACAAGAAACCCTGACCAAGTCACAGGAGCACAACAAAGAAGTTTTCGACAGAAAGAGAAGGGGGGAGCTGGATCTCAAGGTTGGGGATCAGGTCTGGTTGTCCACCTTGAACCTTAGACTGTCTTGCCCCTCCAAGAAGTTGGGCCCGAAATTCGTGGGTCCCTTCCCGATCAAGAGGAAATTAAACAACGTGGCTTTTGAGCTCAAGCTTCCTGAATCCTTCCGGATCCATCCAGTCTTCCATGTGTCACTTCTCAAGCCCGCAGTCCCGGATCCTTTCGCTGACAGAATTACCAGTCCTCCAGAACCCGTGATGGTCAATGGGGAAATTGAATTCGAGATTGAATCCATACTGGACTGCAGGAAGAGACAGAACCAGATTAAATTTTTGGTCAAGTGGAAGGGGTACGGACCTGAGGAGAACTCCTGGGAGCCAGAATCTAACATCCACGCTAAGAGACTCATCCGTGCCTTTAAGAATTCCCACCCGAGTAAGATGGCTCAGTTGGGCATCCGGAGGCTGCCCCTTGGGAGGGGGCAATGTCACGATCGTCCTGGCGTTCCGGTCGCACACGGGAGACTTACCCGCAGAAGCCTGTCGTTGAGAACCCGTCGTTCCCCTTTGAAGCGCGCTAAAGCGAACGGACGCACTCGCGTCGGCATGAACGAGCGCATGCGTGCACGTGGGGTCACGAACGGGCGCACAGCCACTCGCGGGGGCACGCTGACTCGTCGTGCGACCGTTTTGGCGCCCTAACGGCTTCTTAAGGTCCTTGCTCCGTTCCCTTCTTGCTGTCCAGTCTACAGCGTGTTCGGAGATCCTGCTATTCAGTACCTGTACCTGTTACCTTGATTCCTGTTACCCGGCTAGTTCTTGACCTCGATCCGTTGCTGCCTGCCTACGATTTCTTGCTTGTCTGACCACGTCTCTGCCTCATCCTCTTGTACTGCGTTGACCGTTTCCTGCTGACCCGGCCTGCACCCGACTCCGCTGTTCCTGCCAACCCGTTTGGATTTCCTGTGACTGCTGTCTCCGCTGACGATCGTCTGCCTGCCAGTCTACCCACTTGTGCCTGCCAACACCAGCCGATTACCATCAGCCCTACCTACTCGCTGTCGGTGTTCTGCTGCTTATCCGGACCTGCCTCTATCTGCCAGGCACTTGTGCCCTCTGAACTTTTGAATTCCTGTTACCACCTCCAGGGGTTCATTAGCCAGGGGATACGAGGGGCCGCTCCCTGCATTCCGGGCTCATCTACTAGGTACGTGACACCTTGCCAGGCTCACAGAACCAGTAAACAGTGCCGCCCCCCGAAAGCTAAGGCTCGAGAACATGCAGATGTAACAGGAGAAGGCCAGGGTGTCAACCAGTTGATAGGCTAAGTAAGCGAGACCCTAACCAGAAGCACCACTCCCCTGGCTTTAAGACCCACAAAAGTGAGCTATGGCACTGCCTTGAGTCCAAAGCTGGTAACCAATGCAAAAGGAGATCTAAGAGTATGTCAGATATGACACGAAAATAAAACATAACAAGGGAAGTCAGCTGTGCACATCAGGGGGTCTACTTTGCTGGAACCCTGAGGACGGTTTCAATCGAAAGTGCAGAAAATCCAACGAACTGGAAGAGGCAAAAAACAAAAAGACAATAGGAACTGGATGTTAACCATCAGGACTGGAAACCTAGACAGGAGAGCCTGGAAAACATGCCAAGCTGTGTCATGAGCCTTCCTGGTATTTAAACAACACTAATGATCAAAGCTGCTGCGACAGCCAAATGGACAACCAATCTACCACAAAACTGGAACTGAAAAGAAAGCACGATACCGGTACCTGCTTCCGAGACCCGAGCCTACTGATACCGGCCCGAGCCCCGAGAGGGTCCCGGGATCCACCAAAGCCCCTGAGCCAGTAAAAGCTGCAGAGCTGCAAAAGGCTGATTTACCAATCATTCCATACCATGCGCAACTCCTGGCCAGGCGCAGCTAGGATACAAAAAGGTAGTGTGGAACGACACCCAACTGGTCAAGAACACAACTAGTGAGAGAACCGTGAGCCACCAAAGAAACCTGTGACAAACATGCAACCTGCTAGAAGGAAACGTGACTGAACGAGAAACATGAGTAGCGTGAGCTAAAAACCATGAGCAGCCTAAGAACCGAGGCTGCAAGAAAACACCATCCACATAAGAAACGCAGGTTACATGAGAACGTGACCGATGAAACTAACATTGGAAACATGGGAAACGTAACATTGCATGAGAACCGTGAATTGCATGAGAACCCGTGAATTGGATGAGATTTTACCTGCCTAAGAACTAACCATATGAGAAACCAACTGCCTGAGAAAACGTGAGTTCGAACAAAATGTGAGTGGCGTAAGAACAGATGAGAACACTTGCCACCAAACAAGCCAATTAAAAACAATCACCTCAATCTGTTGAAACCCATAGGCATGATGGGTAACCCGCGATGGAAGAACATGGACAACCCAGCTGAAACCAGAAAACCAACCAGAAAACCTATCAAGATGTGGGTGCCAAAATGACAGGACCAACAGAGCATGAATGGGAAACCTGATGACAACCCACCCTAATGAATGCAGCAGTGAGCCCCAGCAACCTGCCACGCTAAGACAGGAAATTAAAACGAACACTCAGGACTAAGGTACCCACAGACCGTGATGGGTAGTAGTAAAAAGTGTAATGGTGCATGCATACGTATGATGTATGGACTACAGGCGAGAAGATTGTGGGACGACAATCAATTAACAAAGAACCTCAGCCCGTATGGACCTGTAGACGTGACAGATCCTGGATGTAAATACAGCGAAAATGCAGCGAACGAAGGGCAATAACATGAAACGCATGACACAAGGAAACGTAAGAAACATGGGAAAAACGTAAGAAACATGGGAAAAAGTGTAAGAAACATGGGAAAAACACGTAAGAAACATGGGAAACACGTAAGAAACATGGGAAAAACGTAAGAAACATTAGAAATTAGAATTACGATAGAAAAACGTAAGAAACCTCAGCCCGTATGGACCTGTAGATGTGACAGATCCTGGATGTAAATACCAGCTAACGGAAATGCAGGGAACAAAGGGCAATAACATGAAACGTGCCACACAAGGAAATGTAAGAAACGGGAAAAACGTAAGAAACATGGGAAAAACGTAAGAAACATGGGAAAAACACGTAAGAACATGGGAAAAGGTGTAAGAAACATGGGAAAAACACGTAAGAAACATGGGAAAAAGTGTAAGAAACATGGGAAAAAACACGTAAGAAACATGGGAAAAACACATAAGAAACATGGGAAAGACGTAAGAAACATTAGAAAAATGTAAGAAACATGGGAAAAACTTAAAGCGGGATTCCACCCTAAAGTGGAACCTCTGCTGATCGGATCCCTCCCCCTCTCCGGTGTCACAATTGACACCTTTCAGGGGGGAGGGGGGTGGAGATACCTGTCAAAGACAGGTATTTTCACCCACTTCCGGGCATAGACTCCCGTGGGAGTCTACACCATTTCCTGCCCTGCCGCGCTGTCTGCTGGGACACACACGGGTCCCAGTGACAGCGCGGAGATTTCCTATTGCGCGACGCGGCTCGCGCATGCGCAGTAGGGAACCGGGAAGTGAAGCCGATTCGCTTCACTTCCTGATTCCCTCACCTAGAATGGTGACTGCAGCAGCCGAGAGCCGAGCGATCGATCGGCCTCGGCTGCCGGCATCGCTGGAACCCGGGACAGGTGAGTGTCCATTTATTAAAAGTCAGCAGCTGTAGTATTTATAGCTGCTGGCTTTTAATATTTTTTTTTTTGGTGGAATCCCTCTTTAAGAAACATGGAAAAAAAACATAAGAGACATGGGAGAAAAAAAAACACGTAAGAGACATGGGAAAAAAGTAAGAGACATGGGAAACGTAAGAAACACGGGAAACGTAAGAAACAAAAACATAAAAGTTGCCTGAGACACGTAAAATCGCATCAGACACGTAAATACAATAGACACGTAAAATTGCATCAGACACGTAAATACAACAGACACGTAAATTGCATAAGATACGTACATTGCATCAGACATGCGAATTGCATGTGAAAAGGTAAAACCTGAGAACCAAAAATTCCATGAAACCATATAAGAACTGTAAAACGTGTAAAAAATGTCAACCGTCTGAGAAATGCAAAACGCATGAGCAATGCAAACAGCACGAGAAACACAAATTGCGATAAAAACGCGTAAATTGCAGAAACTGTAACCTGCGTAACAAACCGTAATATGCAGAAAACTGTAAATTGCGTAAGAACCGTAAATTGAATGAAACCATGAATCGCATGAGAAACCATAGTTGCATGAACCGTCAACTGCATGAGACACACAAAATTGTAAGAACCGTAAATTGCATAAAAAGTGTCATTTGCATAAAGCCGTAAATTGCAGAACAACGAAAATTGCGTAAAAAACAGGAAATTTCATGAGAAACCGTAAACCGCATGAGAAACCGTAAATCCCATGAGAAACCGTAAACCGCATGAGAAACCGTAAATTGCATGAGAAAACCGTAAAAAGCATGAGAAAACCGAAAATAGCATGAGAAATTATGAATTGCACAGGAAACGTAAATTGCATGAGAAACTGTAACTGAAAGAGACCATACCTACCTGGAACCCTGCCCCCCATGGAAAATGCGCCATTACACCAAAATACAGGTATCCTCTGAATGATTCCCTGGCCAAACCCCAACTGCAAGTAACTATACCATGCATGGTCACATATGAACACTGATTGCAGCCCAAGATTGAATTGGCCACACACACATACTGCTGAGGAGCCCCAGCAGGAGACCCTAGCCCAGGTCACCACGTACAACAAAAACCCTGCCCCGGACAGCCCCTGAGAGAGATGATGCAACACAGGCCCAGCTCCCAATGACCTCAAGGCCCCCCCATACGCTCCTCATACTGTATGGGAGGGGTGGTAAGCAGGGAAACCCCCCCCCCCTTGCTGGAGTACTTGGGAGAGAGAGGGAGGATGGACGCCCCCCTTATTCCCCCGGCGCCTTCTGTACAGCAGGTGAGTACACCATGCTAAACAAATTCTGTGCCTCTAATAATTCTATATAGGTACCTGAAGAAGCTGCAGCCGAAACACACACCCCCACCCGGCCCACGGACCAGGAGAAGGGGCGGCTGGACCCACCCCCCCTCCCGACGTGAGCACCGGGAGAGGTGGGTGGATAGCCCATCAACCAGGAGCCAACGCAAGGAGAGGGGAGCTGGCGGGCGGCCAAACACCCCCCAGCGTGAGAACCGGGAGAAGCGGCGGGTAGGCGGATGGACAACCCCCAGTATACAATGACCCCAATAGGTGGGCAGGCGGACGGTCTCCCCGGAGGCACCCGACGTGAGCACTGAGAGAAGAACCGCCACCCCGCCTGTGCATCATTGTGCAGTTGCTACTACTTTTCTGGTGGTGTACACAGTACATTCAGTGCACCCATAGTTGTTATTACACTTCTGTTGGTGTACACAGTACCGTGCACCCATAGTGCAGTTGCTACTACTTTTCTGGTGGTGTACACAATACATACAGTGCACCCATAGTTGTTATTACACTTCTGTGGGTGTACACAGTACCGTGTACCCATAGTGCAGTTGCTACTACTTTTCTGGTGGTGTACACAGTACACAATACATACAGTGCACCCATATTTGCTATTAGATGTCTGGTGGTGTACACAATATACAAAATACTGTGCACCCCTAGTGCAGTTACTACTACTTGACATTTGTAGGACTTAAGCCCAGTATAAAGTATATCTAAAAACTTTCCGGCCATGACCGTCTCCCCTCCTCCAAACACATCCCACCTTAATAAATGACTGGACTAGGTTTTGGAGTAAATGGCCATCCGGCCTTAATTTATTAACAAAATATACTTTAATCAAATATCATAAATAACTTTTTTTTAAATAACTGTAAACATTCCCAACCGTTTTAGGTTCAATAAGTTTTTATTGTTATTTTTCAAAGTAAAAACATTTATAAACAGTAAAGTGAAGAAAGGAACAGAGCCAGGAGCCCAACAATAGGCTATCTGGTCCAAGGATGTCAAACAAGTTATATATTTATCAAGTGAATACAAAGCATTCTGTTTTGTCCATGTAGTACACTTGAGGTCCCATCTACATTCACAGGATAAAGCATGCAGTAGATACATTTCGGTTAAACTACTCCCTGGACCGGGCGCCCCTGTGGGAGCCTGCTGTGTCCAGTACCCAGGGGAGAACAGATGTTAGTGCTAAATCTGCGGAGGCGGACCAGACCAACGAGTCAAGGTCCTTCTAAATCCCTTAAGAATCAAGGGGTTATAGATTGGTAGAGCAGGATACCTGTGAGTATTTGAGTAGGCCAAGGGAGGCCTAAGAGGATAGGACGAGAAGTGATAGTGAGAAAAGCAGCTGAGGGGAGAGGTGGTGAGAAGTATGGTAAGAGGGGGAGAAAGAAAGGGCAGGAGGTGGGGGGGGGAGGGCATAGAGACAGCGAGCCTCAATTGTACTGAGAGTAGACATGGGCGCCGTCAATAAATTTGTTTCGTTCTGTTCCGTTACAGTTCCTACTAA
Organism: Lithobates pipiens; assembly: GCF_037356315.1. Lineage (NCBI taxonomy): Eukaryota > Metazoa > Chordata > Amphibia > Anura > Ranidae > Lithobates > Lithobates pipiens. The sequence goes on along the minus strand of NW_027507788.1, from coordinate 139,637,290 downwards.
AATTAATTCGTACTTCGTACTTCGTATTTCGTGTCCGAAATTCATTTTCAATTTGTACGAAATACGAATTGTCATTAGGTTTCGTTAACTTGTACGAACGTTCGTTACAATGAATTTAACAGCAAAAATATACCTCAATATGACAGTCGATGCTGATGGAAGTTTGGTTTTTATCCAAAATACGAAATTCCGTTGAAGAATTTCCTATCCAAAATACGAATTTTTGATAGATGAGGGGCTCCCACCATCCCTGTGCTGTGCTGACTTCCTCCTTCGGATTCGTAAACAAAAGTTCGTATTTCGTACAGAATTCGGACGCATGGCAATTCCTATTTTGGATCCTCCCGAACGTATGAATTTAGGGAAATTCGTACGAATTTGAGATTCGTACGAAACGAATCGCACATGTCTAACTGATAACTCATAATCCAAGACCCAGGGTCTTCAAGTCAGAATTGTTTGATTTCTCAGGTTGTTTTTAATGCTGAGATTCTTTGTTTTAATTTACCTGAAGTAGAGTAATACCTACATATACTCCAGGTGAAAGAGAATTTTTCCTGTTTGTCCAGTACGTTGGCTTGCATTTCCTCCATGAGCATTAGATTATTAATTTCATCCACCCATTTTAATAAGGATGGAGGGGGGTGGTAGTTTTCCAATGTCTAGGGATGAGTTGTTGTCCTGCACAGAGGAAAAATTTTAGTAAGTTATTTTTCTGAGATTTGATAGAGCCCAGTAGGAGAGACAGAAGGGCAATAGAGGGGGAGGGTGTAAGCAGTTTCTCGAATATTTCTGTGTAGATCTGGAAGATTTGCGTCCAGAATGGGAGGAGCACATCGCACCTCCACCAAACGTGAATGTACGTACCTCTTGCGGAGTTACATCTCCAACAGATGTCAGAGGTAGAGGGGAACATACTTTTGATATTGGTTGGGACCCAATACCACCTTGATACCAGTTTGTAGTTTTTCTCCTGAGTGTAGCTCGAGATCATTGATTTGTGGGTAAAGAGAAAGGCCTTACTCCACTCTGTCTCGGTTATGTCTCTCCCAAGTTCCTCTGACCAGGTTTTGGCGTATTTAGGTAGGGACCCATGAGAGTGGGTCAGGATCAGTTTATAAATTAATGAAAGGGTGTGACGAGGCGTCTCTGTGTCAGGGCTGGCTTAGCCCTTCCTCCTCTGGGCTGGCCGCTCAGCTGACGGCTAATTGCCAGTTCTCTTCTCTTTCCACAGTTACCAGCTGTTCCCGATGATGCTCGTGACCTGTCTATTTAAAGCCTTCCAGCTCACTCTTTGCTTTGCCTTCGCGTTGGTCACATCACAAGGAACCATCTCCTGCTGTTTGTTTCAAGACTGGCTTGCTGACATCCCACTTGGCTTCTTATCCTGCTTTCAGTTGCTCTCCTTGGATCCCTGACTTCCGGCCTGGCTGATTACCCGATCTGGTTAATGAACTTTGGACTGGCTAACTACCCGATCTGGCTACTGGACTCTGGCTATGCTTGACTACGCTTTTTCTATTTACCTTTTTATTTTTATTTATAAACAAGTGTGATTTGATTGTGCTTCTGTCTCAGTCTGTTTCATGGTTTCTGACACTCTGGGAGAGTGCATAATTGTTTGTATCCTAGCAGGGGCCAATTTTATTAGAGTCGTGGAATTTTTTGCAGTAGGACGTCAGATGTAGTTGCGTTAGCCAAGTGATCTTGGAGGGGGCATTTGTTTGATTAGTTACAAAGGTGCCTAGCGATTCTACCCCCCCCCCCCATGGGTTTATGATTGCCCAATCAAGCTATTACCAGGGGCAAAAATTCCTCTTGGGAGGATTTTCCCTCTGTCGGAACCCGTACTCCTGGTCCTTAAGGAATACATTGATGAGAATCTCAAAAAGGGGTTCATGCAACACTCCTCTTCTCCAGCTGGTGCCGGAATATTCTTTGTCGAGAAGAAGGATCATTCCCTCCGCCCATGTGTGGACTACAGGGAGTTGAACAAAATAATGGTTAGAAACCGCTATCCTCTCCCACTGATCCCAGAAATGTTCCAAAGACTTCGTTCAGCGAAGATATTCACAAAGCTGGATTTACGGGGTGCTTACAATTTAATCAGAATCCGTGAGGGAGATGAGTGGAAGACGGCTTTACAGACACCCTTCGGCCACTGTGAGTACCTGGTTATGCCATTCGGACTCTGCAATGCACCAGCTACTTTCCAACATTTCGTAAACTACATTTTCAGAGACTTTTTGGACTTATTCGTGATCGTCTACTTAGACAACATTTTGATATTCTCGACCTCTTTAGAAGCACATCGTAGCCATGTGAAACAAGTTCTTCTCAGACTAAGACAAAATGGACTTTATGCTAAAGCCGAGAAATATGAGTTTGAGCGCCAGACCATTCACTTTCTCGGCCTAGTAATATCAAATGGGGGTGGGGCAATGGATCATCAGAAGGTTTCAGCCATTATGTCAACATTTTATTGAGTTCTCCAATTTCTACAGGAAATTTATCAAAAATTTCTCCAGTATCATAGCACCTATCACGCAGCTCACAAGGAAGCAAAGCCGTTTTCAATGGACTGCAGCAGCCCAAGCTGCGTTTGACACACTAAAAGGGTTGTTTACCTCTGCTCCAGTACTAAAACACCCTGATCTTGCCTCGCCTTATATGCTGTGGGGGGCATCCTGTCCCAACGTCAAGGACCTAAGTCCTTAATGTACCCTGTGGCTTTCTTTTCCAAAAAATTAGGGGTATCGGAAAGAAACTATGACGTGGGGGGGCCAAGAACTCCTGCCGATAAAATCAACCTTGGAGGAATGGCGGTACCTCCTGGAGGGAGCAGCAAACCCAATATTGATCTTCAAAGATCATATCTCAGGACGGCCAAACGCATCAGACCCAGACAGGCAAGATGGGCTCTTTTCTTTTCTCATGTTAATTTTCATATTACTTACTGGCCAGGGTCCAAGAACAGCTATCCCGCATGTTCACAGAGGCTGAGGTTTCATCCCCACCAGACACTATCCTGCAAGCTGGGAATTTCTTACTAGCCCAAACTAGTTTTATGTCACATATCCGTCAGGCATCCAGAGGAACATCACTACCTCCAGGTACAAATCTCCAAGAAAAAGATGGGCCCTTCTTGCAGGGAAATAAACTTTTTGTCCCTCAGAATCTGCACACCACGTTCTACAGCTCTGCCATGACTATCCCTTGGGAGGTCACTTTGGGGGTCACAAGACTATGGACCTGGTTCAGAGGCACTTCTGGTGGCCCAATCTTGCAAGGGACTGTAGGAATTACATTAATTCTTGCACAACCTGCCTCAGGAATAAGAACAGCAAAAATAAAGCATGGGGACTATTGAGACCACTGCCTATCCCTGAAAGACCATGGAATAAGATTGCAATGGACTTCATTGTTGAACTTCCCCCCTCTGAAGGGTTTTCTTCTATCTTCGTGGTAGTCGATCGCTTTTCTAAAATGGCACACTTTATTCCCATGAAAGGGACTCCATCCGCAACTGAGACTGCCAGGATATTTATTAAAGAAATTGTTAGGCTCCATGGAATCCCCAGTGATATTGTTTCTGACCGTGGAGTACAATTCACGTCAAAATTTTGGAAATCATTGTGTGAAGCACTAGGCATCAAACTTAGTTTTTCCTCAGCCTCCAGACCAACGGGCAGACGGAACGTATGAACCAAACGTTGGAGCAGTACCTACGTTGTTTCTCTTATTTTTCTCAGGAAGATTTGGCCTCATTACTGCCTTTGGCAGAATTTGCATTCAACAACTCCACTCACTCTGCCACAAATCAGTCACCGTTCTTCTCCAATTTCATCCCTCTTTTCTACCAACGCTTGTACCAGATTCTCTTTTATTAGCTGTCCAGGATAGGCTGAATTTCTTTGTCACTAATAATCAGGTGCTTAAGAAAACCATCTCTAAGGCACAGGAGGACAATAAAAAATTATTCGACAAGAAAAGAATTGGGGAATTGGACCTAAAGGTTGGTGACCGTGTATGGCTTTCAACTACAAACCTGAAACTGGCATGCCCCTCCAAAAAGCTGGGACCCAGATACTTGGGGCCTTTTCCAATTAAGAAGAGAATCAATCCAGTAGCCTATGAACTTGAACTCCCCGACTCATTCAGGATCCACCCCGTATTCCATGCTTCATTACTTAAGCCCGATGTGCCCAATTCCTTTCCGGACCGTGAGGTAGGTCCTCCAGAAGCCGTGATGGTAGATGGGGAGGAGGAATTTGAGGCTGAAGCCATCTTGGATTATAGGAAACAACAAGGACAAAACCAGTATTTAATCAAATGGTGAGGCTTTGGTCCAGAAGAAAATTACTGGGAGCCCAAAACAAATCTCCATGCCCAGAGGCTCATACGGGCCTTTCATTGCTCCTACCTAGAAGGTTTGGTTCGAAGAGGCGTCCGGAGGCTGCCCTTAAGGGGGGGGCAGTGTCAGTGAACTCACTGTGTTAATGCCCGTTCCCGTGCAGCAGCGGCTTATTTCCGTTCCGTTAATTCTAATGACCATGCACAATGTCCCCGACAGAGGCGAACGAGTTTCGGAATGAACGTGTGCACACACACACCAATACGAATGCGTTTGCGCACTCACGCACCAATCCAAACGTGTGTACGCACTCACGCACGCACATTCATGTCCATTAATCCTGGCGCATGACACCATATATAAACAGGATGCTTACCTGATACCAGTGCTGGATCGTCTTCAGCTTGTTCCTGAGATACCTGACCGCTGTTGTACCTGTTACCTTGTTCCTGACTAACCCAGCTTGCTTGACTATTCTCCTAGATCACCCATACCTGCTACTTACCTGGACTGATTATACTGACCTCGGATTGAACTCTCTACTTCAGCTCTGCTTCCTGATTCTGTACCTCGCTGCCAGCACATTGCCAACCTTTGCCTGTCCTTGACTACGAGTCTGTCTTTCGTTCCTGTACCTTGTTGCTAGCCAGTTGCCAACCTTTGTCTGCTCCTGACATTGCAGTATTCCTACTTACCTGCTTGGCTTCCGCTGAACACTTCCGGTGACCAGTCTACGCTCCTTCCTCTGTGAGAATCCAGTATCTCCGAGCTCCAGCCTTCGCGAACCAAATGGAGCAGTACCTACGTTGTTTCTCTTCTTTTTCTTAGGAAGATTGGGCCTCATTACTGCCTTTGGCAGAATTTGCATTCAACAACTCCACTCACTCAAATCAGTCACCGTTCTTCTCCAATTACGGATTTCATCCCTCTTTTCTGCCAACGCTTGTACCAGCTGTCCAGGATAGGCTGAATTTCTTTGTCACTAACAATCGGGTGCTTAAGAAAACCATCTCTAAGGCACAGGAGGACAATAAAAAATTATTCAACAAGAAAAGAAGGGGGGAATTGGTCCTGAAGGTTGGTGACCGTGTATGGCTTTCAACTACAAACCTGAAACTGGCATGCCCCTCCAAAAAGCTGGGACCCAAATACTTGGGGCCTTTTCCAATTAAGAAGAGAATCAATCCGGTAGCCTATGAACTTGAACTCCCTGACTCATTCAGGATCCACCCCGTATTCCATGCTTCATTACTTAAGCCCGATGTGCCCAATTCATTTCTGGACCGTGAGGTAGGTCCTCCAGAAGCCGTGATGGTAGATAGGGAGGAGGAATTTGAGACTGAAGCCATCTTGGATTATAGGAAACAACAAGGAAAAAAACAGTATTTAATCAAATGGTAAGGCTTTGGTCCAGAAGAAAATTACTGGGAGCCCGAAACAAATCTCCATGCCCAGAGGCTCATACGGGCCTTTCATTGCTCCTGCCTAGAAGGTTTGGTTTGAAGGCTGTCCTTAAGGGGGAGGCAGTGTCAGAGAACTCACTGTGTTAATGCCCGTTCCCGTGCAGCAGTGGCTTATTTCCATTCCGTTAATGCTAATGACCATGCGCAACAGAGGCGAACGAGTTCCGGAATGAACGCGTGCACACACACACACCAATACGAACGTGTGTGCGCACGCACGCACCAATCCAAACATGTGTACACACTCACACACGCACATTCATGTCCATCAATCCTGGCGCATGACACCATATATAAACAGGATCCTTACCTGATACCAGTGCTGGATCGTCTTCAGCTTGTTCCTGAGATACCTGACCACTGTTGTACCTGTTACCTTGTTCCTGACTAACCCGGCTTGCTTGACTATTCTCCTACACACAGGGGGACACTGGAGGGAGAACGCACACACAGGGGGACACTGGAGAGAGAACGCACACATGGGGACCCTGGAGAAAGAATGCACACAGGGGGGCACTGGAGGGAGAACGTACACACAGGGACACACACACACACAGGGAGACACACACACACAGGGGGACACACACACAGGGAGACACAGGGGGACACAGGAGGACACGTACACAGGACAAGCACACAGGAGGACACACACACAGGACACGTACACAGGAGGACACCCACACAGGACGACACACTCACAGGGACACACACACAGGTGGACACACACACAGGGGGACATACACACAGGGGGACACACACAAGGGGACACAGGGGGGCACGCACACAGGACATGCACACAGGAGGATACCCACACAGGACACGCACACAGTAGGACACACACACACAAACAGGGGGACACACACACAGGGGGACACACACACAGGGGAACACACAAACACAGGGGGATACTCACACAGGAGGACACGCACACAAGACATGCACACAGGGGGACACGCACACAGAAGGACACGCACACAGGGAGACACACACACAGACACAGGGGGACACACACACAGGGGGACACACACACAGGAGGACACTCACACAGGAGGACATGCACACAGGGGGACACACACAAAGGGACACACACACACAGGATGACACACACAGGGACACACACACACAGGGGGACACACACAGGGGGACACACACAGGGGGACACACACACAGGGGGACAGTCACACAGGGGGGCACACACACAAGGGGACACAGGAGGACACACACACAGGACACGCACACAGGAGGATACCCACACATGACACGCACACAGGAGGACACACACACAGGGGGACACACACATATGGGACACACACACACACACAGGGGGATATTCACACAGGAGGACACGCACACAGGACACGCACACAGGACGACATGCACACAGGAGGACACGCACACAGGGGGACACACACACACAGGGGGGACACACACACACAGGGGGGATACACACAGGAGGACACTCACACAGGAGGACATGCACACAGGAGGACACACGCACAGGGACACACACACACAGGGACACACAAACACAGGATGACAAACACACACAGGGGGACACACACAGGGGGGGCACACACAGGGGGACACACGCACACAGGGACACACACACACACACAGGGGAACACACACACAGGGGGACACACACACAGGAAAACACTCACACAGGGGGACACTCACACAGGAGGACACGCACACAGGGACACACACACACACTAAGGGACACACACACACACAGCCAAGAGGACACTTTGGGGTGGGGGGACATCTGTACACCTCCCCATCACGTGTGGCAGCCCTGGTGTCTCGGCTTCACTCAATGAGTCACTGGATGCGGATAATAATATTTCTAACGGCGCGCGGCTCCCCGCCGGCTCCTCCATTCTTCTCGTCCATCCCAGGTGATGTCACGATGCATACAGTACAAGCACCTGGGATAGACGGGAGGGAAGGAGGGGCCGGCGGGGAGCAGCGCCCAGTTAGCAGTATTATTATCGGCATCATGGCATATAATTCAGCCACTGCAAGTGGCCTCTCAGGTGGCCGAGTCCAGGCCCCTAATGGTCTCGGGCCCTCGGGCGACGACCGAGTGACCAACTGGTCAGCCCGCCCCTGGCTGGTAGATTAACTTCTTATTTTTCAATAAACATTTTTATTGGAATAAAAAAAAGGACCTAACACATTCATACATATGTTAGTATGTTAATAAGCAGATATTAGATTAAGATTGGCTTCTGACACTACAACTGCCCTGTCAGATTTTTGCCTCTGGATCAGCACTGATCATATTCTGATGACCTGGAAGTATTCCCACTGTAATACATAAGCTCAGCAGGGAGGATTCCCCCATGCACATCGAGTGTGTAGATGACAGTTTTCATTGTTCAGCCCACTGCTTAAAGGAAGAAAACTGACTAATCTATGGGCTGCTTTAGATCTACTAGCAGACCTAGATGCACTAACAAATTGAAGCCACACTCCAGCTAATACTTTATAAACAGTTACAGCAAACATTTTTTTTTCTTTTTGGAATAAAAATGTTACATGGATAAATGAAAGTTGACCATTGTAGCACCACTGTCTGTGTTAAATGGTTTGTCTCATCTCTGTAACTGATACATTTGCAAGACAGCTAAAACAACAGACTTACTGGCTGGATCAACCAATGAAAATAGAAGGAAGAACACCTAAAAAAGAAAACAAATACAGCCATCACATCTAAAAATAGGTAAGCTGCTATATAATAAATATTTCTTTTGGGATTATTACTGTTTTAAATCTCAGCTAATAAAAGGACATGTAGCTGCAATTTATTTGTATTATGCAAAAAATAAGGAAAAGAAACATAAGAAATTATGAAGACAGGTTATACGATGCAATATTTAGGCTTGCCCAAAGTAGTCTTCTAGGAAATGTTCTCAGAACATTAATTGTTGACTAACTATTGCTAAACCACTAAAATAATAAATGCAGTCAATTGACATACAGTAACTAGGTGTGGTTTAATTGCTGTATCCAAATGAGGTTTTAGCCTAGATGAGTGGTTGTCATATAAAAAAGGATTGACAGCAGTATCAGTGTGTAAAGGTGAGATACGGTGCCAATATACTGTAATCAAAGTGAATTCTAGACAAACAACTAAATACACATATGAACTACATGGGGGCTAGTTTACCTAAAGCTCAAAGCATTTATATTTATGTCCATCCAGTCCTTACTTTTCACAGCTCTGCCACACAGCACAGTACTGTCTGCCAGAATAGAAGACCTATTTTTTTCTGCTACAGTTAAAACAGATCTTCTACATCAGTAAAAAAAATTATTTATTCAAGGTTCTCCCCTCTCCTCCTAAAATGGTGCAAAAATAGTACCTGTGATGGGAAAAATAGATAATATACTTGCCTTTCCCTGACTGCTTTAGTGCAGGGGGTGACATCCTTCTGCTGTTAAGAATAAATGCTGAGTAGTCAAAAACTCAAGTATAGTGCAGGATCATCCACTCCTGAGATTTGGGTGACTCAGCATTCTCTGGATTTGCTTGGAAGGAGGATGAGAAATCAGAGAAAGGTAAGTATGTTATCTAACAAACCACAACATAACCCCTGTAAGCCCCCGTACACACGGTCGGACATTCTGGCAACCCATCGGATAAATTGCGACGGATTTAGTCCGGAAGTGGTCCGGAAGTGGTGTTGCATACGCATGGTCGGACTCAATTTCAGGTTGCCAAGAACGCGGTGACGTAAGCCGCGTTCAACGGCACTAGAAAAGGGAAGTTCAGCCTTTTGGGCTCCTTCTGCTGATCTCGTGTTTATCGCGTGTTAGTAGAAGTTTGGTGAGAGATGATTTGCGCTTTTCAGATTTGTGCTTCAGTTCGTTACTGCTCTTCAGTTTGTGCTTGTGGGTGCATATCTGCTTACCAGTGCGTGTAGTCAGTAAGCATTTGTTGCTCATTGTGGACTATATCTTGGTATAGTACGCTTTGATTTTCATTGCTTATTGTTTGCTTGTTTCTGGTTTTCAGGTCGTTCTTTCAGGCATTGCTGTTTATCGGGGCTTTCTGTTGTCTGTTCTGACCAGCCGACCATTTTAAGCCATGTTTCGTGTACCTACTCTTTGTAGAATTTGTGCTGTGCAGGGGCTTGGTGTTGGGCTTTTAGCTTTGACACAAGCCCGGTCCATGAACAGGGAGAGGAGGAGTTTTTGGACCAAGAATTGGTTGCGCCAGCATGACCAGTTCTCGCACATGCCTTTGCTTCGTGAGATCCGGGAGAATAATCCTGATGATTTCAGGAATTATCTCCGGATGACGGACCCCGTTTTTCACTGTCTGCTGGCTTTGCTGTCCCTTTATATCAGCAGGCAGGATACCTGCATGTGGCAAGCCATCACTCTGGAGCAGAGGCTCATCGCCACGTTGCGCTACTTGGCGACAGGGAGAAGCCTTTAGGAACCTGAAGTTCTCCACAGGCATCTCCCCCCCAGGCTCTGGGGAACATTATTCCAGAGACTTGTTCTGCCATCATTCAGGTCCTGCAGAAGGACTATATGAAGGTAAGTTTTCTCCTTTAACATCACATTCTATGTATTTAATGATTGCTAATGTATTGGATTTCTTTCCTCATTCCCTAATTACCATGATTTCAATATGCTCTAATTGATATGCTGTGCCCCTTTGTCCTCATGCATGCTGGAAGCTTTTCAAGTTTTTTTTGTCCTTCATGCATATTTGCCTCCACTAACTTCCCCAGCATGCTCTTCTGGGCCCATAAACCTATAGTCTAGTCACTTAGCAATGTATTTTGTCAGCTCCATAGTAATGCTTTCCCCTAAACACCCCCTAAAATATGTACATATTTTTGGTTGGGCCAAACTCATTAGGATCCCCCCTCCCCCCAACTGCTAGGTCACCTGATAGCAATCCTCTATATGCTGACTTTGCCAAACCCAATACACACTATACCTACCTTTTTTCTGGTCATATTTATGGACAAATTCACCAAAGCATGTAGTGCAAGGGCCTGCCTCAATACTTTTAATTCTACAGTTTCAAGTATTTTTTCTCCTATTATTATCTTGATAGGTAATAGCAGAATGTCCAAATGTGCTTCAATTTGTTCCTTTTTTTTGGTATTATGACATTTCTCACCTGTCCGGTGGGCTGCCAATAGTGTAAATAAGGAGGGCCAGGCCAGAGTATCACACATTATTTATGCATTCAGCTCTCAATGAATTGGAGAGGGTTACCTGTCCAAAACATCCCCCTCTCTAATTTTTTTGCAATGGCCCATCAGAAGGGGGGGGGATGGGGGGGATGAATCTGATAAGGGGACCTTATACTTAAGGCTTTAAATACTAATTTCCCAAAATATTATACTGATATTGTCCAAAAATGTTTGTGTCTAAAAATGGATATTGTCCAAAAATGTTTGTGTCTAAATGCTTGCAATGTTGATGTGCAAAATTATTCTTTTTTTTTTCTTGTTTCACTCCACAGTTTCCTTCAATGCCACAGGAATGGCAGACTGTGGCCTCCCACTTTGCCAGCCGTTGGGACTTTCCCAATTGTGGAGGTGCAATTGATGGGAAACACGTCCGCATCGTCCCACCCCCCAACTCGGGGTTGTACTATTATAATTACAAGGGGTTTAATAGTATTGTGATGTTGGCGGTGGTGTCAGCGACCTTTATGTGGACGTGGGGCAAAATGGCCGGATGTCAGATGGTGGAGTGTCCGCACGGACGGAATTCTACTGGCGTCTCCAAAGTGGATGTCTGGGCTTGCCACCTCCAGAGGAGAATCTGGAAGGACTCCCGTTAATTTTCGTTGTGGATGAAGCGTTTACTCTGTCAAACCATCTGATGCGGCCTTTCCCGATGAGGACCCTCACCCCGGATCAGAGGATCTTTAATTTCCGGCTGGCCAGAGCCAGAAGAGTTGTGGAAAACACTTTCGGAATACTGGCCAGGCGGTTCCGCCTATTTTTGATGCCAATCCACATGGCGGAATATAAACTAAATCACATTGTGATTGCCTGCTGCATTCTGCACAATTTTTTGAAAAAACATTCAGCTAAGTATGTGGTCTCAGTTGGCCCAGATGCAGACTTGCCGGAAAATGACAACCTCACGACCCTTGCAGCTGCTCGTCCTGGCTTGCCCACCCAAAGCGCCCGTGAGGTCAGAAACCAATACATGGAGTACTTTGTGGGTAAGGGGGCCATTGATATGCCAGACAATGTCTGAGAGGCGTTGTTTTAATACATTTTTTCTTGGAAACTACAATAAGCTTTGTTTTCAGTTACTACTAGACTTTGTTTTAGGTGTCTCATAGGTATTTTTGCAGTTTTTTTTGTGTCTTTTTTAACAACAGTGCAAACCAAAGTTCTGAGCAAGATGAGGTGACAGGCTCTTCTTCAGATAATCTTATTATGTTGTGGGTCTGCTACACACACACACCTTGTTTTTGTTGATAATGTATGTAGTGCATTACTGACAAAAATATTGCTAATTTTCAGCACCATGGCAGAAATATGTGGGGTCATGAAAATGGCATGATTGGGGACATTTAAACATCACTGTGGATGTTATTTACTAAAGGCACATCCACTATGCACTACAAGTGCACTGCAAAAGTGCACCTGAAACTGCACTTGGAGTGCAAAATGTATTTGCCTTTAGTAAATAACATCCATTGCCACAGAAAACAACAACTTTACTACAAATACTGCTTTTGCGCATTGAAAAAGGAAGCCACACATTGTTGATGATTTCACTTTTTACTCAAAGCACATTCACATGTGCGTTTCGAAAAGGGTTTTACAACAAACCAACATATTTGGTGTATAGAAAACATTATTTTGGGTAACATTTTTGTAACTTGGCGTATTTGTGTAAACAGGCATGTATCAAAGCATAGTTACATAGTTACATAGTTAGTCAGGTTGAAAAAAGACACAAGTCCATCCAGTTCAACCCAAAAAAATAAAATAAAATAAATAATAATATCATACAATCCCATATACCCAATTCTATACCCACAGTTGATCCAGAGGAAGGCAAAAAAAAAAAACAGCAGAGCACGATCCAATTTGCTAAAGCAGGGGAAAAATTCCTTCCTGATCCCCCGAGAGGCAATCGGATTTTCCCTGGAACAACTTTACCTATAAATGTTAGTACCCAGTTATATTATGTACACTTAGGAAATAATCCAGGCCCTTCTTAAAGCAATCCACTGAGCTGGCCAGAACTACCTCTGCAGGGAGTCTATTCCACATTTTCACAGCTCTTACTGTGAAGAAACCTTTCCTTATTTGGAGATGAAATCTCTTTTCCTCTAGACGTAAAGAGTGCCCCCTTGTCCTCTTTGTTGACTGTAAAGTGAATAACTCGACCCCAAGTTCACTATATGCACCCCTTATATATTTATACATGTTGATCATATCCCCCTTCATCTCCTCTTATCAAGAGTGAATAAATTCAGTTCCTCTAATCTTTCCTCATAGCTGAGTTCCTCCATGCCTCTTATCAGTTTGGTTGCCCTTCTCTGCACTTTCTCCAGTTCCCTGATATCCTTTTTGAGAACTGGTGCCCAAAAGTGAACTGCATATTCCAGATGAGGTCTTACTAATGATTTGAACAGGGGCAAAATTATATCTCTCTCTCTGGAGTCCATACCTCTCTTAATGCAGGAAAGGACTTTGCTCGCTTTGGAAACCGCAGCTTGGCATTGCATGCTATTATTGAGCTTATGGTCTACCAAAACCCCCAGATCCTTCTCCACTATGGATCCCCCCAATTGTACTCCCCCTAGCATGTATGATGCATGCATATTCCCAAGTGCATAACTTTACATTTCTCAACATTAAACCTCATCTGCCACATAGTCGCCCAGTTAGACAGAGCATTGAGGTCGGCTTGTAAATTGGAGACATCCTGTAAGGACGTTATTCCACTGCATAGCTTGGTGTCATCTGCAAAGATGGAAATGTTACTTTTGATCCCAGACCCAATATAATTTTATAAAGATATTAAAAAGTAAGGGTCCCAGCACTGAACCTTGGGGTACACCACTGATAACCTTAGACCATTCAGAGTAAGAATCATTAACCACTACTCTCTGAATTCTGTTTTTTAGCCAGTTTTCTATCCATTTACAAACTGATAATTCCAAACCTGTAGACTTTACCTTGCACATGAGCCATGTGTGCGGAACTGTATCGAGCGCTTTCGCAAAATCCAAGTATACCACGTCCACCGCCACCCCTCAAGGTTTTACTTACTACCTCATACAAAGAAATCGGGTTTGTCTGACAACTGTCTTTCATGAATCCATGCTGTCTGTTGCTTAAAATATTTTTTTCCTGCAAGAACTCGTCTATGTGGTCTTTTATTAATCCCTCCAGTATCTTCCCAACTATAGAAGTTAAACTAAAGGGTCTATAGTTACTTGGTAAAGACTTTTTGTTCCCTTTTTAAATATAGGCACCACATTGGCTGTGCGCCAATCCAGTGGTACTATTCCTGTCATTAATGAGTCCCTAAAAATTAGATACAATGGCTTTGAAATTACAGAGCTCAATTCTTTTAGGATCCGTGGGTGGATGCCATCAGGTCCAGGTGCTTTATCCACCTTAATTCTGTCCAAATATTTCTGGACCATATCACTTTTGAGCCATTGTGGATTTGGGGCTGCGTCACTACCACCCCCATTATAGACATGAGCTCCCCCATGCTCCTTTGTATACACAGAACTGAAGAAAGTATTTAACCCCCCTGACGGTATTCCCGAGTCTGACTCGGGGTGGATTTTTCATACCAAAAGCGGTATCCCCGAGTCAGACTCGGGACAGCGTCGCTGGATCCAGGAGGAGGTTTACTTACCTTCTCCCTCGGATCCAGCGTTGTCTCCCCGCTGTACGAGCGAGCCGTGTCTCGCTCGATGCATCACACCGCCGATCTCCGTGCCCTGCGAGCGTTGCGACGCACGGGCACGGAGATCGGCGCCAAATTCAAAAAGTGAAACAAACAGTAAACATACAGTATAATGTAATCTTACAGATTACATTGCTGTATGTAAATATTTCACATCCCCGTTGTCCCTAGTGGTCTGCCCAGTGTCCTGCATGCAGTTTTATGTAATAAAAACTGTTCTTTATGCCTGGAAACTGGAGATTGCCCATAGCAACCAAAACTGTCACTGTACATCAAAAATGATTTTAGACCAGCTAGAAAACAGCGATAATAAATTAGAATCACTCGCAGAATTGAGAGATAGCAATTTGTGGGGAGATCCATCATCAAATACTGAAAAGTATTGACAGTGACAATTCTGCAACTGAGCAAATTTCAGTGTTTTTGATTTGATTACATTATTGAATAATTTTTATTATTGTTATATTATTATTTGGTACAATTATTTATAGTTATTTATTATATTATAATTTATGATTTCATTTTTCAAACTTTATCATACCCGGGATGTCTGCTAGACTCTGGTTTGGACAGATTTAAGAGAGTTATTCCTAAGAATTGCAGGACTACAATATAAAACGCCAAATTTTCATGCAAAATAATGGTACCGCTTTTAGCACCTAAAATCCGAAATAATCGTACCGCCAGGGAGGTTAATAAGTTGGCCTTCTCTTTGTCCCCAGTCACCCACTCCAGATTATTTTGTAAAGGGCCTACATGCTCAGACTTGACCTTTTTACTATTAATATATATACTGCCTTTGGTAATCGGTGCAGCACCGCAAAGTGGCGCTGTGCTGATTCAGACAGTGCTGTTAACGGCAATGGCTGCCGAGTTTAAGCATGCGATTTGACATGTTGAGTCGCATGACAAATCATTTCAATATGGATGTGCTATCTCTATTCAGAGTGTTTTATTGTTGCACATCAGACATATACAGGATTAAGGTCTGTGGGGTTTTGTGTCCTGTATTACTGCCTTATCAGAAAGGCAGCAGTGAAAATTGATGGTTTGAATTTGAAATAGTGCTGGAGTAACCCAGGGACACTGGGCCGGACGAGAGAGCGGCGGCTTGGAACGCAATATGTGTTCCAGCTGCTATAGGCTGAAAGACACTAGAGCCACGGAAGAAAACAGAAACACACAAAACTGCTGCCATGGAATATGTAATATAAAAGTATAGATCACTGCACACGGCATCCCTCACGACCACGCCTGGATCCAGAAGACGCTGCTGCAAAGGCCCAGGGCATTTATGGCCTCCTGTCAATAGCTGGGACATTTGGCCATACTGCCGCTTTGCCCACCTGTCCAGGCTTAAGCTCTTCATGGCACCGCATCCATCCCCATCCTCCACCCCACTAATAGCTAGGGATTGCTGGAGACTCCACATGACACCACATCCATCGCCCTTCTCCACCCTGCTAACAGCTTGGGACTGCTGGAGACTCCACACGTCTTCTGGGGCACAGCCAAACAACCAGGCCTTGATCGTGGACACTTTAACCAAGTTAAGACTTCAACCATTCTGGTCCTTAGAAGGAGCACAAAAAAGGAACGTGGCCTCTGGCTAAGAGCAAAGATTTACTGTATGGGAGTGGAGTCCTATAGGGGAGGAGTAAAGGCAGGGTTAACCCATACGTATGCTGCCATGGAGTCTGTCAGGAAAATTTATATTTTTTACTTTCTGCTATAAAACCAATCCAATAAAAAAAAAAAAAAATGTCTTCATACATTTAGGCAAATATGTATCCTGCTACATATTTTTGGCAAAAAATCCTAATAAGTGTATATTGATTGGTTTGCGTAAAAGTTATAGTGTTTTTACCAGTAATGGCGGTGATCAGCGACTTAAAGCCGGACTGTGATATTGCGTCTGACATTCTGACACTAACTGACCCTTTTGAAATTTTTTGTGGACCAGTGAAACTAATACAGTGATCAGTGCTAAAAAATATGCATTGTCACTGTACTAATGACACTGGCTGGGAAGGGGTTAACATCAGTAGTGATCAAAGGGTTAACTGTGCACTCTTGGTGATAACAATAAGTAGGACAAATAGACAGGAGACCTCTCCACTCTATCCATAAATCTGTTGTGAATGTTGAAATTAATTTTTCCACAATGCCCATAGATACTTAGGTGAATGGGAACTTGTTTTAAAGTGTCTTTACTGCTTGTTTGGAATGCAAATACTTGATTGGAAAGTTAAAAACATTTATTCTAATTTTGGATGAAGAAAAGCGGGTCAGAACCTTTGCCATGTGCTATTGCTGTCTGTGTTCAAAGCTGGGGGAGATAACTATTGGCCAAACACAGATGAGAAATCTTAAATTGAAGTTGTTACCGGAACAGGAGGTGATCTATCAAAAGGGACACCTGTTCCATCGGCATCTGTCTAAGGAGGAAATTTATCATCACTGCATCACAGACAATCTCTGCAACATAACATAGCAATAAAAACATGACACGCATTTTAACATTTCTGTACCATATACAGAACTAAAAGGATTCATTAACAGAGAATTTCATTCAACATATTCCCTTTGTTCTCTTAGTTTTGGATAGAGCAGGGAAGATTTTGAACATCTGCCAGATTTTTATTGCTATTGGTGACTCTGTTGGGCACTTCTTTTTGAGTTGGCAGATGTAAAAACCTTTCTCACTCTATCCAAAAATATTTAGCCTAGCATTCCAGTTTAATTGATGGTGGGTAAGATTGGTGTTAGTGGAAACATTACAGGAAAATATTCATTGTTATATTTCAGGTGACAGTGCTGGAGGCCAGTAACCGTGTAGGAGGTTGTGTACTGACCTATAGAGATCCAGAGGGCTGGTATGGAGAACTGGGACCCATGTATATTCCTGGCTCCATCTCACATGTATTAATAAAAAACTTTTATATTCATGACAAAATATAAAGTTCATCTTTGTACCTTCTGATAATTAAAAACGAAGGCTGCCAATTCCTAGAGGAATCGGATTTTCACATTAACACTCAAACTATATAATGTTCTACTCTGCAGTGCATATAGTCTAGCTTTTTCCCAAAATATGTTATTAACCTTAGTATGTGAAGTTCGTTTTAATTGCTGATGAACCCTTTTATCATATCTAATGGCAACAATGTATACTTGCTCAATAACATAAGACAACTGCAAAAGGATGTTACTAAGATGCCAAACCTGTTTGGGTTTGCCCTAAGCTTAGGAAGAAGGAATATTTGCTGATGATCTACATTCTAATCACTGTGTCTCAGAAAATACTGTTTCCCCAGTACTGGTACACAGTCATAGATAGCAGGGAGCTATTGCCCCATCTAGGGGTTTTGGGGGCTCTTGAGATGTGATGACAGGAATACAGTGTAAATCCATGTTAGAACAGAACAGGAGAACATATGTAGGATCAGAGCAGTGAGATAAGAGTATATAGCCATGCCAGCTAGTAATAAATGGCTCTCATCAGAGTACAGGGACCAGAGACACCAGCTCTTCACCAGTGAAGGTATAGATGGATTTGAGCGTCAGGACCAGGGCAGGACTTACCATTGGGCTTGACTGGGCTCAAGCCCATGGGCCCCTCCCAATACGGGGCCCCGCTGAGATACATAGCCGAGTGTACTCAGCTCGGCTCCACTCACAGTCATGCCCAGTCCTGCCCTATGATGGACATAACACAGGGACTGGGTGTGACTGTGAGCCAAGCCGAGTACACTACTCTCGGTTCCACTCGGGACTGCGAGAGGACCCGAGAGCTGCCAAGAGGACCCGAGAGGACCCAAGAGCTGCAGAGAGGACCCAAGAGCCGCCGACATACAGAGGACTCTGTATCTCGGCGGCGCCATTTTTAAGCTTCAAGACTGCAATAAAAAGGCTGAAAATGACAAGGCTACACTGACAAGGCTGCAAATGAAACTGACAAGCAGGGGCGGACTGACAACTCATGGGGCCCCCGGACAATAGGAGATTATGGGGCCCCCAGGCAATCCGAGATTAGGGGGCCACACAGTAGACTCAAACACACTCACACACAGTATACAATCACACAGTATACACAGACATGTTTCAATTGGCTGAGAAGGTACTGGAGAGGTGGGGCAGCTATAATCTCAGGATTTTTAGATCAAAAGGATGTCTTTAAAGTGGTTGTATACTCGATTTTTTAACTTTTACCTACAGGAAAGCCTATAATAAGGCTTACCTGTAGGTAAAAAAAATATCTCCTAAACCTGTACAGTTAAGGAGATATTCCCCTCGGTATGCGCCGCTGACTGCAGCGGTGCATGCGCACCCGCGATACCCGGAAGAAACGCCGAGGGAGCATGTCAGCTCCCTCGGCGTGGATCGGGCCAGATGTCGGGGCCTCGTTCTAAGGTAAGTATTTCATAATGAGCTAGTATGCGGTGCATACTAGCTCATTATGCCTTTTGCTTTGCAGGTTTAAAAAAAATTTAAAAAAATGTGCGGGTTTACTACCGCTTTAAGGGACATTTCAGAGACAGATGTAAAAAAAAAAAAAACACACATTTTTACATACTGTCCCTGGTTTTACTGAGGCTGGCAACCCTGATGGGGCCCCCTAGTGGCATGGGGCCCTCAGGCAGCGCCTGAGTGGCCCAATGGTCAGTCCGCCCCTGCTGACAAGGCTGCAGTCGGATGGGCAAGGCTGCAGATGGACACTGATAAGGCTGCATTGATGGGCATTTAAATGTAAGTTTTTTTCCTTTAACTTCCCTCCTAAACTTGGGGTGCGTGTTATATGCCAGCGCGTGTTATACGCCTATAAACATGGTAATGTATAGAAGGTAGGGCCCGAAAGTGACTCAAGCCCAGGGGCCCCCACCACCCTAAGTCCTGCCCTGGTCAGGACAACTCATAATAATATGTATATATGTATAGTTTATACGTATATATGTATATATAATATATTCTATCGGGTAGAGGTCAGGACTCAGTCAAGTTCCTTCACCCCAAACTCGCTCATCCATGTCTTTATGGGCCTTGCTTTGTGCACTGGTCCAAATCATTTGGTGGAGGGGTGATTATAGTGTGGGGTTGTTTTTCAGGGGTTGGGCTTCACCCCTTAGTTCCAGTGAAGGGAACTCTTAAGGCAGGGGTACCCAACCTTTTGAAGAGCGAGGGCCACTTAAGCAACTTGGTAACCAGTCGCTGGCCACAATGAGCAGAGCGAGTGGATGGCATGTCTGTGTCCACACTGCATTTGGAGAGTGGACACGGACGCAACCCACAATACTTTTTAGCGGATCGTATTGGAGGTAGAGCATAAGTCGGTTTATGTCTGCCACTACTGAAATACTTGTATAGCGCACAATGCAAACTGAATCACCTCTAGAGAGGTGAATGGAGGGTCCAGTTGTTTGGAATGTCGGACTGACCGTCTGAAAGGGGTCCAAGGCTGCTTTCACACTGATGCGCTGTGTTTTACCCAAACCACGTGTGCAACGCAGTGTACCTTTGGCTTTCCTGCATTTTGCAATAGACTTCTATTATATTCAGGGGCGGACTGACCATTGGGCCACTCGGGCACTGCCCGAGGGCCCCGAGCCACTAGGGGGCCCCATCAGGGTTGCCAGCCTCAGTAAAACCAGGGACAGTATGCTAAAATCTGTGTTTTTTTTACATCTGTCTCTGAAATGTCCCTTACTGACATCCTTTTGGTCTAAAAATCCTGAGATTATAGCTGCCCCAACTCTCCAGTACCTTCTCAGCCAATAGAAACATGTCTGTGTATACTGTGTATACTGTGTGATTGTATACTGTGTGTTTGTGTTTATACTGTGTGGCCTCATAATCTCGGATTGTCTGGGGGCCCCATAATCTCCTATTGCCCAGGGGCCCCATGAGTTGTCAGTCCACTCCTGATTATATTCTGTAGGTTTGTTGCACTTTCAGAAAGCTCACCAACCTCGCAGGTGTTAATAGAAGTCTATGGCTCAGTGCAGGTAACCCACAGGTAAATTGCTCTGCACCTGCGGATCAGTTTGAAAGCAGCCCAGTAACCACATTTTAGTAATAAACTGACCTGTAATAACAGTATTCATTCTATTCTATCCCAAAGCAGGAGGTCGCGGGCCACATCAGAGGGCTCCGCGGGCCACATGTGGCCCCCGGGCCACTGGTTGGGCACCTCTGTCTTAAGGCATCAGCATTCTGTCATGGCAATTTTCATACCTCACTTAAATGATTAACCCCTTGTCCACCGGCTCACACTGATATACGTTGGCAAAGTGGCACCGATGTGTAAAACAACGTACCCGTACATCGCTGCAAGTCCCACGGACTCAATGTCTGCCGGTGTCCCGCAATCATGGCATGGAGAGGCAGAACGGCAAGGCATTTCCCTTATCTGCCTAGCAACATGACAGGGATATACTGCTCCCAGTGATCAGGAGCAGTGATCTCTGTCATGTTCTAGTGAGCCCATCCCCCCTACAGTTAGAACACCCCTAGTGTTTAACCTCTTCCCTGCCAGTGACATTTACGCAATAATCGGTGCATTTTATAGCACGGATCGCTGTATAAATGCCAATGGTTCCAAAATAGTGTCAAAAGTGTCAGATCTGTCCACCGCACAGTCACAATAAAAATTGCAGATCACTGCCATTACTAATAAAAAAAAAATATTAATAAAAATGCCATAAATCTATCCCCTATTTTGTAGACGCGATAACTTTTGCGCAAACCATTTAATATATGCTTATTGAGATTTTTTTACCAAAAATATGTAAAACAATACATTGGCCTAAACGGTGGAGGAAATTTTTTTTATATATATTTCTTGGGGATATTTATTATTATTAAGTAAAAAATTCAGCTTTTTGTTTAAATTGTCGCTGTTTTTTTGTTTATAGCCCAAAAATTAAAAAACTCACATGTGATCAAATACCACCAAAAGAAAGCTCTATGTGTGGGGAAAAAGGGATATCAATTTTGTTTGGGTACAATGTCGCATAAATGGGCAATTATCAGTTAAAGCGACACAGTACTGTATCGCAAAAAGGGGCTTGGTCAGGAAGGGGGTAAATCCTTCAAGGGCTGAAGTGGTTATTAATACATAAAATAAGTGATTTAAAACCTTTTGTCTATGTAAGAATCAACCAATGTGGTTGCAGCTATTACAGATAGAATTAAAAACGAATGATAACTGTGTGAAAAGAAAGACAATCAAATTTATTTATACAGAAAATAAACTTTCAGAGATTACCAAATACAGCATAGTGATGTTACAAATACGGTCTTGTCAGTCTACAAATATAATTAATTAAAAAATGATATATGGTTACAATGGACATACAAATGCTATCAATGTATTAAGGCAAATCCTAGGATAGAAAAAGTTAGAGAAAAGAAAAGAGAAATAAGATAATATGGATATGTTACACAGGCAGCCCTTACGTGAGCATGCTTTGTCTTCCATGCAGCTAAGAAGAGAGCCAGGTGTGTGTATTCTGATATATACACACACTTGTAAAAACCCACCCATCCTCACCCCCCTTCCATATGCTAAGACTGCTACATTGAGCCAATGGGGATGTGGGGCTCTCTTAAGCTAGGACACCGGCTATCACTTCCTGTTCTCTTCCCACCTCCTTTGAAGTGACATTATTATGCTACCAAACGGTCAGAGAAGAGGCTTTTGTCAGACAGCTACTCCAGATAAAATTTCACAGCTGGGCATGATGTCTCTGTTGATTCTAAACTTGTTTTGAAACTATAGAGTCATTGAAACATCACTGTAAGTCATAATAATAAAGTGTATCATTTTCTTACATTTCCACACCAGTTCCCCCTGAAGTTCATTCTTGAACGTATGCCCTCCCTCACTGATTTTGTACCCACCCACAACCGCCCAGAAGCCCTGACCCTTCCCACCACCAGTACAACATCCTCTTCTTTTTTTGAGCAGGCCGGAACCCATCAAGGTAGACTTCAGACAGCAGAGAAATCCTGGTGCTTTTTAGACTCCACATCCGGACCATGAGTGCCTGTGCTGCGATGTTTCCATGCTCCACTGCCTTGGAAGAGCGGAACTCCAAGATCGGTGGCAGGATCCTGGCATCTTTTAGTCCTGGGACTTGGAAATGCTGTAATGTTTGCAAAGATTGGATTGGACCGCGAGACAACACTGTTCAGCATGGTGAAGGAAAGTTAAGAACTGCCTAGTCATTGCACCTTGGTTTCAAGATATGGCATGATGGTTGTTGTTGCTTCTTCAGGTTGTGGTAGGGTGGGCCTCCAGACAGTCGTGCATGAATACAAAAAACAAAGAAAAAGGAGAACGTCAGTGTACAGTTATTGGAAGAATGCCAGACAGGAGCAGCGGTGTGGCCATTAAGACAAATGTAAGGGGATGTCAGGTTTGCTATAAAACTTTTCTTCAGAGGTTATTGGGGTACAACCCGGGGTTCCTTCTATATCCATCCCAAAGACAAGAGAATAGGTACAATAGACTCCCCTTGGTAGTGTACCCTGCTGAGTACAATTTAACTTGATGCTGAAAACAGTGCATCATTAGACATGTGATACCAGCACCAGTACCCTGGCCTCAAGTATTTTTAACTTTGTTTAGGACCAGTTGGGACACTACCTCAGCATCCATTAGACATGACCCCTTCCTGTGCCAGCATTGCTGTCTCGTGATTTTGTCCTTTTCCCCTGACGCAGAACAACACCTTCCTTTCTCCAGCATCCATCAGTACCAGTCATCTAAGGCTAGTAAATAAAAGATGTTCTAAGCATGCACCAATGAACACCCCTCTGCGCCTCTTGGACCAATCACCTTATGGTTCTAAATTTACTGGTAAAATAATACCTTAAAGTAGCTACTTATTTTAAAACAAACGTGAAAAAAGACAATATAAAAAAAATACCAATAAAAATCCTTTTAAAATATTGCAGCAGCACTTTTTTGTCTATCTTTAAAGTGGATGTAAACCCATCAATTTAAACAGTTAAAAAAAATAAAAATAAAAAAAAAGGCATGCCAGGAATGCTAACTGCACATTGGCTGTGCTTTCAGCCAAACTATCAAACCATCCAATGGCTGGTGTCATAACGAATCACATGTGCAGCACCATAGCAGTTGAAGATTAAACAGAGGCAAAGATGGCAGCTTCCTTGGCTGAAAACGATAGGGGAGTTTACTTCCACTTTAAGGGCAGACGTAAATTCTCATATAGAGTTAATGAGTGAAATACGCTTAGTGGTAGGAAAAAAGTCTTTGTTGTGATGTGTATAACGCTTCCACCCAAACTTCACCACGTGTGGTAGAATCTCCCCTTTGGGGATACACTCACCAGACAATCGGAAATATTATGCCTTGAGACACAATGAATCTTTCCACTTTTCCACTGTTCCACCCCTACCATCTAGATGTCAGTGTTGTTTTATCAAGGGCTCCACTTAGACCAGTTCCACGTGGACAGAGTTCCAGCAGACTCAAAGATAAGGCTGCTCATCAACAGTAGACATGTGCAAACTGAAATATTTTGTTTTGGAATTTCGCTTTCGTCTCCCTGTGTGAAATGGTAAGGGGCCTACAATTTCACCAAAAAAGTGACAAAAAAGTGTTAAAAATGACAGCAGACGGTCTTTGACAATTCCTTTATTAAAGTCATCAATGATGCACGGTTCCATGCGTCAGAGGGGGTGGAGTCACCGGGTGGGCCTGCCCTCCGTTATAAAAGAAATGTCAGAAGAAGAGAAGCGTCACACAGCGGGAGCCTCCCATTGTGCGGAGCAGCCTGTGAACCAAGAAGAGACGCCGTGGACGAAGATGCCGGACGAGAACACCGGACCAAGAAGAAGCGGATCGGAGGAAGAAGAGGATCGGAGGAAGTAGAAGATGGAGGAAGAAACCAAAGGATGAAGAAGGAAGAAGACCAGAAGAAAGAAGATGAAAGAAGACTTTAATAAAGATATTGTCAAAGACCGTCTCCTGTCATTTTTAACACTTTTTTGTCACTTTTTGGTGAAATTGTAGGGGTACATTTGTACCCCCTTACCATTTCACACCGGGAGAGGCTGGGATCTGGGGGTCCCCTTGTTAAAGGTGGCTTCCAGATTCCGATAAGCCCCCCGCCTGTAGACCCCCACAACCACCGACCAGGGTTGTGGGGATGAGGCCCTTGTTCTCATCAACATGGGGACAATGTGCTTTGAGGAGCTACCTCAAAGTACCCTCCCAATGTTGAGGGCATGTGGCCTGGTATGGTTCGGGGGGGTGCTCTCTCGTCCCCCCTCTTTTCCTGCGGCCTGCCAGGTTGCGTGCTTGGATAAGGGTCTGGTATGGATTTTGAGGAGGACCCCCATGCCATTTTTTTTGGAGCGGGGTTCCCCTTAAAATCTATGCCAGACCTGAAGGGCCTGGTATGGATTTTGAGGAGGGCCCCATGCCATTTTTTTTGGTGCGGGGTTCCCCTTAAAATCTATGCCAGACCTGAAGGGCCTGGTATGGATTTTGAGGGGGACCCCCAGGCAATTTTTTATTTTTTTTGGCACGGGGTTCCCATTAATATCCATACCAGACCCGAAGGGCCTGGTATGCTCTTGAAGGGGAATCCATGCTTTTTATTAAATTAAAGTCGTGTTGTAAGTCATGCTGTGAGTCACACTCAAGTCGTGTCCAAGTTGCCCCCCAAAGTCGTGCTGTATCGAACTGTGTCAAAACGAAAACAAAAATAAAGCATTTATTTTTGACAGATCTTCCGTTTTTCAGATTCTGTACTTTTGTTATCGTTTGTCAAAACGATAATGAAAATGAAAATTTGGATGAAAATGAATGCACACAAAACAAAACGGTAAAGTTAGCCCAATTTTTTTGTATAATGTGAAAGATGATGTTAGGCTGAGTAAATAAATACCTAACATGTCACACTTTAAAATTGTGCACAATCATGGAATGGCGGCAAACTTCATTACTTAAAAATCTCTATAGGTGATGCTTTCATTTTTTTTTACAGGTTACCAGTTTAGAGTTACAGAGGAGGTCTAGTGATAGCTTTAGTAGCGTTTACATATGTGGGTGGGACTTACGTGTGCCTTTGCTTCTGAGCGCGAGATACCGGGGACAAGGGCATTCAAAGAAAAAAATAATTTTACTTAATTTTTTGGGGTTTTTACACTTTTTTTTACATTTTTTTGATCACTTTTATTCCTATTACAAGGAATGTAAACATGCCTTGTAATAGGAATCTATGTGACAGCTCCTCTTTATGGAGAGATGTGGGGTCAATAAGACCCCACATCTCTCCTCCAGGCTGGAAAGCATGAGATCGGGAAAAAGAATCACCGATCTCATGCTGACAGCATGATCGCGGCTTTGTTTATTTCCGGGGTCCCGGGCGTGATGTCATAACGTCGCGCCCGGGCCTCCGATGGTCATAGAGATAACTGGTGACCATCTGGTCACCGGAAATCTCTATGCTCATCATCTGGCGGCAGGTGATTCTTTCTCCGGGCCCCCAATGGCATGGGAGAGCCCAGAGAAGCACTGGATGGCGGCGGGAGGGGGGAGACGTCCCCTCCAGTTGCCTATAAGAACCATCAAGCGGCGGAACTGCCACTATGATCATTCTTATCGTGCACAGAATCGCCGGCCGGAAATATAGATATCTGAATGGTGCCTGTAGCTATATATATCTCACCGCACAAACTAGAGGACGTCATTTTACTATGACCAGGTATTGAAGTTTTAAGTCTCTCTTATACTAACTATGGGAAATAGCCTGAATACCCGGATTGAAAACCACCTGCCAACAGGTACACTTGATTCTTTATAGAGGCTGCATACCTTTTCCCTCCTTTATCAATTCAGTAATCAGTTATCCTTCACCCATACAAAATGAACTGCCTACACTATTCAGACAGGACTCACATGAATGACAGGGGTATAGTGCAACACTGGGGCGCTGATCTTCCTGGCATGCAGGACACGGATAACTAGTTAAGGTACATAAGGAGTCTAGGACAGGAAGGACCCCTATGGGTATTAACTGGGGAGAATACAGCATGCCCACACATATATCTGAAGGTAAATCTAAAGGAAATTGAACAACAAAAATTGCATAATGTGTTTCCGGCTCTAGGAACTGCTGCTACCAGACACAACTGGTCAACAGACAAACAGGAAATTTTAGGAGAAAATAGCTTTGCATGGTGACACTGGGCAGGAAACAGGCTTGAAATACACTTGGGGACACACAGATAGACTGCTAGGGATATTAGCTTACCACAGCCTGAACGGAGCCGAAACACATTTGAGCGGATAGTCCACTCGTGTGTGGGCTTCAGCGGACTTTTTCAGCGGACAGTCTGACGAACAAAGTCTTACGGAATTTCCGTAAGATTGTCCGTTCAAACTTGGTTTGAGCGGACAGTCCGCCCGTGTGTGTGCCAGTCCGCTGTACTTTCGAAATGAGTGGACTTTTCCCGCCCGGAGAAAAGTCTGCTCATTTCGAGCGGGTATCCAGGTAGGCGGGGCCCGCGAAGGAGATGCCGCAGGCCCCACCGCCTGGTATGGACTTAAAGGGGAACCTCAACGCCGAAAAAAATCGGTGTGGGGGTGCCCCCCAAGTCCACAACAGACCCTTGTCCGAGCACGCTACCCGGCCGGCCAGGAAAGGGGGGCGAGCGAACGCCCCCCCTCCTGAGCCGTACCAGGCCGCGTGCCCTCAACATGGGGGGTGCCTTGGGGAAGGGGGGGCCGCGCGGCCCCCCCACCCCAAAGCACCTTGTCCCCATGTTGATGAGGACAAGGGCCTCTTCCCGACAACCCTGGCTGTTGATTGTCGGGGTCTGCGGGCGGGGGGCTTATCGGAATCCGGGAGCCCCCTTTAATAAGGGGGCCCCCGGATACCGGCCCCCCACCCTATGTGAATGAGTATGGGGTACAATGTACCCCTACCCATTCACCTGTAAAATAAAAGTACCAAAAAAAAACACAACACACGAGATAAAATATTTTATTGCACAGCTCCGGGGGTCTTCCGTCTTCGGGGGTCTTCTCGCCGGACTCCTCCACTATCTTCTTGTAGCTCTTTTGCTAGCGGAGGAGTCCGGCTTTCTTCCTCCCCGCCGCCGGCCTCTTCTCCCGACTTCGGGGGTCTTGTCCCCCTCTTCGGTTCTTCTGCCGGGCCACCGCGCCTTCTTATAGCTCTTTTACAGGCAGTGGCCCGGTCTTCTGTCGCTGCTGTCGCCGCCGCCGCCGCCTTCCATTCTTCTTCTTCTTCTTCTCCAGGAGATGTTGCCTCGACGATCTCTCCGGCCGGAATGCCAGAGCCGCGCTGCGCGGCCACTTATATAGTGACAATGGGGCGGTGTCACATGGTATATGTCACATGGGTTGGTGTCACATGGTGACCCCGCCCCCTTACGATGTCATAGTCCCCATGTGACATCAACCCATGTGACCAACCCATGTGACATATACCATGTGACACCGCCCCATTGTCACTATATAAGTGGCCGCGCAGCGCGGCTCTGGCATTCCGGCCGGAGAGATCGTCGAGGCAACATCTCCTG
Source organism: Lithobates pipiens (assembly GCF_037356315.1). Lineage (NCBI taxonomy): Eukaryota > Metazoa > Chordata > Amphibia > Anura > Ranidae > Lithobates > Lithobates pipiens. Next base: position 139,608,961 of record NW_027507788.1, on the reverse strand, counting down.
GAGAAGAAGAAGAAGAAGAAGAAGAAGAATGGAAGGTGGCGGCGGCGGCAGCGACAGCGGCGACAGAAGCGACAGAAGACCGGGCCACCGCCTGTAAAAGAGCTATAAGAAGGCGCGGTGGCCCGGCAGAAGAACCGAAGAGGGGGACAAGACCCCCGAAGTCAGGAGAAGAGGCCGGCGGCGGGGGGGAAGAAAGCCGGACTCCTCCGCTAGCAAAAGAGCTACAAGAAGATAGCGGAGGAGTCCGGCGAGAAGACCCCCGAAGACGGAAGACCCCCGGAGCTGTGCAATAAAATATTTTATCTCGTGTGTTGTGTTTTTTTTTGGTACTTTTATTTTACAGGTGAATGGGAAGGGGTACATTGTACCCCATACTCATTCACATAGGGTGGGGGGGCCGGTATCCGGGGGCCCCCTTATTAAAGGGGGCTCCCGGATTCCGATAAGCCCCCCGCCCGCAGACCCCGACAACCAATGGCCAGGGTTGTCGGGAAGAGGCCCTTGTCCTCATCAACATGGGGACAAGGTGCTTTGGGGTGGGGGGGGCCGCGCGGCCCCCCCTTCCCCAAGGCACCCCCCATGTTGAGGGCACGCGGCCTGGTACGGCTCAGAAGGGGGGGGGGGCGCTCGCTCGCCCCCCTTTCCTGGCCGGCCGGGTAGCGTGCTCGGACAAGGGACTGTTATGGACTTGGGGGGCACCCCCACGCCGATTTTTTTCAGCGTTGGGGTTCCCCTTTAAGTCCATTCCAGGCGGCGGGGCCAGCGACGTCTCCTTCGCGGGCCCCGCCTACCTGGAGACGCGCTCGAAATGAGCGGACTTTCCTCCGCGTGTGTGGGCGAGTCCGTTCATTTCAAAAGTAGAGCGGATTGTATGGCGGACTTAGTCCGCCGTATTAGTCCGCTCAAAAAGTGCCGTGTGTGGGCAAGTCCGTTCATTCAAAAGTTTGGACGGACTGTCTGTCGGATTGTCTGACGAACTTAGTTGGCCAGACAATCCGCCCGTGTGTACGCGGCCTCACAGAGATTTATAACACTTCTTAGCCTAATATATGTGTTACAGTGACAATTATCCCCCACAGTCTTCCTCAACTTTTCATTTAAAAAAACTAAGTGAGAACTGGGGATGCAGACTTCACTTGGTAGTCCAAAACACAGCTGAATGGACTGACAAATAGAAGAACCAACTAGATAATGGTAATGGAAACCTAAAACATTCACATGGGAAACCTGACAAACCAGGAAAAAGAAAAATGATTTTGCATAAAGTTGTCTACGGAGGCTGTGATTTCCTTTTGTTCTGAAAGCCATGAAACCCCATTATCGAATCTGAGGGATAAAACACCAATAAAACTTAGTAATAAACATTCCATTTTTCACCTAGAAACAAAATAAATCAATGGTTATATACAGTACCTGTAACAAGACATTAGCATATGAAACACAATTATACATTACATTACATTCCATAAAGAAAGTCTTTCTTATTTGTTTTCGAACAGTGAACTTTTTTAAAATACCAAAAATTGTTGAGCTCAACTTTAATTACTACCACATGGATTTTTGTTTTATGGTATACCATTAAAGGGGTTGTAAAGGTAAATGTTTTTTCACCTTAATGCATTCTATGCATTAAGGTGAAAAAACATCTCACACTGCCGGCACCCCCAGTCCCCCCGTTTTACTTACCTGACCCCTCGAAAATCCTGCGCTCGCCCCCGCCGTCCTCTTCGCCGCTCAGCCTGGCCGCTGATTGGCTGGAGTGGATGGATTGAAAGCAGCGCAGCCATTGGCTCGCGCTGCTGTCAATCACATCCAATGACGCAGCGCGCCGGGGGCGGGGCCTTGTGATACAGCGAGCGGCTATAGCCGCCAGCTGTATCACGGGAGCGCGCCCGCAGTGCTTCTCACCAATGCGAGGGAGCTCGCATTAACGTGAGAAGCACCTGCAGGAGGAAGCAGAGACAGCCGCCGAGGGACCCCAGAAGAGCAGGTTCGGGGCCACTCTGTGCAAAACGAGCTGCACAGTGGAGGTAAGTATGACATGTTTGTTATTTTAAAAAAATAAAAATTTTTACTTTACAACCCCTTTAATTCCTCTCCAAAAAAAAAAAATGTATTCACCATGGTGAGAAAAAAAATAGCAACTCGTAATAAACCTTTTAGCGATAATATTTATCTACAAATACCGAACCTCTCCAGAACGGTTTCTCTGGAAAACAAACATATTTTAGTAAATACACATTTTATTTCACTATTACAGATATTTATCTTGGCTCAGGTAATTTGCATGTCAATACAGTTCACTTTACACTCTCACCAACCTTGTCAGAAGGGGGCTCATTTTGGTGGGTTCTCAGCAGTTGAGATAACAGACCTTGGAGTTAGACAGTATAACATATATTCCATATTCCACGCACACTCACACAATTATTTAATAATTATACAATTTTCTATAATAACCTGTACTTCTTCTTAAACCCATAACATCTGCTTTGTAAGTTTGAAATTCTTTCATCGATCTATCCCATTTCATTAGCCCCTTCTCAGCCTGTATGGATGCATTCTTAGGATTTTGGAATGGGACCCATGACCTAGATGGTCCATACTTGTTTCACCTAGGCTACATGTTGAAGCCTGCAGAGTACACTTCAAAATCATGTCTTGTGTATTACTGGGCTTCTCTTCTTGCCCAGTCCAAAAGCTGGTTCCAGGACTCTTCTCTCCCATTATGGGTGAATATAGAAACATTTGTCAATAAGGCGTACCCTTTAAGTCTACTACTGATAGCAGACTCCTGGAAACAGTTGCCGCTTACATCCCTGTCCCCAACCACAAATTCCCTTCCGGTTATACAAATAAACACCCAGGTATGGCAGTTCCTTACGTCACAACACAGCAAACGAAGAGGCATATCCCTTATCTACAACCTATTACAATCCAAACTCGAGTTCCTCAAAACTCCAAATATACTGTCCTGGGAAAAAGATCTGGATATAACATTTGACCCTGACCACTGGCGAGTAGCCCTGCGTTACAATTACAAAGCCACGCACTGCATTAATCATTGGGAACTGACCCAAAAAATCCTCACCAAATGGTACAGGACACCCTTTCAATTAGCTAGAATGTTCCCTACGCATTCCCAATTATGCTGGAGAAATTGTGACTCACCCGGAACAATACTACACATTTTCTGGCATTGCAAAAACCTAACCAGCTTCTGGAGAAAAATATTCACGGTCCTTGCCGAAATTACCGGCATATTACAGAATCCAAACCCAGCTCTGGCTATTCTCCATTTAGGTATACATAACTACCCTTATCAATTCCGGATGGTCGTGACGCATGTCCTAACCACAGCAAAACTGATAATTGCCAGGCATTGGAAAAATACCCTCTCTCCAAATCCCTCTGAGGTAATGGCTCAAGTAAATCTCAACTACCATTATGAAAGATTATTATCGATTAGAAATAATTCTTGCTTGACTTTTGACAAAAACTGGAATTGTTGGAAAGAATGGTATGGCCGTTGACATCCCTAGAAACCTATAGTCCACGTCACCTACCAGGTAGTGGAAGCAAGTTATTTGTTTAGGAAGTCAATTCATTGTTAGTCCCTTCATCAGCGATCTTCCAGCTGGAATATATGTTTTATTCAACTCCAAACAACGGACCTCCTCTGGCGCAGTGTGATCTCAATTGGGGCGCTAGAGGGGTTCGGGCATGTCCCTTAGACGTGAATTCCAGTTGGAGTGACCGCAGCTGCAATGTTCACATGCAAACATTATCTGTATGTTCCAATGGTAATGTTCTCAATCAGTTAATTGTATTTTATTCCGCATGTTACAATGTATTATTCAAGTGACCTTGTTCGACACTCCACTTGTAACTGTGAAATTTAATAAAAACTATATTTAAAAAAAAAAAAAAAAAAAAAATCATGTCTTGTGGTCCTATATGGATTATGCTTACTGACTTTTTCAATGGAACTGGATAGACAGAATATAGATATGTGACCAAATACCCAGCATAAGTGACATGTTATCTTATCTAATGTGGTACAACATCTCTTAATGACAGGCTTTGTTTTAGATGACTGAGAAAGTGGGATGGCTTTTTCTGGATTAGTAGTTTTTACCCGTGGTTTACAAAACCTTGGTTTAAAACCTTCCAGGGGTGTATTCTTGTTGGTACATACTTTAGGTGTAGAAGATGTCCACCTGAATTCAGAACTACCCAAATCAGTTGTTCTGTTATTTCCTCTATCTGAAAACTGCGCAAACGGCTCCTGGCAGCTGACAGATAATGGTTCATTTTACTTTCTGCATCCTTCAGTCTCTTGCCCAACTGATGATTGCTCTCTTGTAATCTTTGGTTTTCTAGTACTAATTGCTGGTGGATAGCCTCAGAATTTGACATAGAAGCTTCTAAAGTATTTCTGTTACCTTTGGTTATTTCTAGTGCTTCTTTTAGGGATGTGTTTGGCATATGTTCATACTGTTTCGCTAACCATCTGTCCGCAAAGGTTAGCAGCGTTTTTCCCATGCACTTACTACAGCTTCTTCCAGTGAAATTTTATTTCACATCCTCTCCCGTTAGCGGGACAGAAAGTGTCCCTTCTGCCTGGAGACTTTCCTCCCTTAATGCCAACATGGCCATTTCCTCTCCATGTCTTCCTGTTCTGCCTTCCTCTTCCTGTACCTCACAATCCCCCCCCCCCCCGGTACTACACATGTTACTGGGGTATCAGACTTGTATTGTGGTTCTCCCTTTCTGTCAGCCACTGAAAGGTGACAGTTCATGTCAGCCCCTGAGCACTTTGCTGACAAGGACTGGGCAACTGCATAAGGCCCAAGTCCTGAAAATTGCCCTTGTCTCCCTGATCATTTCAATTTTGTTTCTTTGTTTGGAATGATTTCTCCTTAAATCCCATAGTAAAAACTAGGGATGAGCTTTGAGTTTGAGTCAAACTCATGTTCGACTCGAACATTACCTGTTCGCCCGTTCGCCGAACAGTGAACAATTTGGGGTGTTTGCGGCAAATTCGAAAAGCCGCGGAACACCCTGTAAAAGTCTAAAGTGCTAATTTTAAAGGCTTATATGCAAGTTATTGTCATAAAAAGTGTTTGGGGACCTGGGTCCTGCTCCAGGGGACATGTATCAATGCAAAAAAAGTTTTAAAAATGGCAGTGATTTTAATAATGCCTAAAGTGAAACAATAAAAGTGAAATATTCCTTTAAATTTCGTACCTAGGGGGTGTGTATAGTATGCCTGTAAAGTAGTGATTGTTTCCCGTGCTTAGAACTGTCCCTGCACAAAGTGTAATTTCTGAAGGAAAAAAAGTAATTTAAAAGCACTTGCGGCTATAATGAATTGCCGACTCCCGGTAATACAGAGGTCTGGTAATGCATATTAAGGGGAACCCCGCGTCAAATTTAAACTTTTTTTTTTAAATGGCGTGGAGTTCCCCCCAAAAATCCATACCAGACCCTTTATCTGAGCATGCAACCTGGCAGGCTGCAGGAAAAGGGGGGGGGGGGGGGTGAGAGAACGGCCTGAACCGTACCAGGCCACATGCCCTCAACATTGGTAGGGTGCTTTGAGGGTAGCCCCCCAAAGCACCTTGTCCCCATGTTGGTGGGGACAAGGGCCTCATCCCCACAACCCTTGCCAGGTGGTTGAAGGGGTCTGCGGGTGGGGGGCTTATCAGAATCTGGAAGCCCCCTTTAACAAGGGGATCCCCAGATCCTGTCCCCCCTGTTTGAAATGGTAACGGATACATTTCACAAAGAAAGTGTAAAAAAAAAAAAAATAAAACACACAGACACCGTCGGGATAAGTCCTTTATTAAAAATAAAAAAAAGATTCCAGCGGTGGTAATCCACTCATGGTATCCTGCGATGGGTGATCTCTCCTTTCCAGGTCCAGGGTCCAATGATGATGTCCAGCGCAGCGCATCCTGTCTCCACTGGAGACACAACAGGAATCCCAGCGGCCTGACAGGTCTCTTAGCTGAGGACGGGGCCACACATCACGTGACCCCACCCCCCTCTGACGCAAGGGAAAACCCAGGCTTCCCCAGTGACGTGCGGGTGACGCCCGGTGGTTGTGGGGGTCTGCGGGCGGGGGGCTTGTTGTAGTCTGGAAGCCCCCTTTATCCCACTTTAGATTTTTCATGCTTGAGTGCCATAGACCTTAATCGTGTTCGAATGTTCGAACAAATTTATTGCCTGTTCACATGTTCTGATGCGAACCGAACTGGGGGGTGTTCGGCTCATCCCTAGTAAAAACATTAATTTCCTCTGTTTTATTCGCTGACTCCAGCATCCATATACTCCAAGTTTCTTTTTCATATGGCCATATCCTCATTTTGTGATTAGCACAGTACAGATCTTCCCATACCTTAACAATTTGCCACCTGCCATATAGCAATATGACGTTGACAAAGTGGTTGCGATATCCCGACCGGACATCGCCAGGATATCAAGCTGCTACGCATCTGTCAGACGCGAGTAGAGGAGAGCCGATCGCCTGCTCCTCGACAGGGGGGTCTGTGCTTACTTATTATCGGTGCAGCCTCCCCAACGATGCCCACAGTGGACCACCAGGGACGCCACCAGGACCACCAGGGATGCCCACCACTCGTCACCACCAAGTATGCCACCCATGGTCACCAGGGATAAAAATCAGTGACCACAATGAATGCCAATCAGTGCCCACAATGGATGCCAATCAGTGCCCACAATGGATGCCTGCCAATCAGTGATACCCATCAGTACCATCCATTAGTGTACATCAGTGCCACCTATCAGTGCCCATCCATGCCCATCCGTGCCACCTATCAGTTCTTATCCATGCCACCTATCAGTGCCCATCAATGCTGCCTTTCTGTGCCCATCACAGCCACCTATGTGTACCCATCAGTGCTGCACATCAGTGCCACCTATCAGTGCCGCCTATTAGTGCCCCATCAGTGCTGCACATTAGTGATATTAGTGCCACCTCATCGGTGCCCATCAGTGCTATCTTATCAGTGCCCTCCAGTGTAGCCCCATCAGTGCTCATCAGTGAAGGGAAAAACTAACTTTTTTACAAAATTTTATAACAGAAACAAAGAAAAACTTTAAAAAAAAAAAAAATTTAATAACAGAAACAAAGAAAAACTATTTTTTTTTAAATGTTCGGTCTTTATTTGTTTAGCAAAAAATTAAAAACACAGAGGTGATCAAATACCACAAAAACAAAGCTCTATTTGTGGGAACAAAATTATAAAAATTGTATTTGGGTACAGTGTAGCATGTCTGTGCAATTGTCATTCAAAGTGCAACAGCGCTGAAAGCTGAAAATTGGTCTGGGCAGAGTGGTGTATAAATGCCCTGTAGTGAAGTGGTTAAGCTTAAATGTACCTTTCTTAGAAAATCTTGTTCCAGTCCAACTTTCCCAAATCACAAATATATTTTGCCACCCAGGGTCCATATTTATCTATCATCTCTTCCCTTGGGATCAGTTGGTAGGGTTTACCCCACTCAGACCCCCTCTTTGAAGAGATTCTATTACCCATCCCTATGAATGCTTGGACCCTGACCCGATTTCCCAACCTTTTATAGGTTGCTCCTCCAGAGTTAGCGACCCTCTGGCCAGTGATTGGGTTGACAGGTACCGCCCCTGTCACTGTTGCTGCTTTTCACAACTTGCCAGAACAATATTTTCCCTGTTTGTGACGATAGTCCTTCAAGTCAACCTGGATATTTTACCAAACCCTTTAGTTCAATCTTACCCCGTGGACTTTTTTTTCAAAGTATTAAAAAAAATGACTTAAAGTAGGACTATTACTTTTGTCATCTCAAGAATGATTTGAGTAAGCTTGGATAATCAGGAAAACATATAAATGCTTGGTGCATAGAAGGCAGTCAACTGAGGCACACTTATTTGCAATATGATTTGTATCAGTTACAGTATAGCAAGTGTTCCCAGGTCTAATTACAAAGCTTACAATCCCCAGTTAGTAATTGCAAAGAAGAAAGATTCATACCCAAGTTCATTCAGTGTGATTTAGTCTCCATTTGCATTAGTGCAATTTGTCATGTGACTTTGGACACAAAGTTGCATTACAAGTCGCAGCCCATTGATTTCAATAGCACCCGTTCCAATATATGCGACTCAAAGCACAGTGACTCTGAAAAGGTACCTGCACCACCCTGATGCAACTCCTGGTGCAACTCTGACCCAGAGTATAAATTTGGATCAAAGTCGCATTCAAAGCTACCCCACAGTCACACTAAAGTCGCACTTCAGTCACACTCTCAATCGTGCGACATTCGAGTATTACCAGTGGAAACGTAGCCCTATGCCCACAGGTGTGTTTCAATCACAAAGATTGGCCTAATCTCATTCAAAGGGTCAACTGAAATTGCTTTTTGGAAGAGAGGCGCATATCCTTTTCCACTGCCTCCAAGATTCCAAATGGAGCCCTCATCATTCGCACTTACAATTTCATTATATATATATATACACATTATTCAAAATCAGTCTCATCAAAGTATTAGTATAGACAAAAGGTAAAAAGGAAAGTTCTGAGAAGTTTGTCAGTCTGGGTATTCAGATGGGAGACGGGTGAACACAAAAGACATAAGAACAAAACGCTTAGCGTTCCTGGAGTTAGGACTGTATAGACCAGCTCTGTCTTCCATACAAGAGATCACATTCAACCAAACATTAAACTTCCTCAAACAAGGAGGCACCATCTGTCATGGCAATATTTGTACCTTACTTAAATGATTAATGGCAAAGCTCCCTCTGGGTATAGCTGTCCGGCTCGCCGTAGGCCACCAATCGTCAGCAAACTCCCTGTCACACAGGCCTCCTGCTGGCAGAGTCAAAATGACATCCAGAGAGGCTGATCTAGGCCGCAACAGCCCTTTTTATACCCTCTCCCAGCAGTTTGTTCTGTGCACTCAGCGTTCTGTTCCTTGTAGTTCAGATCAGTCCTGCTGGCAGAGTCACTTTAGAATTCTGAACTACACATCCCATGATGCTTTGCTCTACATCCTCACACAGGAAGACAGGAAATTCATGCACAGAGTCCAGTAGAACACTAGAGGGAGCCAACCCCACCTTAACAACACAGAAAGTGTTTCTAACTTATAAGCATAATAATATAATAATAATTTTACAGGCGGTATATAGATGACATGTTCCTAATATGGGAGGGTACTGAGACATCATTGGTTGAGTACACAGAATACCTGAACACTAATCCCAATCACATCAAACTGGAGTTTAGTTGAAGTCAACAACAGATACACTACCTGGATGTAATGGTAGTGAAGGAAGGCAATCAACTGTATACCAAAACGTATTTCAAAAGTACAGATACAAACAGCTTTATCCCCATACCGAGTGGGCATCATCCAAAATGGTTGATGAACATTCCGAAGGGTCAGTTCACTAGGATAAGGCGGAACTGTACATCTGACGAGGACTACTTCACACAGGTAGATACCTTAAAACAACAGTTTGAAGAGAAAGGCTATAAGGCCTCGGCTTTGGAAAGATTAATAAACGAGATAGGTCATAAAACCCTAGAAAATCTATTGCAACCCACTAACAGACAGCAAGATAACAAACATGAGTGGGGTTTCATTTCACAATACCATAAACAATATAAAGATATAGAGGAAATAATTTCCAGACATTGGAATATCCTTCAGATGGACAAAATAATAGGAAGAGCCCTGCCAGAGAAACCTCCCTTCATTTATAGGAAAAATGCATCTTTTGGGGACCAAATAGTAAAAAAGGTTCTGGATCCTCCGAAGAGGTTAAAGATGTTTTGGGACCAAACAGGCTTTCACACGTGCAGGAGATGTAAAGCGTGTAGACAAGTATCTACACATTTAAGAGGATTAACCAACTTTACCTCCACCGCTAATGGAAAGGAGTTCCAAATTAAGGAATTAATTTCCTGTGCCTCCGCGCACGTTGTTTATGCTTTAGAATGCCCGTGCGGGCTCTTGTATATAGGCCGCACTAAACGTATGCTCACCACACGTGTGGCAGAGCATATTTATAACATCAGCATACGGTATAAAGAACACAGCGTGTCGCTACATTTTAGGAATAAGCATAACAAAAATCCCATGGGCCTCAAATTCTGGGGTATAGATAAAATGTACCCCAGTTGGAGAGGAGCAAACATGGTGAGGGAGATTTCCCATCGAGAAACTGAGTGGATTTTTCTAACTGACACGCTTAGCCCTAAGGGCCTGAACATAGAACTAGATGTAAACTGCCATATTAGTAATTATTAAATATCAGTAAGGACGTTATATAATAATGGGGGGTGGTCATCAGAGAAAGGGAAAGTTGAGGAAAGCGTAGAATATAACAGAACTTTAGGTTGAGGAAGCAGTTATATAGGGGGGGGGGGGGGGGGGGGGGCAAGCATGAATTTGTTTAAACAGACCCTGAGTGAGTTTTTATTTAGGATAACCATCATAATGGGGACATATTTGACATAAAAGATAGGAGTGTAATAAGTAGTAGTTATTAATGGCCCAGTGTGAATAATAAGTTGATGCAGATTAGAGTGAGAGTTTGCAATAAAATATACCACCATAATATGATAAGTAGCGTGATAATAGTTGCAGCAGACAGAAATTTAAATTGGGATAGTCAGTCTCTTTAGGCCGCGTACACACGGGCGGACTGTTCGCCCAACTTTGTCCGCTGAACAGTGTTTCAGCGGACAGTCCGCCCGTGTGTGGGCTTTCAGCGGACAGTTTCAGCGGACAGTTTGACGGACAAAGTCTTTCGGAAATTCCGAAAAACTGTCCGCTGAAACTTGGTTTGAGCGAACAGTCCGCCCGTGTGTAGGCTACTTTCGAAATGAGCAAACTGTTCCCGCTCGGAGGAAAGTCTGCTCATTTCGAGCGCGTGTGAAGGTAGACGGGGCCCGCGACGGAGACGTCGCGGGCTCCGCCGCCTGGAATGGACTTAAAGGGGAACCCCAATGCCGAAAAAAATCGGCGTGGGGGTCCCCCCAAAGTCCACAACAGACCCTTGTCCGAGCACGCTACCCGGCCGGCCAGGAAAGGGGGGCGAGCGAGCGCGCCCCCCCTCCTGAGCCGTACCAGGCCGCGTGCCCTCAACATGGGGGGTGCCTTGGGGAAGGGGGGGCCGCGCGGCCCCCCCACCCCAAAGCACCTTGTCCCCATGTTGATGAGGACAAGGGCCTCTTCCCGACAACCCTGGCCGTTGGTTGTCGGGGTCTGCGGGCGGGGGGCTTATCGGAATCCGGGAGCCCCCTTTAAGAAGGGGGCCCCCGGATACCGGCCCCCCACCCTATGTTAATGAGTATGGGGTACAATGTACCCCTACCCATTCACCTGTAAAATAAAAGTACCCAAAAAAAAAACACAACACACGAGAAAAAATATTTTATTGCACAGCTCCGGGGGTCTTCCGTCTTCGGGGGTCTTCTCGCCGGACTCCTCCGCTATCTTCGTGTAGCTCTTTTGCTAGCGGAGGAGTCCGGCTTTCTTCCTCCCCGCCGCCGGCCTCTTCTCCCGACTTCGGGGGTCTTGTCCCCCTCTTCCCCAAGGCCCCCCCTTCCCCAAGGCACCCCCCATGTTGAGGGCACGCGGCCTGGTACGGCTCAGGGGGGGGGCGCGCTCGCTCGCCCCCCCTTTCCTGGCCGGTCGGGTAGCGTGCTCGGACAAGGGTCTGTTGTGGACTTTGGGGGAACCCCCACGCCGATTTGCCTCCGCCTTACGTGGGCGAGTCCGTTCATTTCAAAAGTTGAGCGAACTGTTTGGCAAACAGTTCGCTGAAACAGTCCGCTCGTGTGTGGGCAAGTCCGCTCATGCAAATTTTGAGCGGACTGTTGCGGCAACTGTTTGACGAACAAAGTTTCAGCGAACAGTCCCCGCGTGTGTATGCGGCCTTTAGATTGATCAAGTGTTTATGAGGCAAAGAAGAGAAATATAAGTAGAGACTAGTATTTTATAGCATTTGATTTTATCACATCATTTTTGTAATGTAATTTTATGAATGCACTGTTATATATTTTGAGAAGAGAATGCGTGCAGGAATGCAACAAGAAGTGCAATGTATATGGGGCAGATGATATTGTAAAAAGTATCACATTGCATCCATAGTTGTGTACACCACACAGTTCTAACGAGAGTTAGACAGCGAGGAGCGATGATAGTTCGGGTGAGGGGCTCGCGGTGTAGTCTGGTATAGGTGACACCAAAACTGCAGTCCGCGCAATGCCATTCCGTAGTAGTAGAAGACGGAAGGACATACATTGCAGACAGCGATCCATTCAAATGAACGGGAGGGGAGAGACGGATGAAGGGTGACGCTGTAGAACATATGGCGCCGCCGGCTCTGCCCCCGCTCTAACATATAAATACACAGCGTGTAAAGCGTGACCACACCCTCTGAAGACGTAATCACAAAACGTGTCAGGGCGTGGTCACGCAAGGTGTATGATCGGCAAGAGCAAATGAACCCCGGGACTCTACCAGCGGAAGTTCAAAGGAAAGATCGGTCAGCGGTGAGACGTTCGTGCAGCTAAGCTGATATGTTTTTAAAGCCATTTTTTTATTTGTACATGTAAGCGCATTATGTAAAAGGGGGGAGAGGGTTATTTTAATAAAAGGTATAACATTATACCAGTCCCCCCTACAGCTCACGGAACATCGGATCCGATCAGCAAGCTGTAGCTATAACCAGTATCTAATAAATGAGAAATAGTCAAGCATAAAAGATTGATACCTCCCCCCTAGCTCTCATGAAATCACAAAATGGTGTTTAAAAATAACATAAGCAGCCATTATAACAATAAATCAATAATCACAAAATATGCTACAGAAAAACTATAACATTAGCAGCACTAAACAATCACACAAAATGACTGAAATTATAGTGTCCAATTTATGAATATATATCGTGAATAATGGATGGTCCATCAGAAAAGTTCATACAGGGTTAAATCCAGCTGAATGCTGTCACCACACCGCGTGTGCAACAATCCCCTAAGGTAATGAACTTACCAGACAACCATAGGTATTAAGCTTGTGTTTTTAACAATGTCTGTCAGCAGGCTCTGCGTCCCTTCATCTAGGTAATTGCTAAAAGCAAGCTAAAGAAAAATGTGCATATAATGTAATCCAGTAAAATGTATTGATAATAAACTTTTCCCCTTACAAATGCGCACTTACAATGTTAAAATAAAAAAAAAAAAACATGTAACAGGCATATAAAAACTTCCAAATCTCTCGTCTCTATCATATGTCCATCTCTCACTGCTCAGCTGATTTCTCGTGAAGCGGTGTTCCCGGGCATCAGATAGTCCCACGGCATAGGATGCTGCGTGGGCTTGACCACCACTTCATGATAAATCAGCTGAGCGGTGAGAGGTGTGATAGTGACGAGAGATTTGGAAGTCTTTATATGCCTGTTACATATAGCATATACATTTGCGACACACAAGTCATATTGTAATTTAATGTTATTAAAAATGACCTTTCCTTTTCAATCTGCAGCTCTGTTTTTTTCTGAAAATGCAATGCAATATGGCTAACCTGGAGGTGTTCTGCTTCCCCAGAAACATTTATTCCTGCTTGTGTGATTGGCTTACTGACTTTTCCAGAAGTCTGCACTAAGTAAGATACAAGTCAGATATCAGGCATCACCTGCTACAAAAAAAATATAATTTTTGGTGAGATACTCCCTATAGGAAATCACGTCTAAAGTAGCTTTCCTCATTAGTTCCTTGCAGGTGCAGCAGCTGATTGATAATTAAGAAACCACTCCCATTAGACTCACTTTCCTACATGGATACAGACAAACACACAGGGATTTCTTCAGAATAACAAAAGTTAGAAATTTGCAACAAATTTGCAACAACGTTTAAATCCTTGCAATGTATTTGCAATGTACATAGATCACCCAGGGGGAAGGTTTTTTTTTTCTCAACAAAAGTGGAATTACGCTTTAACCTCCTCCCGCCTGCCCTAGAGCCGAATGACGGCCCTAGAGCGGGCGCTTTTATCCGGGAGGCCGTCCCTGGACGTCCTGTTGTTTACTTGCGCCACGGGCGCGCATCGGGGAAGTTCTGTGTTTGCCGTGTCCCCCGGAGACAGGCAAACACAGATCGCTGTAAACGGCCAATCACAGCGGCTGTTTACAGCGCGATCGGCGTGTCCAATGTGAGATGATCTCATATGTAAACATACGAGATCATCTCTCAGCGCCGCTCTTCCTCCTCACACAGACAGCGTGTGAGAGGGGAGAGATGAACGGCTGCAGCGGCCGTAAGTGTAAAAAAAAAGTGCCATCCTCCCCCAGTGCCATCCTGCCCCAGTGCCATCCTGCCCCAGTGCCATCCACTCCAGTGCTACCTGCCCCCAGTGCCACCTGCCCCCAGTGCCACCTGTTAGTGCTATCTGTCCCCAGTGCCACCTGTTGTCAGTGCCATTTGTCCCCAGTGCCATCTGTCATCAGTGCCATGTATAAGTGCCATCTGTCATCAGTGCCACGTGTCATCAGTGCCACATAGTGCCATCTGTCATCAGCCTCATACACACGATAGGACTTTGTACAAACTTTTGTACAAATTTTTGTACAAAGGGCGTCGGCCGTGAACTTGTACTGCATACACCCGGCAGGACATTGGTTCTGAGCATGCACATTTGTACTTTGTAAAAAAAAGTCCTATGGTTTTCTGTACAAACTATCGGTCTTTGCTTCATCGGACTTTTGTTGCCGGAAAGTTTGTCCGTTCGCACAGTCAACAAAAGTCCGATGAAAACCGAAAAAGTTTGTCCGATGGAGCGTACACATGGTCGGATGTTGCCTTAAAACAGCTAATTTGCATGTTTGTTGTCAAAAAGTCAGATCGTGTGCATGGGCCTTAAGACAAGCTGAAGAGTTGGGTACATGCAAAAGTAAATAAAGATAAATAAGGGGCAAATATAATAGTACATATCTAAGCCTGTGCAGTTATACTAATTTAAGTAAAAATATTCAGATTTTTAGCAAAAATCCAACTAGGATTTTTTTTTTTTTAACAAGAATGAAAAGATACTATAAACTACATTTTTAAACTAAATACAGTATTTAAATTTTATGATTTTGTAGTCTATATAATTTTTTCAAACCATGGACTATGATATATTGTGTTGTGTGTGTGTGTGTGTGTGTGTGTGTGTGTGTGTGTGTGAGGATTCATTCAGCCACTTGGGTAATTATTGTGTACAGCTTTATAGATAATAAGCAGTTTCACCATTTATCAAAAAATGTTGTGTGGACATTTATAATGTCTCCACCCAAAAAAGAGAGCAATCTTGCTTTGTAGCCCTCAGGCCACACCCAATTCTTTCCTTGACTAATTCTATTCAGAAATAACCTACAGGACCAGTTTATAGCTGGGAACCAACTAATTGGTTCTTATGTATCTGTGTAATTGGCATTTAGCAACCTTCGTGTAGATGATAAACGAAGTTGCCAATTTTTTATTTTTTTTGCCTGCTACAAAACAATGAACAGGAGTACCCCTTTTAACCACTTCAGCCCCGAACCATTTGGCTGGCAAAAAGACCAAAGCACTTTTTGCGATTCAGCACTGCATCACTTTAACTGACAATTGCGCGGTCGTGCAACATGGCTCCCAAACAAAACTGACGCATTTTTTCCCACAAATAGAGCTTTCTTTTGGTGGTATTTGATCACCTCTGCGGTTTTTATTTTTTGCGCTATGAACAAAAAAAGCGTGACAATTTTGAACAAAACGCATTATTTTTTACTTTTTGCTATAATAAAAATCCCCCAAAAATATATAAAAAAACATTTTTTTCCTCAGTTTAGGCCAATACGTATTCTTCTACATATTTTTGGTAAACAAAAATTGCAATAAGCGTTTATTAATTGGTTTGCGCAAAAGTTATAGCAACTACAAAGTAGGGAATAGTTTTATGGCATTTTTATTAATCTATATTTTTTTACTAGTAATGGCGGCGATCATCGATTTTTATCATGACTGCGACATTATGGCAGACACATCGGACAATTTTGACACATTTTTGGGACCATTCACATTTATGCAGTGATCTGAGCGATTAAAAATGCATTGATTACTGTGTAAATGTGACTGGCAGTGAAGGGGTTAACACTAGGTGGTGCTGTAGGGGTTAAGTGTGTCCTAGGGAGTGGAAGGGGTTATGTGTGACACATCCCTGATCACCGCTCCCCATTACAGGGAGCGGTGATCAGTGACAGCGTCACTAGGCAGAACGGGGAAATGCTTTACATTAGCATTTCACCGCTCTTCCTCTCTGTGAGACGATCGCAGGTATCCCCGCGGACATCGAGTCAGCGGGACCCGCAATCCTACTCACGGAGCTTGCGGCGGGGGCGTGCACATGATGGCACAGGTACGCCCATTTGTGCAGCCGCGCCATTCTGATGACGAATATCTACATGTGGCGGTCGGGAACCAGTTATTGATAGACAACAATGAGTGCTGCCATTTCCATGCAGAAGCTTCTTGACCGCCTTCACCCCCTTATATCACATATTACAATTGATTCCTGTTGCAAGCTAATTAGTTGGCCAAGATGATGTGTGACGGTTACCAGCGGGTATTCCTTACAATAATGTCCTGCACAAGCATAGCAGGCAAACAGCCCACAGGCAGTACAGGAATGACAACTTCATCCCCTTCTAGACATATAACCCATGTGTTAACCAGGACAGGGGTTTTCGTTGCAAATATCTTGGGATGATTAACTAATAAAGTCTAATGAATGCAAAATATAAAAAATGAAATGAATAGCTTTACATTCTGTATTATAGCAACATCAACACACGCACCACCCAGCATTAGAGGCAATTTATTCCTCCACCTTTGCAAGCTGGTATTGTGGTCATAAAGTAGTACTTTCCTGGCATACCTTAAAAAGGTAACTCCACTTTCCTGGGGAAAAAAATAGCAAATAAAGAAAAAATGACATAGCGTATACATTTGCAACACACAAGTCAAATTACCTTTCCTTTTCAATCTGCAGCTCTGTAATTTTCTGAAGAGGCAATGCAATATGGCTACCTGGAGGTGTTCTGCCTCTCAGAAACATAATTTCCTGCTTGTGTGATTGGCTTATTGATTTTTCCAGAAGTCTGCACAAGATACAAGTCAGATATCAGGCATCCCCTGCAACAAAAATGTCATTTTTGTGAGATACTCCCAATAGGAAATCACATATAAAGTAATGCAGGCTCAGCAGCTTTCCTCATTAGAGCCCTGTAGGTGCAGCAGCTGATTGATCATTATGAAACTCCCATTAGACTCACTTTCCCACATGGATACAAACACACAGAGATTTCTTCAGAATAACAAAAGGTAGAAATTTGCAACAAAGTTTGTTAAAGTCCTTGCAATGTACATAGATCACCCAGGGGGAAGGTTTACGCTTTAAAGGATAAGTTCACTTTTTGCATTTATTTATTTATTTTGGAGATTGCAAATCATTGCACTGGTGCCATGCAGGCCTCCTGTAGATCTGTCAGTTTATCTGTGTACTTGTACCTCCCGTACGGACAAGCAGATGCACTGACAGGAAGAATCCATGAACTACCATGCTGCTCCAAGGTGCCATGTTAGTTCATTGAGAACTACAAGCCAACAGCCACAAAGGGGATTGTAGTTCATTCACACACAGCACTGAGTGAATGAATGACACAGCCATGTGGGTGGAGCCCCGTACTGCTGCACTTATTTCAAAAGGTGGCATCCTGTGTGTAGTGGCACCGCTAACACCGCCCGCTGCCCTACACTGATCTGCATCTCAGGTCTCGCAGCTGTGTCCCTCAGCAGAGCGGATCGGAGCCGTCTCCCCCTCCTCTCTGTTTACATTCACACAGGAGGAGGGAGAGTCCAAGGGACACACACCGCTGTTCGCTATTATATCTGCCCATGCTGTTCCAAGGTCTGTACACTACAATATGTAGATGGACATGTGCAGGGGGGGTGCCATGGGAGGGAAGAGGGGGTCTATACTGATGGAGGGGGTCTGCACTGAAAGGGTTTTTTACTGATGGGGGGTCTGCACTGAGGGGGATCTATACAGATGGGAGGGTCTACACTGAGGGAGGGTGTCTATACTGATGGGAGGGTCTGCACTGAGGAGGGAGTGTCTATACTGATGAGGTTTCTGCACTGATGAGGGGTGTCTATAATGATGGGGGGTCTGCACTGAGGGAGGGGAGTCAGTAATTAGTGGGGGGGTCTATACTGAGGAAAGGGGGTCTGTATTTAGTGGGGGGGTCTATACTGAGGAAAGGGGGTCTGTGCTTAGTGAGGGGGTCTGTACTAAGGAGGGAGGTCTTTACTGGGGGAGGGGGGTCTGTACTGAGGGAGGGAGGTCTGTACTGAAGGAGGGGGTCTATAGTTAGTGGAGGGGGGTCTGCACTGAGGGGCGACTATAGTTGGTGGTGGGGGGGTGACACCAATTTTTTCCGCACCGGGTGACACCAACCCTAGGGACGCCACTGGTATGGTAACTTCTCCCCGTACTGCTGTCACACAAGCAGTACAGGGCTGCAGGAGGGGGAATATGTTATATTGTCCACTCTTTAAACAGGTGGAACATGTAACATGTTCCCAAAGGTGAACTTATCCTTTAATCAGGAAAATGATTAAGACCACTAAAAGAAGCTAACAACCATAGAAAATAAACGTATTAGGAAAAATATGGAGGTAATTGGTGATGGCTAGGCAAATGCTTGTGAAATTTGTTCAACTTCATCCCCCTGTAGACATATAACCCATGTGTTAACCAGGACATGGGTTTTCAGTGCAGACATCTTGGCATGATTAAATATCAAAGTACAATGAATGCAAAACAAGGCACCCTTTGAAATCATGCACAATCTTGAAGCAATCCATTCTAAAATACAAAACTAATACTGTAGTTTTACATTCTGTATCGCAGCAACATAAACACACGGGTCACCCAGCATTAAAGGTGATCTATTCCTCCACTAGGCATGAGCCGAACACCCCCCTGGTTCGGTTCGCATTCCAGAACATGCGAATGGACCAAAAGTTTGCAAGAAAATTCGAACACCGTTAAAGTCTATGGGACTCGAACGTGAGAAATCAAAAGTGCAAATTTTAAAGGCTAATGCAAGTTTTTCATGTATCAATGCAAAAAAAAGTTTTAAAAACGGACGGAGATTTCAATGATGCTTAAAGTGAAAAAATAAAAGTAAAATATTCCTTTAAATATCATACCTGGGGGGTGTCTATAGTATGCATGTAAAGTGGCGCGTGTTTCCTGTGTTTAGAACAGTCCCTGCAAAAAATTACATTTCTAAAGGAATAAAAGTCAATCAAAACTGCTTGCGGCTGTAATGTAATGTCCGGTTCCAGCAATATGGATGAAAATTATTGAGAAAAATGGCATGGGTAACCCCCCAGCCCATTATCAGGCCCTTTGGGTCTTGTGTGAATATTAAGAGGAACCCCGTACCCAAATTAAAAAAAGAAAAGGCGTGGAGCCCCCAGGCCCTATATACTCTAAACAGCAGTATACAGGCGGTTCAGGATACAAACAAGATAAGGACTGTAATTTGTTCTTAAGTTGAAAGAAAGAAAGATACCGGCGCACAAATATAAAATATGTGTGGGTGTGTTGCAGTCAAAACAAACCCCTTAATTTGGGTTAAAAATTATACAAAAAAATGTGGGCTGCTCCAACTACCCCTAAAAATATTTAAATAATTATGTGGGTATTTCCCCCCCCCAATGTGCTCCTACACAGTGTATATATATATATATATATATATATATATATATATATATATATATATATATATATATATATATATATATATATAAAATATCTACCACCAGTGCTGTTCAATTAATAATTATTTACCAAAAATAAATACTGTAACGTTAATCAATCACTCCCAGTCCCTAAATAAATCAACTTATAATATCAGTGAAAATTCATGAAATAACATGCCTAATATTAGTGACAATTCATAAAGTGAAAACTAGCAAACAATTCAAAAAAGTTGTAAAATTAATTAGAATACAATTTCCTTCAGTACAGCTCCTATTCATTCCTGTGCCGTGCCTGCACCACCAACAAAATTCACCTTTTTGTGCCACCACCACCTTGCGAAATACCCACTCACCAGATACAGGTAAATGCTCGCCTTTGGTTCGCCTTGGGTTCAATGAACGGATAACCACTCCTTATAATCGATCACTCTCCAAACAATAAGCTACTGGAGGTTTAGGCTCATAAGAGGAGAGAATTTTCCTTCCTAGTGGTAGATTTCCTCTCACTTCCTGTTGTTTCCCTCCGTTTGTAAGTAGGAGTCGTTTGTAAGTCGGATGTTTGAAAGTAGGGAACCGCCTGTATATACTATATTGCCTGTCCTATATACTCTGCAGAAATTTGGGCCTTAGGTGTTGGGGGGACCAGTACACTGTAAGCCCTCACAGTTACTCTTGGTGGGTGCTGGAATGGGCCCTGCTTTGAAATATTATATCAAGAATTGTAATTACATGCCCCTGTTGAACAGGGGCAGAAAAATTGGGCCTTTGGTGGTGCCACAACACTGTAAGCCCTCACAGTTACTCTTGGTGGGCGCTGGAACAGGCCCTGCTGTGAAATATTATATCAAGAACTGTAATTACATGCCCCTGTTGAACAGGGGCAGAAAAATTGGGCCTTTGGTGGTGGTGGTGCCACAACACTGTAAGCACTCACAGTTACTCTTGGTGGGCACTGGAACGGGCTCTGCTGTGAAATATTATATCAAGAACTGTAATTACATGCCCCTGTTAAACAGGAGCAGAAAAATTGGTTCTTAGTGGTGGTGGTGCCACAACATGGTAACCCCTCACAGATTCTGTTGTTGAGTGCAGAAATTAGCCCTGCTGTGAAATATTAGATCAAAAATTTTAATTACACACTCCTGTTAAACAGAGGCAGAAAAATTGGGTCTTAGGCGGCGGTGGTGGTGACACAACATTGTAAAGCCTCACAGATACTCTTGTTGAGCACAGGAACGGGCCCTGCTGATAAATATTACAGCAAAAATTGTAATTACGCGCCCCTGTTAAACAGGAGCAGAAAAAATGGGCCTTAGGCACTAGACATGTGCACACTGAAATATTTAGTTTCGGAATTTCCTTTTTGTCCGAAAAATACATTTATTTAGTTACTCCCGAAATTCGTTTTTATTTATTTTGTTTTTCATTAAAAATTGCATTCGTCCGAAAATCCAAATTAATTAAGGTCGAATCTTTCATTAAAGGCTTATGATGTCTGTCGAATGTTCAAAGAAGATTCGACGGAGCAGCTAAACTGTATGACTCTGTTTAGTTTAGCTGCTCCATCTAATCTTCTTAGAACTTTCGACAGACACCATAAGCCAAAGATTTGACGTTTGTATGTTTTTTGCTGCTTTGTCGAATCTTTGTCGTTCTTGTTGAATGTATATAGTTCAAACAGAAAATGGACTGGTGATAGTGATCACTGTTCAGACAGGTAGCAAGATAGGGTATATAGAATCTATATAGAATCTATAATAATAAATCCCCCCCCCCACCCACAACATGGGCAGCCTATGAGGCTATCACAACACTAGCAACACTAGTATCACTATCAAGTTCACAACACTAACACAATAGCAGCAGATTATTATGAAAAAGTTAAGTTGAACTGTAGCTTGCTTCACTATTGATTATTGTTGCTGTGATTATGCTTAATTGCTAAATAATTCAGGTTCTCTGACAAACGGACCAGCTAAGATTGACTGTCTTCTGAAATGATTCAGTCTGTGTGTCTCTCTCTGCTAGCAATCGCAAGTGAAAGCAAGTTGGCTGTATGTGTGTGCTTTGTTCTAGCTATTTTACTGCTCCTCCTCTTTGGTTATAATCAGCTAATAACATTCATCATCATAATTATTTTTATTTTACTTCCCCCACCCAATTCCAGCAGTGATCTTTTCTCTCTATGTCGAATCTTTTCTCTCTATGTAGAAAAATCCTGGACGGATAGAGTTAAGGTTAGGCACATTCGACCACAGGTTTGATAGACACAGATTGTCAGCGTCATGCCGAATCTATATCGAACTGTTGTCACAATGAAAACGAAAATAAAGCATTTGTTTATGTCGGATCTTTCATTTTTCGGATTCTGCACTTTCGTTATGGTTTGTTAAAACGATAACGAAAATACCTGAAATTCAGATGAAAATGCATTCAGACGAAAATTAATGCACATGTCTATTAGGCACTGGTGCTGGTGCCACAACACTACAACCCCTCACAGATACTCAAGTTGAGCGCAGGAACAAGCCCTGCTGCAAATTATTACAGCAAAAATTGTAATTACATGCCCCTGTTAAACTGGGGCAAAAAAATTGGGCTTTAGGCACTGGTGCCCAGAACCAAATATGTTCTTAGAAGCTATCAACATGAACATTGAGGAGGAATAGTATAGTAACTCAGCATAACAGGATAGTCACTCAGCATCAGCATAGGCAGTCTTCAAGGAATCTCACATTCATAAAAAAATTCATCGGTTACATGAGCATCAAGTGCTTGATAGCTGGTGATCCAAGACTGATTCATTTTTATGAAGGTGAGCCGATCAACCGAGTCTGTGGACAGGCTCACTCTGTGATCGGCTACAAAGCCTCCAGCCGCACTGAATGTGCGTTCAGATAGAACGCTGGATGCAGGACAGGCTAGAAGCTCAATTGTATACTGTGATATTGTGCAAGCTCTGGCCAGTGATACATCCTCAAGACCCAGTAACCCAGAGGATTTTCGGTTGGAAAGGTCTCCAAGTCTGATCTTGCCCCAAAGTATTCCTGCACCATGTAAATCAGACGCTGGCGATGGTTGCTGGAACTTATCATACCTCGGAGCTGCAAACTAAAAAAATTGTCTGCACAGGAAGAGGCCATAGAGTAAGAAGAAGAGGAGAGGGTGGAGAAGAGAGGTGTGGCAGGATCACCACCACCAGCATTTTGGAGGCATGGTGGCAGAACAAGCTCCAACATTACTGCACCCTGTCCTGCATCCTTCCCAACTGCCAGCAGAGTTATCCAGTGTGGCGTGAAAGAAAGGTAATGTCCCTGTCCATGCCTGCTGGACCATGAGTCAGCGGTAATATGCACCTTACCGCTGACCACCCTGCCCAGTCAGAATGGCCTTACGAGAATAAAAATGGCGTTTGGAACCTGCCACTGAGGTAATGCACATTGCACAAATTCTCTACCAGCTGAAAAGGCAGCAGTTGGAGTGCTAGCAATTTAACCAAACTAGCATTCAGCTGCTGAGAATGTGGATGGCTGGGACCAAATTTCTTTTGACAGTTTAGCAGCTGGAATAGGGAAATTTGCCTGTTACAATCGGATTTAGGTATACCACTAGCAGATTGCCCGCAAGTGCTTGGGACACCTAATTCTACACCTTCATTCCTCTCAGATCTCTTTAGATCTCTGAGAGGACTGAAGGTATAGCGGGGTTGGAGATCCCATCTGATGAGGAGCAAGGAGAGGTCCGCCTTGTTCTTTGGTGTTGGTCTTTTAAGTACTGTTGCCAACGGATTGCATAGGAGCTCGACATATGTCTGGTCAAGCATGTGGTGCCCAAGCGGCTGGTGTTTTGGCCACACTTGATACACTTCAGACATATGTTGCAAACAGCAATGGTGTGATCTGCTGCACACGTCTCAAAAAAGGCCCACACCAAAGAACTTTTGAAAAACGGGTGGAGTCAGCAGCACCCTGCACAGGCGTAGCTCTGCGGTGTGATGCAGTCGGTTGGCTATCCTTAAGCTGGCCCCTGAAGGACATCTTGCCCAGTTGGAGATGCGCCTCCTGCTCCTCCTCCTCCTCTCTTCTATCAGGCACCCATGTAGAGTCAGTGATCTCATCATCCCTTCCCTCCTCGCCACTGGAGCAAACCTGGCAGTATGCTGCAGCTCGGGAAACATGACTGCCAGTTTCTTGTCCTGCTTGGGCACCCTCTCTCTCTGGGCTCACGTTACTGCCTTCATCCTCAACCTGGGTACCATCATAGGAGCCTTCAAAACGCTGCCTATCCTCCTGCAGCATGTACCCGACACTGTGGTCAAACTATTCGGGGGAATCCTCAGGACATAATGGTGGGGCTAGGGAAGGAGTGACTGATGCCATTGAGCTGATGTAATATGCCGCTTTGGCAGCTGCATTGGCAGCCAAAATTCTCTTAGCCTAGGCAACAGAGGATGAGGAGGATGAAGAGGGCTTTGCCATCCACTCTACCAACTCTTCTGCATGTTGTGGCTCAATAAGGCCAGCTCCTGAAAAAAAGGACAATTGTGCCACATGGCCACATGCTGAGGATGCACCGTATCCATGACCATCAACATTGGCTGTAAACACAGAGCCTGCTTGCCCTCTTTTAGTGGCCTGTGAGTGTCTGTATTTCCCTGGTGGCCTTCCAGACATGCTGTAAAATTGGATTAGCAAAATACTGCCTGAAGTTTACTGGAAAAATTACACCAGGAACTACCTGCAGTCATATATAGGCTTGGCTAGACTAGAATGCAGTGGATAAATATGTAGGAGACGGTATATATATCTTTATGCAATGCAGATCACTGAATCACCTGCCTGCCTGCCTAAAAGTGTATTTGAAAACGTACACCTGGAATGGCCTGTAGTCAGGTATAGGCTTGGCTAGACTAGAATGCAGTGGATATATATGTAGGAGACAGTATATATATTTTAGGCACTGCAGATCACTGAATAACTTGCCTGTCTGCCTGAAAAGTGTATTTGGAAATGTACACCAGCAATGGTCTGCAGTCAGATATAGGCTTGGCTAGACTAGAATGCAGTGGATATTTATGTAGGAGACTGTATATATATTTTTATGCCCTGCTGATCACTGAATCACCTGCCTGCCTGCCTGAAAGTGTATTTGAAAATGTACACTTGGAATGGCCTGTAGTCAGATATAGGTTTGGCTAGACTAGAATGCGGTGGATATATATTTAGGAGACAGTATATATATTTAATGCACTGCAGATCACTTGCCTGCCTGAAAGGGTATTTGAAAATGTACACCAGGGACTACCTGCAGTCAGACATAGGCTTGGCTAGACTAGAATGCAGTGGATATATATTTAGGAGACTATATATATATATATATATATATATATATATATGCACTGCAGATCACAGAATCACCTGCCTGGCCTGCCTGCCTGAAAATGTTGTTGAAAACGTACACCAGGAATGGTCTGTAGTCAGGTATAGGCTTGGCTAGACTAGAATGCAGTGGATATATATGTAGGAGACAGTATATATATTTTATGCACTGTAGATCACTGAATCACCTGCCTGCCTGAAAGTGTATTTGAAAATGCACACCAGGAATGGCCTGCAGTGAGATCTAGCTACACAGGATACAGTGTGTGTGTGTGTATATATATATATATATATATATATATATATATACACACACAAAGCTGGGATGTATATGTATACAAAATACACTGCAGCTAACTGAATCAGCTGCCTGCCTGAAGTAGATTAGAAACAGTACAGCAGGAATGGTCTGCAGTGAGATCTAGCTGATCTAACTGAATAAACTGCCTGCTCAAAGTAAATTAAATGACTCTCTCTCTCTTTAGCTCTCTCTCCAGCAGCAACACACTACACAAGGCCAACATGCAGGCAGCCTTATATAGTGGGGCTATATATATATATATATATATATATATATATATATATATATATATATATATACTATCCTATGTACTTCAATAAAGTGCTATCAGTAGGATTCTCAGTATCAAATTTGTGTTTGCTGTGAGAGGATTCATTCAGCCACTTGGGCAATTATTGTGTATAGCTTTATAGATATTAAGCACACTGATAAAAATGATTCTGTTGGCTTGTAATTTTACCATAAAGATGTTATAATTTGCAACAAATAAATGTTAATTAATTTACTTTGATATTTTAAGTACCTTACTTATTTTCATTAGTTCTTAAAACATACCTTTTACATTGACAAAAATAATGTATACTATTGAGTAATCTAGACAAAACTTTTAAGGTATGTACATTTCCTTATTCTAATTACCGTATTTATCAGTGTATAACACACACTTTTTTCCCCTTAAAATCGGGAAAATCGCGGGTGAGTGTTATACGCCGATCCTCTGCGATTTCTGGGCTCTGGGCAGCTTTCAGCCACCTTCGGCCCTTCTCGCGGCTTTCGGCCGCCTTCAGCCTTTCTTGGCAGCTTTCGGCCGCCTTCGGCCCTTCTCGCGGCTTCCCGCCGAGAAGGGCCGATAGCGGCCGAAAGCCGCCGAGTACGGCCGAAAGCCGCCGAGTATGGCCGAGAACGGCCGGAGGCGGCCGAGATACACATGACATCTCGGCGGCGCCATTTTTAAAAATAAAATCTAACACTGAGGGGACAACGATGCACAGGCTGCATGACAAGGCTGCAATGAGGACAGGCTGCAATGAGGACAGGCTGCAATGAGGACAGGCTGCATGACAAGGCTGCAATGAGGACAGGCTTCATGACAAGGCTGCAATGAGGACAGGCTTCATGACAAGGCTGCAATGAGGACAGGCTTCATGACAAGGCTGCAATGAGGACAGGCTGCATGACAAGGCTGCAATGAGGACAGGCTGCATGACAAGGCTGCAATGAGGACAGGCTGCATGACAAGGCTGCAATGAGGACAGGCTGCATGACAAGGCTGCAATGAGGACAGGCTGCATGACAAGGCTGCAATGAGGACAGGCTGCATGACAAGGCTGCAATGATGGACAGGCTGCATGACAAGGCTGCAATGAGGACAGGCTGCATGACAAGGCTGCAAATGACACTGACAAGGCTTCAGATGGATACTGATAAGGCTGCATTGATGGGCATTTAAATGTAAGTTTTTTTTCCTTAAATTTTGCTCCTAAAAGTTTTTTTCCTTAAAATTCCCTCCTAAACTTGGGGTGTGTGTTATACGCCAGCGCGTGTTATACGCTGATAAATACGGTTATATTTACTTTAAAAAAATGATCGTTTTATTTGACTGCACTTGCACAAGGCAGTTCCCATACAGTTGAAGCTCATCAGGACAAAAAAGCACCACCAGTTCCTACTAAGCCATGCAATGGCAATAAAAGATACGAATGAACATTAAACTAATTATTGTTCACATGCTTTAAATGTTGCTTAACCATTTCCTGCCCACTCTATTATGGATTGACAACCGCAATGTGGCTCTATTATCCTGACTGTGTGTCATATGATGTCTAGCAGGATAAGCCGCTCATGCGCGCCCCCGGGGATCAGTGGTTCTGTGTGTCACTCTCACACACCACATCTCCGATCGTGGTAAAGAGCCTATGATGTAGGCTCTTTATCACATGATCAGATGATTACAGAGATAATCAGGAAGTTCCGGTAAATGGCCTTCCTTGGTTCATGCTGACAGGGAGAGATGATCAGCGGCTCTCCTGACAGAGCACATTGATTATCAGTGAAGCCCCCATCAGTGGTGCCCATTAAAATGGCAATCAGTGTCCACCAAATGTCAATTAGTGCCCAAAAAATGCCAATCAATGCCCAACAAAGTGGCAATCGGTGCCCATCAATAACTTATGTCAATGCCCTTCACAGTTTTTAATCAGTGCCCATCAGCAAATAAATGTCAGTGCCTCCTCCTAAGTGCTGTCTATTAGTGCCATCTATTCATGCCCATCAGTACCACCCATCAGTGCCACCTATCAGTGCCCATCAGTGCTGCATATAAGTGCCTCCTTATCAGTGCCCATCAGTGCCATCTCATCAGTGCCACTGCATCAATGCCCATCAGTGTCGCCTCATCGGTGCCCATTAGTACAGCCTCATCAGTGCCCATCAGTAAAGGAGAAAATAACATTTTATAACAGAAATTAAGAAATGTTGGTCGTTTTTAGTTTGTCTAGCAAAAAATAAAAGACCCAGTGGTGATCAAATACCACCGAAAGAAAATTCAATTTGGGGGAAGAAAATGATAAAAATGTTGTTTGGGTACAGAGCTGAGGCTGTCAATCACAGGCTGTGTACTGGAGATCTCTCACCTTTGCCTTTTTTCTCTTATCCCCGTACACACAATCAGATTTTCCGACAAGAAATGTTGGATGTGAGCTTGTTGGCCGAAAGTCCGACCATGTGTATGCTCCATCGAATATTTGTTGTCAGACTTTCCGCCAACAAATGTTTCTTAGCAGGTTCTCAAATTTTCTGACAACAAAACTCTGTTGTCGGAATTTCCGATCGTGTGTACACAAGTCCGATGCACAAAAGTTCACGCATGCTCGGAATCAAGCAGAAGGAGCCGAAATGGCTATTGAACTTCTTTTCTCGGCTTGTCATACATCTTGTATGTCACCATGTTTCCACGTTCTTTCACACCCCTTTCACACTGGGGTGGGGGCGGCGGTAAAACGCTGATATTGCAATTTTAGATTATGTGACCTCATGCCCCACCCACACATAATCCCAACCATGACACTAAATAGAGTTTGCATGTTCTCTCTGTGCCTGCGCGGGTTTCTTCTGGGTACTCTGGTTTCCTTGCACACTTCAAAGACATTCTGGTAGAGTAATTGGCCCTAGTATATGTATGTATGATTGTCAGTTATTAATCATAGATTGTAAGATCCTTGAAGGCAGGGACTGATGTGAATGTACAATGAATATGTAAATTGACGGTGCTAAAAAATACTTGAAATAAATAAATTAATGTATGCATTCTTAAAGCGGAGCTCCACCCTAAAGTGGAACTTCCACTCATTGGAACCCTCCCTCCCTCCGGTGCTACAATTGGCACCTTTCAGGGGGAAGGGGGGTGCAGATACCTGTATAATACAGGTATCTGCACCCACTTCCGGGCATAGATAGCCACAGATTCTGCGGTTATTTACGCCACTTCCTGCGGGGCCCTCGCTGTCTACTGGGAAACATACGGATCCCAGAGACAGCAGGGACCATCCTTATTGTGCAGCGCGACTCGCGCATGCGCAGTAGGGAACCCAGAAGTGAAGCCGTAAGACTCCACTTCCTGATTCCCATACCCAAGATGGCGGCGGCAGCACCCAAGAGTGATCGAGAGATCGTCTTCGGGTGCGGACATCGCGGGCGTGCTGGGCGGGTAAGTGTCCTTATTTTAAAAGTCAGCAGCTGCAGTATTTGTAGCTGCTGACTTTTAAAAACAAAAAACGGCAGAACTCCCGCTTTATTGAGTTGGCTTTATTTAAAATTATAGTTTCAGACAATGAATGTATGTATTCCTAACTTAAAACACTATGGTCTATAAACTGAAAAAAATTGAGTTGGTTTTCCTCAAAACAACAAAGTTGAAAACTTGAAAAGTCTAATGAGTCAGACAAGAATAGGTTTAGTTGACAGTACTTAAAAAGCTGATGCAAATAGTTGCCTTGATTTTTTTTTGTAGACCCAGCACAATATTTTTTACAGTGCCGTTTCACCATTTATCAAAAGATATGTTGTGTGGGCATTCATTATGACTTGACTTTGGGTGTTATTGGGTCAGTTTAGCATCCACCCCACCCAGGTCACCACCCAAAAAGAGAGCAATCTTGTTTTGTAGCCCTCAGGCCTTCTCTCTACACCCAATACTTTCCTTGACTAATTATGTTCAGGAATAACCTACAGGACCAGTTTGTATCCGGAACCAACTAATTGGTTCTCATGTATCTGTGTAATTGGCATTTAGCAACCTTTTTGTAGATGATAAGCAAAGTTGACAATTTTTTTTTTAACTGCTACAAAACAGTGAACAGGAGTGCCCCTTTTAAAGATAGACAGCAATGAATGCTGCAATTTCCATGCAGAAGCTTCTTGACTGCCTTCACCCCCTTATATCACATGTTGCAATTGATTCCTATTGCAAGCTAATTAGTTAGCCGGGATGATGTGTGACGGTTACCAACAAGTATTCCTTACAATAATGTCCTGTACAAGCATAGCAGGCAAACAGCCCATAGGCAGTACAGGGTTGACCCAGAATGACTTCATCCCCCTCTAGACATACAGTATAACCCACATGTTAACCAGGGCAAAAGTTTTCATTGCAAATATCTTGGGATGCTTAACTATTAGTGCGGTTCACACCAATGCAATGCGGGAACCAGCAAAAATTTGCAGGTAGTTCACACTGCCCTATGCAAAACGCTGCTGGTGTCAATAGAAAGTTAATGACACCCCCATATCGGTTCGCATATCGCAGTGCGAACTGTGAATTTGGACAGCGATCGGATCACATGGGTGTGAACACCCATGCTATCCGACTCTGGTGCGGACAAAAAAAAAAAAGGGTCCTGTATGATTTTGGTCCAAATGTGATGTAAATTCAGTCATACAATATGTATGGCTGAATTTTCATTGCACAGACATCGCATGTGATCTGCACAGCAGTGTGGTTCGAATCCCATGAGATGTCTGACATTGCACAAGTGTGAACAGGCACTTAAAGTATAATGAATGCAAAACTCTGCTTTTATTTTTAGTGAAAGTAAAAGAAAATCCAACATTTTGAACTTTCAACAGAACTGGAAAAATCTTCCAATGGGGATATTAGTTCTCGTGTCATGCTGGGATTCCCTAATTTTGGAGGTATTTTCTCTTACTTACTGTTTTGGCTATGGGACAGGAAGTGAAAGGAAATCTTGCCAATGGAACACAGATGACAAAAAAAGCTGACAGGAGGTTATGACCCTCCCTTACTCTATCCAAAATGAAAAAAAAATTCTGACTAGTATAAAGTACTGTGTGATTGGGGAAAATATTTTGTGGGACACTGCTATTCAGGTAAATTGGGCTGATAGCTCTATGTAGCTGTCTCAGTAATCACTTTAAATCAACAATTATTAAATAATGATTTCACATTTCTATACTTTAGGGGTGTGATATATTAAATGTTTTATTTTATTTTTTACACTAGGAATTAGGAATTTACTAGGAAGTAGTATAACTACGGTTAATATTTTGCAAGGGGACATGGTCATTTAGGTGAATCGGATTGATAGCTGTCTCAGTATTCACCCTTAATCAAACAAAATTAACAATGATTTCACTTTTTATATTTCAGGGGGTCTTTAAGGTTAAACAAAAAGGGACGTGTTTATGGATGATAAATACAGGGTGGTAGTTTTGTAGTTTTAGAGGGGGTATTTTTTAGACATGTGCAATTCGTTTCGTAACAAATCGAAATTCGGCTGAATTTTGCATCTTTCAGACATTCAGATGCATCCGAATATCCGCAGGAAAAAAAAAAAAACGAATTTCAACTAATATGAAAGAAATTATAGCCGATTTAAGGAATGAGTTCGACATGATGCGATAATTCGTTAAAGATCTAATGAAACAAAAGGTTAACTCAAAGTAAATCTTACAGTGCAATCAGCTGATTCATGTGCTGGAGGTTGGATTACTAGCAAAGTGCATTCCTGAGAACTGAGTGAGAAGGGTGTTGTATTGTATTTGAGCAGAGGAGAAGAGATATTGGGGGTTATTTACGAAAGGCAAATCCACTTTGCACTACATATACATACCTAAATATCGAATTTCAACTAATACAAAAGAAATTATAGCGGATATAGCAAATTAATTTGACATGATTCGAGATTCAGTATAAAGAATATCGACACTCTACAGAAATAACAAATTATCCAAAAACAAATTAATGTAACAACGAATATAACAGTACAAAATTATGTATTTTATGAATGAAAACGAAATGAACGCAAAATTTTCAGTTTTGCACAAGTCTAGTATTTTTGATAGGTGGAACCTGAGAGATGTCCAATATTGGAACCCAATAGTTCCTCACTATTTACACTGAAATATCATTGAATTTTTTTTTTCTTCTTGGAGAGAGAGAGGTTTAGAAATAATTACGGTATATATCAAAGGATGTTTTCAATTTTGTTTAGTATGCTTACGCTAGGAATGTTATATGCAATTGCGGATGTAGGAATGTTATATGTGATTGTGAATGTTTTGTAATGTTATTTTTTTAATGAAAAAAATAAAAAGATTTTAAACATAAAATGAAAACATTCATACTTCCCAACTTTTGAACTATAGAATGAGACGAGGGACACTTAAGGTAAGGGGTGACCTGCAGCACTGTCAGGGAAGAATTCTGAGCAGAACTGGCAAATATGCCAATATCCAATATGGCCATGCTAATGCGCACATGCACATTAGTGAACGGCACGCAATGGCGAATGCACGTTCGCGACGGACCATGTGTATGCAAAACTTAATGATTGATGATTAATAGAATAAAGTAAAAGTTTGGCTCTAACTCAGATAAACAGATCAATATACATCCTTAATAACTTACTTAACTCTATATATATCCATTCAATCCAAAAAAGTGTACCACAATAAATGCACAATAAATTGTGAAAAAAAAAAGAAGAGAAAATCTCATTGGGAAGAATCCAGTCACCGTAATGGAAAGATTTTGTGCAGTGACTAACAATCATTTTAAAAAATGGGGTGGTGGCGCAGCCTATCGGGTGTTGTAAATATAATACAAATCCATTAAAAGCCCTTTGAGCAAACCAGCTCTGTATTAGGTATCAGTCCACTGTGTCAAGACAAGCATTGCAGGGGAAGCGGAAGCAAACTCCAAATACGCAAAAAGAGAGAGAGAAAAAACACAGGCGCCTCTGAGTATGGACTGCAATATTTAATAATACAAAGTGCATTAAAAACTCACATTGAGGTATCT
This sequence comes from Lithobates pipiens, assembly GCF_037356315.1. NCBI lineage: Eukaryota > Metazoa > Chordata > Amphibia > Anura > Ranidae > Lithobates > Lithobates pipiens. The sequence goes on along the minus strand of NW_027507788.1, from coordinate 139,576,105 downwards.
GTGTACAGGCACATAGGGGACCAGTGATCCACGCTATCGATCGTCAATGCAGTGTTTGGGAACCACGTCTCGCATGTTAAGATGGTTTGGGCATCCTGTCCAGCAGGATACTGGGGTGCTCGAGTGGGATCCAAACCGAGGGTTGGAGAGCAGCTGAGATCTGACGGAGAGTGCTGATACGCAGCGCTGGGTGAGATGACATCACTGGCGTGGTTCGCAATGCATTTCGGAGCATACGCACTGGAAAGGGGGGCACAGTGCACGCTCCTTTCTCAAGCTGATGGAACTTCGGCTGAAAACAGCTTTTTATTTGCCTAGCAAATGCTGCCATCTAGTGGGGAGAGTGAAGTCTTCTCTCCATACATGAGACAACAAGCTATACATTGGAACAGATTTGTACAATGTGTATATATACAAGAATATATATATATATATATATATATATATATATATAGTGATGATATACGAGGTGAGGTCATCGATAATCGGTATATCACCTTGCATTTGTTCTATTGTAAGAGACTGAACCGAAATCCGGCCCAGGTTTTTCCAGCCTCTGTGGCAGGCATGTTTCCAGTCCGGGTGTTGTGGTTCACTTGAGTCCATGCTCAGGTGGACTTTAAATGACCAGAAAGAGAGCACAGCAAGGCTCTGGCCCTTGACTCAGAAGGGTCCGACTTTACCCTGCAACTTGAAGTCAGAGACACGTTCCGACTTCAATGAACGGGGATCATTGTAAAACCTGGCCTCGTTTCGAGAAAAGGTGATCTCCACAAGCTAATCTCCCACATGTATTGAATTTAGCGGGCAATTTCTAAAGATGGAGGAAATGATAAAGGCCATTTTAAATGCCAATAAAGCTCAGTGAGAAACCAACCGCCAAGTTGCAGAGGTCACTGCAGTACAACAGGTGGCCCAGCAGGTGATGAACCGCCAAGTCACAGAGGTCACTGCAGCACAACAGGCAGCCCAGCAGGAGATGAACTGGCAGTTTGCAGAGGCTCTAGTGGAACTAAAAAAGGGGTCCACACCTCCTGTGCCAGTGGAACCAAAGATGGTACGTGCCTCCTACCACCTACAGAAAATGACACCTGCCGATGATGTCGAGGCATAACTTGTGACTTTTGAGAGAGTTGCTGTCCAAGGATGGCCAAAAGAACAGTGGGCAGGTCTGATTTTGATCTGGAACGCTTGGGTGTCACTATGGCAGTCCGGGGCCCAGAGAGTGCATCAGTGGACCTACTCCAGCAACCAGCCACCCCATTCTCAAATGAGTGCATCCGGAGACCTTGACAGGACCTCAGAATGTGGAGCGTGTGGTAATGGACCGGTACCTGAGTGTGCTCCCTGCTGCTCTGAGGAAGCAGAGCATGATCTTCTTCCTTCGGGGACTGGTCCGCAGGGCAATATAGAAGTGTGGTAACGACCGCAAACACTTCCAAGATGACCACTGCCTTGCTAAAGAAGCTGAGGGTAAAGGTGATGGACTGGCCAAGCATGTCTCCAGACCTAAACCCTATTGACCATCTGTGGAGCATCCTCAAATGGAAGGTGGAGGAGTTCAAGGTCTCTAACATCCACCAGCTCCATGATGGAGGGAAATAGGACTCCAGTGGCAACTCCATGCCCAAGAAGGTTAAGGCAGTGCTGGAAAATAATGGTGGCCACACAAAATATTGACACTTTGGGTCCAATTTGAAGATTTTCACTTAGGGGTGTACTCACTTTTGTCACCAGCGGTTTAGACATTATTAGCTGTGTGCTGGGTTATTTTGAGGGTACAGCAAATTTACACTGTTATAGTCTGGGATGGTTCTGGTGATGTTATACTGTAAAAGATAAACGATGTGGATTATTCTTACAGTGTTGAACAAACTCTTTGATAACATCACTAGTGATGGACGAACTTCCGACGGGACGTTTTGCGAACACGAACCACGAACGCGGCCAAAAGTTCACTCGCGGTGGGCCCCATTGACTTCAATGGGAGGCGAACTTTACAAACCTACAGGTCAAATTTGCAGCCACAAAATAATTACTAGCTGTGTACACATTGTCCCACCACATGGCCAATGACATAACACATGTATGAGGTGAATCTGGGATCGACAACTACAAGCATTCTTTTTTTATATGTGAAATTCTGACAATTCAGGACTGTGGAGCGCATGAAGGCAATGGAGGAGAGGGAAGGTCAGGGTAGGCAAAGAAGAGGGTGCAGGAGATGATCAACCGCACCATGATAGAGAGCACTGACATCAGCAGCGTGACATACAGCAATGACACCTGCACTGTGATAGAGTGATCTGACACCAGCACCGTGATAGAGAGCACTAGAGGTCGACCGATATATCGGCCGATATTTGGCATTTTTTAATTAATCGGCATCGGCCGATTGCGCTGATAAAAAAGCTGATTACATGTTCAGCGCGACTTGCAAAAGACTTCTGTAATAGAAGTCAATGTAAGTTGCCTGAAGACATCAGTGAAGGACTTTCCTCCTCTCTGGGCAGGCTGCCAAGAAAAGATCAAAGTGATACAATGTTTCTTCTTCAATGGGCTGAACTCTGGGTGTAGAAGTTCTCAGTTTAACCATTTAAAGACTAAATCTTTTCTGACACTTGTTGCTTACAAGTAAAAATCCAGCATTTTCTGCTAGAAAATCACTCAGAAGCCCCAAAAATTATATATATTTTTTTAGCAGAGACCCTAGGGAATAAAATAGCGGTGGTTGCAATATTTTATGTGACGCGGTATTTGCGCAGAGGTCTTTAGAGGTATTTGCGCAAGTTAGCCCTTTTTTTTTAACGTCCAAAAGTTTTGAGTACCTGTTTTTGTGTATTTAATAAATAGTTTTTTTTTTTTATATAAATTATACATACAAGTGAACTGATTGTAGGTTTGTTTTGTTTAATAAATGTGTAAGAAATTTTCTGCATCACTTATTAAGGCTGCTTTCACACTGGATCAGGCAGGCGTTGACGGTAAAACGCTGCAAGTTTTAGCAGCGATTTACCATTATTTTAGCCCTGCTATTCGGCTGCTAGCGGGGCAGTGAAGCACTGCTGCAAAATCGCATTGCATGTGCTTCAGCAGTGGTGACCATTCATTTCAATGGGCAGGAGTGGTGGAGGAGCGGTTTACACCGCTCCAAAGATGCTGCTTGCAGGATTATTTATTTTTTTAACGTCCTGCCAGCATATCTTCTCAATGTGAAAGCACTCGGGCTTTCACACAGACTGCAGGGGAGCCGTTTTGAAGGCAATTTACAGGCGCTATTTTTAGCCCAAAATCGCTTGAAAAACGCCCCAGTGGGAAAGGTGTCCAACTTAGATTTTATGAGATGAAGGGGGGAAAAAAAAGGAAAAAATTAATAAAAAATTGGCCTAACATATCGGCCCAAAAGAATCGGCATCATATATCAGCCATCGGCCGCCACGATTTCTAAATATGGGCATCGGCCAGAGAAAAACCCATATCGGTCGACCTCTAGAGAGCACTGACATTAGCAGCGTGACATACAGCAATGACACCTGCACCGTGATAGAGTGATCTGACACCAGCACCGTGATAGAGAGCACTGACATCAGCAGCGTGACATAAAGCACTGACACCAGCACTGTGATATACAGCACTGCCACCAGCACCGTGATATACAGCACTGACACCTGCACCGTAAGCAGCACCAGGAGGAAGTCAGCATAGCACAAGGATGGTGGGAGCCCCTCATAATGAGCATAGCACAGGGATGGTGGGAGCCCCTCATAATATGCGCAGCAGAGGTACAGCCCCAGGAGTAAGTCAGCATAGCACAGGGAGGGTGGGAGCCCCTCATAATAAGCAGCCCCAGGAGGAAGTCAGCACAGCACAGCACAGGGATGGTGGGAGCCCCTCATAATATGCACAGCAGAGGTACAGCCCCAGGAGGAAGTCAGCACAGCACAGGGATGGTGGGAGCCCCTCATAATATGCACAGCAGAGGTACAGCCCCAGGAGGAAGTCAGAACAGCACAGGGATGGTGGGAGCCCCTCATAATGAGCATAGCACAGGGATGGTGGGAGCCCCTCATAATGAGCATAGCACAGGGATGTTGGGAGCCCCTCATAATGAGCATAGCACAGGGATGGTGGGAGCCCCTCATAATATGCACAGCAGAGGTACAGCCCCAGGAGGAAGTCAGAACAGCACAGGGATGGTGAACTTTACAAACCTACAGGTCATATTTGCAGCCACAAAATAATTACTAGCTATGCACACATAGTACCACCACATGGCCAATGACATAACACATGTATGAGGTGAATCTGGGATCGACAACTACAAGCATTCTTTTTTTATATGTGAAATTCTGACAATTCAGGACTCTTGAGACAATGGAGGCGAGGGAAGGTCAGGGTAGGCAAAGAAGAGGGTGCAGGAGATGATGATCATCACCAGCACCGTGATATAGAGCACTAACACCTGCACCATGATAGAGTGATCTGACACCAGCACCGTGATAGAGAGCACTGACATCAGCAGCGTGACATAAAGCACTAACACCAGCACCGTGATATACAGCACTGACACCTGCACCGTAAGCAGCCCCAGGAGGAAGTCAGCATAGCACAGGGATGGGGGGAGCCCCTCATAATGAACATAGCACAGGGATGGTGGGAGCCCCTCATAATATGCACAGCAGAGGGTGCAGAAGAGTAAGGCTGAGTGAGCCACTCAACCAATTCTGGTGCTTCCTTTGACGTAATCGCACGCACCTTCTGCAATTTCCCACTTTGGCTCAAGCCTGTTGCTCCTGCCCTACCCCTACCACCCCTGCGGAAGGGCCTGCCTCTTCCTCTGCCTGTCATTTTTTAAATGACCCTGTGACAAAACTCTCTACAGAAGTGCAGTATGTATGTGGAAGAAGGTATATAATACCCCGCTTCAATCTATTGTTTTTGGGGGCCACTGGTCTATCACACCAGTTACAATACTTTTTTTTTGGATTGCGTTTGTCACTCTTTGTAGTATCGCTGCAGAACCGCTCAGCAGTCACAATGCTGGACAGTGGAAATGCACTATACTATGCTTTCTATATGTGCAAGTATTTTATACGTGTATTACACAACTATATACTGCACACCAAATAGTACACCTATACTAGTCCTTAAGGACCTTTGTGGAACTAGTAGGTTGTGATTAGCAGACTGTACCTCACTCAACCCTATATACTGTAGTACGGTATACCTTACCAGTCCTTAGAAGGACCTTTGTGGAACTAGTAGGTTGTGATTAGCAGACTGTACCTCAGTCCCTATACTCATAAAGGACTGCTGCAGAATAGGGCAGCAGTCAGCAGTAGTGCACCTCAACCCTATATATTGTGGACCTATACCAGTCCTTAAGGATTAGCAGACTGTACCTCACTCAACCCTATATACCCTAGTACGCTATACCTTACCAGTCCTTAGAAGGACCTTTGTGCAAAAAGTAGGTTGTGATTAGCAGACTGTACCTCAGTCCCTATACTCATAAAGGACTACTGCAGCAGAAGGGCAGCAGTCAAGTATAATATTCTTTCTATATTTGGAAGAAAGAATATTATACGTGTACAAGCCTATTACCATACCAGTCCTGAAAAGAACCTTTGTGGACCTAATAGTAACAGCTACTGATTAAACTGACTGTCCCTCACTGCCACACACAGCTTCCTGTCTGTCCCTATTTAAACTGACAAAACACAGGCTGCTGCAACAATAACTTGAATAGCACTCAAAACTATATCTTGTACTACTTTACCATACCAGTCCTGAAAAGGACTTTTGTGGACCTAATAGTAACAGCTAATGATTAAACTGACTGTCCCTGCTGCACACAGCGTCCTGTCCCTCTCTCAGCACTAACAAAAGACAGGCTGCTGCAACAATGACTTGAATAGCAGTGCCTCAAACCTATATCCTGAACTACACCTATACAATACCAGTCCTTAAAAGAACTTTTGTGGACCTAATAGCTAGCGATTTGGGTTACTGCATTCTCTCCCTGCTCCACACAGCAACCTCTCCCTATAGTGACATACGAAAATATGTAAAATGGCCGCCGGATCGGGTCTATTTATAAGTTAGGGGGAATGTCCAAGTGTCCATGTGCTGTAATGTCTCAATTGGCTGTCCTGTACCACATGATGGATGTGTCATCATAGGTCAAAGTTCTTTTACACAGTAAACATGTAAGTCCGCCGGGGGCGAACAGCGGCAATAGTCCACCGATTGGGCGGACCGTGAACAGCCGAAATTCGCCACGAACCGACCGCCGGGCGAACCGTTTGGCCATCCCTAAACATCACCAGAACCATCCCAGATTATAATGATATCATCATTGTATCATAAAATAACAGATGTTTTAGATAAGGGTTGCTTTGCCAAATGTATTGATGGTTCCATAAACCCATTGCCAATTTTGCGTATGATGATGCGAAATTAGCGCCCATTGTGATTTCTTGTATCTGTAAGTAGTATTGGTCATCAAAATTAACATAGTTATGGGTCAAGCAGAATCTAGTGCAATCTAGGATGAATTTGTGCATGCCAAATTCATCCTAGATTGCACAAGATTCTGCATAGTACATCAGAGAAAACTGTGGGTGGGGCTAAAGTCTGGGAGGGGCTTAAGGGGCATGGTTAAAAAAACATTGCTTCCTTGTACCTATAAAATTAGCTGTGTGCAAGGCTCCAGAGTACACTACATACAGAGTGCAAAGTTGAGGGGTGCACTACATACAGAGTGCAGAGTTGAGAGGTGCACTACATACAGAGTGTAGAGTTGAGAGGTGCACTACATGCAGATTGCAGAGTTGAGGGGTGCGCTACATACAGAGTGCAAAGTTGAGGGAAGCTCTACATACAGAGTGCATAGCTAAGGGGTGCGCTACATACGGAGTGGAGGGTTGAGGAGTGCACTACATAGAGGGTGTAGAGCTCAGGAGTGCGCTACATACAGCGTGCAGGATTGAAGAGAATGCTACGTACGGAATGCAGAGTTGAAGACTGTGCTACATACAGAGTGCAGGGTTTGGCAGAGTGCAGGGTTGAGGCGTGCTATACATACAAAGTGCAGGGTTGAGGAGCGCACTACATAGGGAGTGCAGGGTTGAGGAGGACGCTGTGTACAGAGTGGTGGGTTGAGGTGTGTACTACAAAATGGAGGGTTGAGGTGTGCACTACATACAGTGTGTAGGTTTGAGGAGTACACTACATACAGAGTGTAGAGTTCAGGAGTGCCCTACATGCAGTGCAGGGTTGAGAGCTACTCCACATACAGAGTGCAGGGTTGAGGGGTGTGCTGTGTACAGAGTGCAGGGCTGAAGGGTGCGCTACATAAAGAGTGCAGAGTTGAGGGGTGCTCTATGTACTGAGTGCAGGGTTGAGGGGTGCGCGATGTACTGTACATGTACATAAAAAGTGCAGGATTGAGGGGTGTGCTACATAGAGTGTACAGGGTTGAGGAGTGTGCTATGCAATAAGTGTAGGGTTGAGGGATATGCTACATAAAGAGTGCCAGGTTGAGGGGTGCGCTATGTACTGAGTGCAGGGTTGAGGGGTGCGCTATGTACTGTACATGTACATAAAAAGTGCAGGGTTGAGGGGTGTGCTACATACAGTGTGCAGGGTTGAGGAGTGCGCTATGCAATAAGTGTAGAGTTGAGGGATATGCTATATAAAGAGTGCAGAGTTGAGGGGTGCTCTATGTACTGAGTGCAGGGTTGAGGGGTGCGCTATGCACTGTACATGTACATAAAAAGTGCAAGGTTGAGGGGTGTGCTACATACAGTGTGCAGGGTTGAGGAGTGTGCTATGCAAGAAGTGTAGGGTTGAGGGATATGCTACATAAAGAGTGCCAGGTTGAGGAGTGCGCTGTGTATGGAGTGCAGGGTTAAGGGGTGCACTGTGTACAGAGCACAGGGTTCAAGGGTGCGCTACATACAGAGTGAAGGGTTGAGGGGTGTGCTGTGTACAGATTGCAAGGTTGAAGAGTGCACTACATAAAGAGTGCAGGGTTGAGGGGTGCACTATGTACTGTACATCTACATAGAGAGTGCAGGGATGAGGGGTGAACTATGAACTGAGTGCAGGGTTGAAGAGTGCACTATGTATTGTACATAAAGAGTGCAGGGTTGAGGGGTGTGCTTTGTACTGAGTGCAAGGTTGAGGGGTATGCTAAAAAAAAGTGTGCAGGGTATAGAGGTATGCTGCGTACACAGTGCAGGGTTGAGGGGTGCCCTATATAGAGTGCAGGGTTGAGGGGGGTGTTACACAAATGAGGGATGTGCGTGTATAGAATGCAGGGTTGAGGGGTGTGCTACCTACAGATGCAGGGTTGAGGGGTGTGCTGTGTACTCCCAAGTTCTCCACCAAGTACAAATCCCCCCCCCCCCCCATTCCAATACAGAGCTCTCTTCCTGCCACAAATCCTCTCCTAAGAAAGCATCAGAGTAGGGCTGCTGCAAAAGAGCATCTCCAATTTTAAGTGTCTATGTATCCTGCTGGAGGAGCTTCTGCTGTGCAGCTAAGAGCAGCACCGCCCTCGCCCTCCTCTAGTAAGAAGTAAGCAGAGTCAAAGGTGGCAGAAGTTTCCACCTGAAAAAAGCCCCGATGGTGCCCACGGCAGCACGCCCCTGCCAGGAAAATCAAAGGAGCCCAGTAAAGGAACTTGTGCTGACACTGTTCTCCACTCCGGGACTTAGCTTTGATTCGCCGGGATGCTGGAATTTGCATCAAATCCCAGGACGGTTCCCAGTGAATCCGGGACGGTTGGATGGTATGCATATTTGTATTTTATCTGTGTATTTAGCTGGTTGACTGTAGTTCAGCTTTTATTGGTAACAATATTTCCCCTGCCCAAATGATATGGGAAACAGTTATTTTAGCCAGTGATCTGGCAATATTACTGTACAACATAGCTTAAAGATCAACAAACACATGTGTTCGGAGCCCCGACAACAATGGGGATTCCCTTAACTGCCCAAAGCAAGCATGATGCTTCTTTCATGTTTTTGTTACTCTCATTAAGGAGCTTGGATCAAATACAGTCTGCAATGTATCCTTATGGCTCCCTTTTACACTAGTGGTCCAATCAGAATTGGCTGTCAATTTTTCAGGTAGATCCGAAGAGAAGCTTTATGTTAGTCTATAAGCAGGCGGATGTAAACAGACATGAGATGAGTCTATTTACATCTGATTACTTCCGAGTCAGGCCAGGTCTGAAAAAAAAAAAAAAAAAGACAGATCGAAGGTAGTAAGATATAAATGGTTGTAGTTAGTTTGTTACTGTAGTTAGTTTTAGTTTATTTCGAACATGTAAAAAAACAAAAAATAAAAAATAAAAGAAGTCATTATTCAGTAGAAGACAATCCCAAAACAACTAGTTACAAGAGAAGACAAAAAAAAGGACTATAAAAAATAATTTAGTTTACATATCCAAAAAGTAATGGGAAGAAGTATTTAATCCCACCCCTTCTCCATAGTTAATAACAAACTATTCCCATTGTTATAAATACATACAATAATTAATAATTCAAATATAATGTACTAATTACCAATAATCTAACTATACAATTAAACATATGTATGCATACATACATGCACATACATACCAAAACAAAACTAACAATAATATCATTAAATAAACAGATGTACATATTGTAAATATCCGTGGTGATTATACTCAAGTGGTGAATGCGGTTTGAAGAAATCGTGTAAGGTCATGGCAGCCCACTTTTATTTAAAGGAAACAGAAAGTTTAAAATAAACAGCAGATTGCCTTGCAGGGGTAGCCAGCTTTACAGTCCTGCTTCAGAACAAAATGACATTCAGCATTCCTGGTGTAGAGGGTCAGCCTGGGGCAGGGTTAATAAGGGGTTAATTGAAGAGGGCAAGTACTTCCCCTTCAGACCTGCTTATTGCCAGCTGAGCTGGAAATGTCAGAGGAGCAGTGTGTTTGGTGAGAGATATACAGCAGCATGTTGTGTGAGAGGATCTTTTGCTGGATGTTGTACCTGTTAGGGTGAGCAAAACCATATCATATACTGTAGCTCTGGCTAGAGCCATGTGTTTTGACTATATATATATATATATATATATATATATATGTTTGTTTTTTTTTGTTTAGCAAAAAATAAAAAACTCATTGGTGATTAAATGCCACCAAAAGGAAATGCTATTTGTGTGAAAAAAAAATGATAAAAAAATTAATTTGTGTACAGTGTTGCATGATCACAAATTGTCATTCAAAGTGTGCCAGCGCTGCAATTTGGCCTGGGCAGGAAGGGGGGTATAAATAAGTGGTTAAATAAAGACTGGCTATTTTAAAGGATAAGCACTATATACAGTTTTCTCTTTTGGTGATGTTGAGTGGAAGTGAACCCAAGCAGAGGAGAGCAATAAACCCATAGGTACCCATAGGATTGGAACATCATGAAAGATCCCCCATAGTGGGGGGGGGGGGGGGGAAGGCACCTATAGGCCATTCATTGGTTTTATCCCTCAGGTGAGTGCACATCAGGTGAGGGGATAGTCACCATTGCATGAAGAGTGTTGGAGCACACAGTGGTGGACACTATTGATTTAACTGTATGCTTGGAAACATTAGCAACTTTTTCATATATTTTTTTTTTCCGCAATTGGTGATTGTAATAACCATATATTACACCAAAGGACATTGATGGACTGTTTGTTCACTTTTTGTTTCCAGCTACAAACAGACACACGTCTTTTTACATAGAGCCGCTCAAAAGCATTGCATAGGTCCATTTTTCCACCATCACAAGAAGTGACATTTGTTTCTATTCCAATCCAACTCGGATGGAGTCGATGGGTCCCCTGCTTAGAAGGAACAAAGGCGACTGTGTGAAAGGGGCCTTACACATGTGCTCTGCCTTACCACTGCTTATTATATGGAGACAACGCCCAATATTCTACCATGCGGCAGAAAAGCCTGAATTAGGACATCCTTCTCTCAATATCGCCCATCTTAAATGGGCACATCATCTTTACCACTCTGACATCAACAAAAATAAGGTTGGCTATCATTTGCAGACTAATGCCCTGTACACACGGTCAAACATTCCGACAATAAAATCCATCAGATTATTTCCGACGGATTTTGTGCCAAACTTGTCTTGCATACACACGGTCGGACAAAGTTGATGGAAAATACGATCGTTCTTAATGAGGTGACGTACAACGCGTATGTTGGGACTATAAACGGGCCAGTAGCCAATAGCTGTGGTCTCTTAATTTATTCTAAACATGTGTGGCACTTTGTCCGTCGGAATTGTCTACACACGATTGGAATTTAAACGGATTTTGTTGTTGCAAAATTTTAGATCCTGCTCTCAAACTTTGGGTGTCAGACACTCAGACTGAAAAAGTCAGATGGAGCCCACACACGATCGGATTTTCTGACAACACGATCCGATCGCACATTTTCCGTCGGAAATTCCGACCGTGTGTACAGGGCATAACACAACCTTTTCCATTGAATGCCCTGTACACTGGATCCAAAAATCAGATGACCTATCATCCAACTATTTCTGCTTGCTAGTCATAAGTAGAAATTTGAAAAAGTTCCAAAAATTCTCGTACGACAGAATAAAAATTCGGAAGTGATGCAATGTGTTATATTGTATTTTCAGATGACAACTGTACTTATTAAATGAAAATCCTACAATCTGGTATCGATCGGACAAGATTTTCGTGCTTGTCTGATCGGATAGTATCAGATGAACTGTCGTGATCGGCTATCGAAAGCTGTGTACTAACAATCAGATTATCCTACGATTGCTTTGAAAGCTGTTTTTTTTTTTTTTTTGGGGGGGGATTTTGTGTATGGGCCAAAAGACCATCTAGACATTCATACAAGAACAGTCATTATTGTGGAGTATCAGCACATTTCTTTTGCAATGTTCACCTCTAAAGCAGAACATTTCCTGGCGCACACATGCCTATATTTATCCAAAAGTCCACTCCTACGACAGTTTGCATATACATGAGTTGGTGCACACATATGTAGCATCAAAATGGCAAAAAGCCATATAAAGGAGATGATGTGTTGCTAAGAGTAGGGATTTTTATAAGTATATGGACACTCTATAACCCCCCACTGTGCTGGAGAGGCAACGATTTCAGCAGCTGTTCATGGTGTGTGCAGTTTATCATTCTACCAGTAGAGGGTGATAGAACAACACGCTCAATAGCAATAGACCAGGCACTGATGAACTAATCTTATGATCAAATTAATACATACATACATACATACATACATACATACATTTACCTTATATGACCAATCGTCTTTTCCCTTCTCCTTGATGGCCATTAATTGTTAAAATCTGCATCTTGGGGACATATTTAAAGTCTAGTAGGAACAAAGACATTCCATTAGGAATTCATTGCAATCTACTGAATATTCAGCAATAACAGTAATGGCAATTTTAGAGTTTACATAAAATGTATGAATTACATTAAAATCAATGAACAAAAAGGAAAAAAAAAAAAAAAAAATGTTCAACACACCCCAGATGGGACTCGAACCCACAATCCCTGGCTTAGGAGGCCAGTGCCTTATCCATTAGGCCACTGGGGCTACTCAATTAGTTATAAAGAACATTAGGTACATGTAAAATATATGTAAAGCATATGCATGTATACTATGAAATGTATGCACTTCACTATAAATAAAAGCAAAAACATAATAATTATAAATCTTATAAATTCTTAATTCATACATGGATCGTTAGTCAGTGTAGATGTAAAGTCAAAATCAGCAGTCAGGATGGCCGAGCGGTCTAAGGCGCTGCGTTCAGGTCGCAGTCTCCTCTGGAGGCGTGGGTTCGAATCCCACTTCTGACATATGTTTTCTGCTCCAACAATCAAATACTCGTTATGTACACTGTATGAACGAGTAAATAAAACAACAGGCTTCACTTATAAGTTCACATTTTTTACGATGTTATTTTAAAAAGGAATCCATTACACTAGATTACATGTGTGTTTTTTTTATTTTGTTTTGTTTTTTCTTTAAAGATTCATGTCTCTCTTTGAAAAACAAGACCCATTTGTTTAAAATACATTTTTATTATGTTAATATAGGAAAAGAACAGCAGTATATCGAAGAGTAAGGCCCCTTTCATACTTGTGCAACCTGAAAGTTGCGTGACTTTGACACAACTTTGACATGACTTGAGGCAATGCCTGTGTAATCTTGAGGTCTATGGACCTCAAGTCACATCAAAGTCGGAGTCTAAGTCAGTGGCGGCTGGTGAAGTTTTTAAGATGTGGGGGGGAGGGCACTAGACCCCGACCACCCTTTGACCCCTCCCACTTCTCACAAGCCACACCCCTTATAGAATCCACCAACTCCGTCCCCTGTAGTACATCATATACCAGGCTGTACATTATACACAGGGCTCTGTACATCATTTACCAGACTGCACATTATACACTGGGCTCTGTACATCATATACCAGACTGCACATTATACACCGGGCTCTGTAAATCATATACCAGACTGCACATTATACACCGGGCTCTGTAAATCATATACCAGACTGCACATTATACACCGGGCTCTGTACATCATATACCAGGCTGCACATTATACACAGGGCTCTGTACATCATATACCAGGCTCTACATTACACACGGTTCTAATGACACATCAATCTGTCTGACAGCCCAGTCACACTCCTCATTCACCAGAGAAAAAAAAAACAGGAAACACCAAAAAGGTGCTCGGGAAACAGCAATAGGCAGAGGTCACCGCAGACAATGCAATACAAGAAAGACTAATAAAAAAAAAAAATACAGTCATCACATTTAGGGACTGCAATAATGCAATAGCTTACATGTTTGCCTTTGGTGGTGGGATCAGAGGGATGTCGGTGATCAGGGACAGAGGAATGGAGGTGGGGTGGGGAGTTGGATCAGGGACAGAGGGATGGTGGGTGGAATGGGATCAGGGACAGAGGGATGGTGGGTGGAATGGGATCAGGGACAGAGGGATGGTGGGTGGAATGGGATCAGGGACAGAGGGATGAAGGGTGGGATGGGATCAGGGACAGAGGAATGGTGGGTGGGATGGATCAGGGACAGAGGGATGGATCAGGGATAGAGGGATGGATCAGGGATAGAGGGATGGTGGGATGGATCAGGGATAGAGGGATGGTGGGATGGATCAGGGACAGAGGGATGGTGGGTGGGATGGATGAGGGACAGAGGGATAGTGGGATGGATCAGGGAAAGAGGGATGGTGGGATGGACCAGGGACAGAGGGATTGTGAGATGGATCAGGGATGGATGGTGGGTGGGATGGATCAGGGACAGAGGGATGGTGGGATGGATCAGGGACAGATGGATGGATGGTAGGTGGGATGGGATCAGGGACAGGGACAGCTAGCACAGTGAAGCTGATGGCAGATTAGCCTAGTGTTATGTTTCCTGGAGAGCTCGGCTGTGTCAGCTGCAACTGTTCTGTGCCTGAATGGCTGTGACAGGGACGCTCAGTAGTATGCACAGATCTCCTGTTCACTGAGTTAGTGAACTAAATATCAAAGCTTCCTGGCGCGCTCTGCTCCATGCAAAGAACGTAGCTGCAGACGTCACTTCTGGTTTTCGTTTAGCCCACGAATTCCGGAAGTAACTTCTAAATGTAAACAACAATGCTCCCGTCCGTAGTTATTCTACGGGCGTAAGCTAATCGGCGCTTTGCATTGCGCCACAAGGCGGGTTAAATGCCCGCAAATGAAGCGCCATGGATGCAATCTTGTGATTGCATCGATGTGGCGCTTCTCATAGTGCACTGCGACCGGCACCACAGTGCACTATGTTAAATTACTTTATTTATTTTTTAAACGTCTTAAAGGGCCCGTTTTTTTTGTTTTGTTTTTTTCTGACACTACAGGAGGGGGGGGGGGGCGGCGCCCAGGCGCCCCCTATGGACGGGCCGCCACTGGTTGAAGTCACACAGATATGAATGGTACTGTCAGGGCTGGCTTAGCTCTTCCTTCTCTGGGCTGGCCACTCAGCTGTCGGCTAATTGCCAGCTCTCCTCTCTCTCCACAGTTACCAACTGTTCCTGATGATGCTCGTCTGACCTGCCTACTTAAAGCCTTCCAGCTCACTTCACCTCTGCCTTCGGAGGAGGAGGAGGAGGAGGAGGAGGAGGAGGAGTCTCGTCTTGCAGCCTTTAGATGGTTGCATGCCGGATACGATGGTGGATTACCGTGGGAGGGGGCCGGGAGCTCACAAAAACACAGCCTTACTCTGCCATGTCCAGGCCACGCCCCCCGTGTATAGTGTGTGTGCATACTGTGTGGCTATAATCTATTGCCCGGGGCCCCATGAGTTGTCAGTCCGCCCCTGGGTCTAATAAACCCCTGTCACAGCCCATGCTATCACAAGGGGTATTGTTCATCCCTTGTGATGTCAATAAAGTTGATAAAAATAAAGGTTCATTGTTAAAAGTGTATTTAAATGAAATAGATATTAAAACAAAAAAATTAAAGCTCCCCAAACATGCACAGTGGTCCTACCCAACACATGTGCGGTATCGCCGCAAACGGCAGAGTGAGAGCAATAATTCTAGCAGCAGACCTCCTGTGTAACAATAAACTGGTAACCTGTAAAGGCTTTCTAAATCATTGCCTATGCATAATTTAATGTTTCCTGCTTTGTCACTATTCCATGGACATCCACAACTTTAAAGCATGACATGTTTGGCATCTATTTACTTGGTGTGACATCATCTTTTATAGTTTACCAAAAAATAGGGTGTTTGTGTGCACTAAAATTCATTAAAGTATATTTTTCCCCAAAAATTTGAGCTTAAAAAAATGCTGTGTAAATATTGTAAAAAATCGCAATACCCATATTTTTTCTCTAGGGCCTCTGCTTAAAAATGTTTGTGGGTTCTAATAATTTGGCAAAAAAAACAAACAAACAAACACATTATTTTGATAATTATTAGAGAAATATCAGCTGGCCTTGGTGACAAGTGGTTTAAAATTCAATGACACTTCTTCTTTTTTTTTTTTTTTTTTTGCTGCAATAAATCTCAACATACCACATCTGCATATTACGTTCACTTGTTTTGAAAAACACCATAAAACACATGGGATCTCCTGTATCTATGGTTTAATGTTAATTGTATTACTTTTGGGAGGTGGTGAAAATGACAATGTATCCACAAGGTGGGATTTGTCTGCGAAACAAACACTGCAGGGAAAGTCTTGCTGTGGAAAGACTATAAATTATCAACAAATCAAGACAATTGGCCTCTTCAGAGATTCACTGCCGCCGCATATTTTTCAATTCAATTATTTTCGAGAACCATACGGAACTCATGTAATAGAGACCATCATTTCTACAAAAAAAAAAAAAATCTTATTTTAATGCACAGGTAATGGAGAATTGTTTTACAATTATTTTACAAATATTATTACTGTTCTACATCTACTTTCAGTGAAATGTATTTTCATAGAGAGACATAAAAGCTGCTGTGTGTGTGTGTGTGTGTGTGTGTGTGTGTGTATATGTGTATATAAGTTGTTTATATTATTACTATTTGTTGTAAAATTTGGTTGAACTTAAATCAAATCATTAAGAGCTCACACAAAACATAATAATGTAACTTCAGAAGTTGTTTTAATTATTTGAGTTTGCAACTTTTTTAAAAATACAAGGTGATACTTCCATGAAGGTCCTTGCTTAGGTACCTCCTGCTACGAGAAAGAGATACTAAAACTGGTGCGCACAGAATCTGGTGCAGATGTGCATAGTAATCAATCAGCTTCTTGCTTCAGCTTGTTCAGGTAAGCTTTAAAAATGATTATTAATAATTATAATAATAATATTATATACGACTTATATAGTGCCAACAGTTTACACAGTGCTTTACAATGTATAGGGGGGACAACACAATTACAGTACAGTTCAATACAAAATGTACAGGAGGGCCCTGCTTGTAGAGCTTACATTCTAAAGGGAGGGGGTGGTGATACAAAAGGTAATGCAGAGAATGATTTGATGTGGGAAAATAAAACCTAGAAGCTGATTGGTTACTGTGCACAGCTTCACCGGATTCTGTGTGCACTAGATTTAGTACACCTCCCCCAATGTGACAACTGTCTCCTATTTGTGCCCCTAGATTGTCACTGGTCACAGTATGTAAAAACAAAAGGTTATTTCTTAATTTTCCAAAAAATTGTGACAAAAATGTACAACTTCAAAAAACTCGCCACGCCGCTTACTAAATGCTTTGGGCTGTCTGCATTCCAGAAATGGGTAATTTGGGGATAGTTGTACTGTCCTGACATTTTTTAGCCTCAAGAAATGATAGGCCATCAGTATAGCCGGATTGATACATTTTCAGATATGCACCATAGTTTGTGGACTCTATAACTTTCCTACAGACTAAATATGCATTGATTTGTGTTATGTTCACTTAAAAAATATAGCATAATACATTTAGGCCTAAATTTATGAAGAAAGATGATTTATTTTCTTTATTTTGATTTTATTTTTAGAGACTAGGAAAAACGCTTTTTGGTAAAAAAAAAAATATATATTCTAAATCCCCCAAACATGATATCTTTTCTGAAAAAGGCCCTGTGGAATAAAATGGTGGCAGTTGCAATTTTTTATGCTACATGATATTTGCAAACCAAAAGCTAATTTTCAAGAAAAAGTACACTAAAATTAATTTTAGCGCACACAAACACAATGAAATACCCACATTTAATAAACTATGATTTTGCATTGATTGTAATAGATATCAAACATGCACAACTCATAATTGCGTGCACCCGAGAAATGGGTACAAACTATGGTATCTACATTTTTGTCATAGGTGACTCTTTTTGACATGTGTGTGACAAATTTTAATATTTCCTCAGGCAGCAAGTAGTTAAGGAAACCCTGTGTTGCAACCAGCTTTTAAAAATTCCAGACTCTGTCTCTAATACTTCTGGAATCACTGACCTGTATCAAGTCTGCGGTAAGTGAAATTAACGTGAAATATTGAAAATACTGGATCAACATCACAGCCAGACATATTCAAAAAGAGGTCAGCAATGGCAATCAGTTTGTGTTTCTGTCATGATAGATTTACTTTAGCCTGCTGTGAGCCTGAAGTGCATTTGGTGCCTATCTCCAAAACAGTAGCCAGCTTCCTGTTTGTGTTACATGACTCTTTTTTTATATCAGCATCAGTGCTGGTTTCATTGACAAGATGGTTCACACCTATGCATATTTGTAGGCTGCGTTTGTATGGGCACAGCAGCCCATTCAAATGAATAGACTGCTGTGCCTGCATTCCACAAAAAATAAGTGCATGCACCTTTTTCAAAAACGCAGCCACAGGAAAATCTTATGGTCTTTTTAACCATGCAATTTCCCTGTGGTTAGTGCACCCGCACTGCGATTTTACATGCATGGGGGTGCTATTCAGAATGAAAGTCAGCCCCCCGCGTTTTCACAGAGCAACACATTTGCACTGTGGGTGGTTGCAGTAATCACTGTAATTCAAGCACCTGCAGCCAAACGCTGAAGTGTGAGCCAAGCCTTAATATTGAAGAGTATCTAAATCTAAAAACAAAAATGTAATATATTGCAGCCTACCAGTCCTTAGACCTGGTGTTAGCATTTGTTTTCTTTTTCTAGGTTTAGGTACAGCAATTTAGACCAATGTAAGTATGTACAGTAATCCAATCAGAGAAATCTTTGCATTAATTGAGAAAATGCAAAGTGTTCTCTGAATTGTGCCCATGCTGAGTGAGCAAATGCCTGTGTTCACTAAGAAGTAGAGCAGTCCCCCGACAAGGGACCCAGAAACTAGCAGTAATCACTACTATTAGTACCTACTACAGTGAAGGCCCCTTGACTCCCTGCCTCCTAGGGAAAGGGAGCCCTGACTGCTGGAAGTTTGGCAGCTACGTGGGTGTGAACCAAAACAGGGGGTTTTAGTTGCTCCAATGGGATTGGCCATTGAGGTACGAAGTGACTGGGTGGAGCCTGAACTCTAGAAAAAGGCTACACAAGGGCACATCCCACTACTCTGAAGAGATCCTGACGTCACAAGAGTTGGACAAGTGCTGAAGACGTCACCCAAGTTTTACTGCCCCTGCGGCCCTATCTGGATTCGCCATGGATGTGGACGCAGTGGTCGCCCGGGTTAGTGATCTTCTTTTAAGAGGTCAGACTGACTGGCTCTTCCCTCTTCTCAGAGGTGAGACTGTTCCCCCTGTTCCCCTTGATTTTTCCTTTGAGCAAAGGCTGCCATCTTCCAGGGCTGGTAGAACCACCCACCCTCCCTCCAGTCCCAGTCCTCCCAGAGCCCCAGTTCGGGGTGCCAGACCTGCCTGCAGTGCTGTAGCTACTGGCATTGATGGCACTGGTTTCTCTTTCCACCCACTCCCCTTCCCGCCACTCTGTCCGAGGCTCTAGAAGCTCCTCCCACCGCAGCCACGGCTCTCTCAGCACACCACCTGCCCTGCAGCACCTCCCTCATTCCAGGAGTTCATCTGACCTACCGGTGTCTGCGGGCCATCCTCCAATGCCAGTGGTGTCCCCTTCCATGCCTGCTCCTGAGGCAATCTTCGGTGTACATCTCTCGGTGCCCTGCAGGGCGGAAGCTGCTCCAGGTCCTCTCCTTTCCTCTCCACTGATACCACTCTATTCATCCTTTTGGATTTGAGCTTTTCCCAGAGCTCTTGCGTCAGTTTTTCTTGTTTATTCAAATTCTTCCAACCTCAGCGTGTTTCAGTTTCTGCGGGTCTTTCGCCTTTCACGTTTGGGCCTACCTCCTGCAAAATTTTCCACACACTCCTTTCACATTTGCACAGCCGCCACTGCCCATGGAATGGGTTTTTCTGACGAGGAGCTGCAATGACTGGGTAGATGGGATAAATCTTACTTTTCCCTATATGGTCATCCTCATCTTTTGTTTGGATTTTAGGTTCCTCCCCAGCATTGGTTTGGATCATCAGTGATTCACTTGTTTACTGGGCCACTCGTTGTGCCTACTACTGTCACTATGGGAGGAGCCCATAAATGATATTGGCCTCAATATTTTTAATTTGGGGCTCATTGATATGGAGTGGGCTTTGGGTACGGTGAACCACTGATTTGCGTTTTACCTTGCCAGCGATGGATATTGATTTATGGGCCATGCCCACAAGTTTGTCTGGGATCATTTTAATGCCTGTCTTGCACTGATGGTGGAGACAGGCCTCTTAGCCCTTGTACACACGGTCGGACATTCCGACGGAAAATGTCCGCTTGGACCGTGTGTGTGTGTTCCATCGGACTGTTTCCGTCGGAATATTCTATAAAACTTTCTGACAACATGATCCGATCGGACTTTGTCCGATTGTGTGTAGAGAATTCCGATCAGACAAAGTGCCGCGCATGCTCAGATCAAATTCCTAGACCAAAGCTATTGGCTACTAGCCTGAACGTAGTCCCGTCGTAACAAAATAACGTCATCACGTTACGTACGATCGGATTTTCCGACAACTTTGTCCGACCGTGTGTATGCAACACAAGTTTCGAGCAAAATCCGTCAGACAAAATCCGACGGATTTTGTTGTCGGAATGTCCGACCGTGTGTACAAGGGCTTAGACTGTCAGTGTTTTGTTATGAATGCTCATGGTATAACGGTGACTGGCATTGTTATATAGTATTTTTAATATTGTTAAAGTTGGTAAGTTCAAAAAAAGCTATGACCTTGCCCTAATTCCAACTTAAATCAGTCTGTCTTTTGGGGGGGTAAGGTATTGGTATGTAATAGCTGGTAAAACGGCACCTAAGCTTCTCGGCAGTCATGGTTTCCAGCTTCAACAGGGCTCCCAAAAGAATAACACATACTATATATACTTACACTTACACATACTATGCTGGACCAATGTGACTATGAAAAAATAGGCATACCTAAACTTCAGCTTTAATTGAGCAGTAAGGCCAAAGCTCCTTTGCCCCTACTTTTCCTGTGGGTCACAGAATTGACCCATATTCATCTAAAGTCCACTGTTGGCTGACGTCACTAAGCTGGTTCAGGCTCTTGAAAGATCCCAACTAGATCCATTCAGATTCCTGACCGGAGCTGGCTCAGCCTCTCAGTGAACCAAGAGCCTAAGTCAGCTGTTCCTGCCCCACCCCCTCCACAGCACAGCACTCCAGTAAGCACTGGAGGAGCATTGAAGACAAATGCAGCATTGGACCAGTGCTGCATCCACCTAGGTGAGTATGTATGTTTTAAAAAAAATTCCCATACTTCCCTTTTTGAGCCTTTTTTCCTTTTTTCAGCTGGGGATTCTGCCAGTAACACATTTCCAGTCCAAAGGTGACAATAACCATGCATTCTTCTGCATCAGGACAACAGAAACATGATCTCACTTTCCTATTGACCATAGCATAAAGGTGTATGGTTCTGTAGTCCTCAGAGAAAATTTTACTTAATAGTCAGCACAGACAGAAAGTACAGGAACTTATCTGTTCACAAGATTTCTGGCACAATCAACAAAAATTGTTTTAACCTAATAAAGAAACACATTCAGTGGTATATTTACAGAACAAAGGGGAGCAAATAAGATAGGATTGTTGGGTTTGCATAAATCCTAAACAGTAATGATTAGGGCTAATTTTTCATTACATATATCAATTTCTTTTTTAAATAGTTTTAAACAGAATCATTAAAATCCTATAAGCTTTAACATGGCATTTTAGACTTTTTTTTTTTTTTTTAAATCTTATTAAAGTGGAATTAAATGCACCCCAAAAAAGTGCAAGTTAGAAATGTTCAACAAATGTTATTAACTTCCTAATTGGACATACTGATGTTGTTTCATGTGGTGTTTTCATTTACATTCTTCCCACTAGTACATGCTCAATGTATGCTACATTCAAGGCATGCCTCCAGTGGTCACATCTGTTTTCATCAGATCTCAACCGATCTTTCAAGCACTCAAATGGCTGGTGTCATAGCTGGTCACGGGTGCAGCACCAGGTCATCTGGAGATCTAACTAGAGGCTAAGATGACACCACCTTCCGCTGCAAAAGAAGGTATGGTTCTGCTTAAATCTGCAAGTTTCATTAAAATTATCCCTAGTGGTCCTACCATTAAAAGCTATTGAACAGGCATTGCCGGTGGCAACTGTCTTCCAACTGTGCCCTTGAATTGTCACTCTATCACATGCACCCCTGATGGAGACTACAAGCAGTCCTGCTGACATTGGCATGGTCCAAAATTGTCAATTTAAGGAAGCTGATCCAGATCCATGACATGCAGTCAACATTGAAGCCTGTTCTTGTAGATAGTCAGTGGCTAATGTCCATGGAACCAGGGGCAATCCACCTGAGCTATTCCCTCAGATGCATGTCACTCTAAAAGAGCATCTTTGTGGAGTAAAGAAAGCAATTTTGTGGGTAATGATTGTTGTCAGCTTGTCATGCATGCTCCTATCAGAATGGCATCAGAAGATGATGTCAAAGTGCTTCAATATACAGAACTAGGGTCATTGACAGTCAGTTACATGTGCACTCTTAGTTACTTTAATATGCTGTCCCAGTCTTGGCACCAGACAGCTGATTTCAGAACAGGGCTGAGCCAGGAAGTTACTGGATGGTCTTCAGCTGATACCCTTCAACCAGAACCTGAATCTGTTCCTGTGATATGCTTAAACTTTGCTGACTCAGCCTATCCTGAACTCATCTCTGCTCTGATTTCTTGCTGTTACCTGGCTTGATCCTACCCCCACCTCATTGCTGATTACCCTTTAGAGATTTTCCTATTAAAGCACATGTTCAAGTTGCATTAGAGTCTTCTGCCAAAAGGGAGCTTCCGTAAGCTGAACTTCCTGGCCCCTGTACCACTCTCTGCCCTCTCATCTCCTGTTCTCCATGCTAGAAGTGATTGGACTGGAGGTATAAGGGAAGGCCTCTTGTCGCCTTTGCCTCTAACCAGGTATGTGATAACTCCTATTGGCTCTAAGCCTGCCTATCAGGACTGAAGGAGTCAAACAGTCAACTGAAGGAGTACATATGACAGGCTGCTAATTGCATGGTGGAAGAGTATTGTTATCAGCCTACAACAGAAAGTGCTGTTACTGTCAGAATCTTTAGGTAAGAAACTTTAGAAAAGGTCCATAAAAATATAAAAATGGTATACGGTGAGGTTTGATGTCAAACTTACTTAAAAAAGATGTTGGTAATATGTTTACTCATCTTTACGACACTATTGGGGGAGTACTGCGATCTCCGTGAGTGGTATAAATACCTTTAGATGTTAGACTTTATAATTTAGCATGAGAGTGCCTAAAGTGATATTAAACACACACACTTTTTAACCAGCCACAAGCCTACTTTTGTCACTTGTTGCTTACAAGTTAAAATCAGTATTTTTTGCTAGAAAATTACTTAGAACCCCCAAATATATATATATATTTTTTAGCAAAGACCCTAGGAAATAACATGGTGATCGTTGCAATATTTTATGTCGCATGGTATTAAAAAATGAGAAAACAGTAATGTTAGCCCAGTTTTTTTGCATATTGTGAAACATGATGTTACACAGAGTAAATAGATACCTAACATGTTACGCTTTAAAATTACACGCACTTGTGGAATGGCGACAAGCTACGGTACTTAAAAATCTCCATAGGCGACATTTAACATTTTTACCAGTTAACTGTTTAGAGTTACAGAGGAGATCTTTTTGCTAGAATTATTGCTCTCGCTCTAACAATCATGGCGATACCTCACATGTGTGATTTGAACACCGGTTACATTTGTGGGCGCGACATATATATGCGTTTTTTTTGGTGCGTGAGCTCGCAGTGCGGGGTCGCATTAAAATTCTTTTTTATTTTAGAATTTTGTAAATTAAACACTATCAATTAAAAAAAAAAATTATCACTTTTATTGCTGTCACAAGGAAAGTAAACATCCCTTGTGATAGTAATAGGCGATGACAAGTACTCTTTATAGAGGTATCGGGGGTCTAAAACATCCCTCCTTTGCACTTCAAAGTATTCAAAACGTCCAAAATCTATTTTTTTTTTTTAATCAGTGTCATTAGTCAGCCAGTTTTTTGCAGAATACAGAAAACAATTCCCATAGGCACTGAGTGGATATGAACAACATGTAATACAACAATTATTGACAATTTTAATTATGTGGACCTAAAATTGTGATTTTAGGTCCAATTTTATTTTGAATCCCTTCCGCAGACAGTACTTGTCACTGGACAGTCAATAAGGTGTTATCTCTTCAACATAGACACAAGCAGCTAAAAAAATACAATTTCTCACTCTCACTGTAATTTTTTAAATAAATCAAGGACATGAAATATCTTGCATGGACTTGGCTGTATGTTTGTATGTTCATCTATTACCCTGAATTAATTTTGTCTAATTTATTCTTTTATTCCTAGAAATAATGAATTCCACTAATCAGCACAAAGTCCTAGATTTCACTCTCTTGGGATTGGCCAGTTTCCCCAGGCTCAGTATAACACTATTTATTCTCCTTCTCATTATCTACATTCTTATATTGCTGGCAAACCTGTCTATCATAATGGCAGTCCATTATGAAGCAAGTCTCCATTCAGCCATGTACTATTTTCTAAGTAGGTTATCCCTTGTAGACTTGTGCTATGCTACAGTGACCGTTCCCAAAATTCTGGCAGACTTCCTTTCCAAAACCAACACAATCTCCTTCAATTCCTGTATCACTCAGCTGTTCTTCCTGCATTTCTTTGCAGGGACTGAGTGCATTCTCCTAACGGTCATGTCCTATGACCGCTACATCGCTATCTGCTACCCCTTGCACTATTCCAGTATTATGAACAAGACTGTCTGTCTTTGGCTCGAGTTTGTTTGTTGGGCCATCAGTTGTTTACATTCCATAATTCAGATCATCATGACATGTCAACTGAAGTTTTGTGGACCAAACCAAATAGACCATTTCTTCTGTGACATCCACCCTTTGTCCGTGCTGGCATGTTCAGATATTTTCATCATAGAAATAATATATGTGTCCAACAGTGGCCTGATTTCTGTGCTTTGCTTCCTTGTGCTACTTATGTCATATATGGGTATCATTAACACCATACTTAAAACTCGATCTGAAGAGGGCCTAGGAAAAGCCTTTTCGACTTGTGCTGCACACCTTACTGTTGTTATACTTTTCTTTGGGTCTAGTGTCTTTATATATTTAAGACCCTCTGTATCATATAAAGTAGATAAAGTGGTGTCTGTATTTTATACAATGGTAACGCCCCTACTGAACCCAATTATTTACACGTTAAGAAATAAAGAGGTAAAGACCGCCATCAAATCAATTTTGGACAAGAAATAACTACAAAAAGAACAATAAATAGAATAAACATGGAATAAATTAGATAAATATAAATATACGTATATTCAAAGATATACTACTCTCTATTAGCCTAGCGTTCATTGTTTAGCAAATGCAGTACTGCACAAAAGTTTTAGGCACACTGATAAAAAGGATTCTGTTGGCTTGTAATTTTAACATAAAAATGTTATAATTTTCAACATAAAAATAAATGTTAATTAATATTTTGATATTTTAAGTACCGTACGTAATTTTCATTAGTTCTTAAGCACCTTTTACATTTACAAAAATAATGTATAATACTGAGTAATCTAGACAAAACTTTTTTTTTTTTTTTATATTTTTTATTAATTTTTCAAAAATAGATACAAGCATCTTAGACAGGTATAATTATAAGATTGTAGCAAGAAGCAGTGATGTTCATAGTTATCACATCGTAACATATATATATAAGCAACGTAATCAAACTATTATTACAAAAACACAGTTTACATCATTGAGGTATAATATATGTATAGTCAATCATATATGTATAAACTCTGTTAAGATGTGTTGATGTTTACGCGGGTATGCATACATTTTTATGCAGAACTTTACCATTCGTAAAATAAATCATCACAACCTAAATAAGGATACAAAAAAAGCAAGGCTACAAGTCCAGAATTTAGATGGACACACTAAGTTTTCTTGTTAAATTTTTCCCATACGGACCACTGGGCTATTACTTTCTTTTGGTTTCCCTCTCTCCATGACATTGTTTTTTTGTATGCACAGGAATCATTAACCAATTGTATGACTTCTTTAATTAGTGGAGGTGATGTTGATTTCCAGTGACGAGCTATAACCAAACGGGCAGCGTGAAGGATATGCAAAACCAGGGTGTGGCAGTTGCTAGGGTAAATATCCAGGTCTACACTTAGGATAGCTTGTTTAGGTTTTAATTTGTTGAGTATACCTGTCAGTCCAGCTATTAAATTTGAAATTACTGCCCAGAAGCTTTTCAAAGAGATACAAGACCATACCATATGTATTAAATTGCCAACTTGGCCGCAGCCTCTCCAGCATAAGTTATTCAATGCTTTGTTGTAGGTTGCTAATGTGTATGGCGTCTTGTACCACCTGAGAAGCATCTTATGAGCTACCTCCTTGTAATTAGAACATTTAGTATGGGCATTATTGAGTCTAAGTGCACGGCGCCACTGCTCTCGGGATATAGTTGTTTTTAGTTCTGATTCCCATTTCTGGAATTGTTTAGGGATGTCTAAGTGCGTTTTGCTATTTAATAAGTTATAGATACATGAAATACCTTTTTTCCTAGTAGAACCCACTGTCCACAATTTATGAACTTCTTCTGGGATGTCAATAATATGTGCAGATGCTGCTTTCAAGATATGCAAAATTCTTGCATATGTTAAAAACTCTGTGTGTGGTAGGGAGTATGTAGATTGTAAATTTACAAATGATTTCAACCTCTGTTTATCATACAAGTCTGCTACGACCCGAATGCCTGCTTCTTCCCAATTGTGGAGCGATAAGTTTGGCGCAATTAAGAGGAGAGTGTTGATAGGGATTTGTGTTGTTACTTGTTTAACGTGAGGATTTTTAACTTGTCTAAAATAGTTCCAGGCTTGGAGTGTTGCAGTAATCGTGGGGTGAGTACCCCATAGTTTCCGAATAGTGAGTGCTGTAGTCAGTAGTAAGTTTTTCATATCCCCCTTTTGTATATATGCTTGTTCTGCTTTGCTCCAATGTATTGGTTGTGTCGTACCATGCTGCTGCTTGGGCCAGAATCGCTGCTATGTGGTAGTCTTTTATGAGTGGGACTCCCATGCCTCCCGCTTCTTTGTGTTTCGTGATGATAAACTGATGGCACCTAGCTCTCTTCCCTTCCCATAGGAATTTGGTCAGAATGTTTTGCATCTTAGAATAAAAGGAGGCTGGTAGATGGATAGGGAGCACTCTAAAGTAGTATAATAATTTAGACAAAACTTTTAAGATATGTGCATTTCCATATTCTAATTGAGTTACATTTACTTAAAAAAAATATCTTTTCATTTGACTGAAATTGCGGGACGCATATGTTTGCCAAACGTGCAGCCGCATGAATTTGATGTCTTTTGGGACTTTGAAAGCCTGCACAAGTCAGTTCCCATACATTTGAGGCCCATCAGGACAAAAGAGCACCACTAGTGACAATAATTTTTCCAAGTCACTACAAAGTGTAAAAATGTCTTATATTGTTTGGATAAGCTTTCAATTATGAGACGAATTTCCTTAATTATTTCTGAGTCAGCTTAAATCAAAATGTGTGTTTTATTGTACACACCAAAGTAGAAAAATAATACTTACAAAAATAGTATAATGATGCAAAAGAATGTGTTGCTTCATATATGATTAAAGTTCTAGTATAATCCGTACATTCGTTTCAAAGATAGAAGAATTCTTAGCATTAGACCATGTGCTCATGGAATCTAAAATGGCTGAATAACCCTTTGTATGCTGAAGAGTAGTCTGTGTGCTGAGATTGATGTTGTGCCTCGAGCAGGCTGGATGAAAGAGAGACAGTCTCCAAGCAAACTTTTGCTTATATGAACTCAAAGCTTCTAAATTCGCACCAAAAGAAATACACCCTCCTTCTGTTCAGAAGTGGGGGTTACTTTTCACATCTGGTATTCTTCAGATACACAGACTGACTATTCTAATGACAGGAAATGGGGGAAGAGAACCTTATGCCGCATACACACGGGCGGACTGTATGGCCTACTTAGTCCGTCAAAACACATTTCAGCGGACAGTTCGCTAGTGTGTGGGCTTCAGCGGACTTTTTCAGCGTGCAGTCTGGCGTACTAAGTATATCGGATTTTTCGAAATTCTGTCCGTCATACTTTGGTTTCAGCGGACAATCCGCTCGTGAGTTTTAAAATAGTGACACTTAGCTGTCCAGCGCGCCCGCGATGTCGGCACCCGAAGCCGATCTCTAGGTCGCCTGTCGGGTCCTGCCACCGCCATCTTGGGTATGGGAATCAGGAAATGGAGCCTTTCGGCTTAATTTCCCGGTTCCCTACTGCGCATGCGCGAATCGCGCTGCGCAATAAGGACGCTCCCCGCTGCCTCTGGGATCTGTGTGTTTCCCAGCAGGCAGCGGGGCACTTGCGGGAAGGGGCGGGCACTTGCGGAAAGGGGTGTAAGTTACGCCCCTTTCCACAGAGAGCTATCCCGGAAGATAATCCAGGTAACTGCACCCCCCTCCCCCCTGAAAGGTGCCGATTGTGGCACCGGAGGGGGGAGGGTTCCGATGAGCGGAAGGTCCACTTTAGGGTGGACCTCCGCTTTAAGCAAAATATCTGTTACATAGGAAAATGTCTTTAAAAGCATATATAAGATTTACAATATCCATCAAAATCCTGACAGATTATAGATGTTTACTAATCCAGTTCATCATGTCACCATCTGGAGATTATTAATTCAAAGTGGTCAATCACACAATTATAGGGAATTCATATTCTGAATAAAGTATAATAAAGCCAAATTAAATTTGAGATATTAAGAATATAACATTCCCCTCTGAAATATGAATACTAATCATATTTTCAAGTATAAACCATTTAAACATTCATGTAACAATCATGCCGACTTTGATCCAATAACTCCAAATGTTCTGTCATTTGTAACTGAATTTGTAACTCCAAAACCCATTCTCCTTTTAAGTTTATTTTGCAATAAATCATCTTCTTTCCTAATTTCACTTCTAATTCAATAATATATTTTTTTCATTCTAAACATCAAACATAACTGGAATATAAGGAATAACATAATAATAATAAAAAGAATAACAATAGGATGTGATAAAATATTTCCTGCTGCTGTGCTGAAGTTATCAAAGTTTTTGCCCAAATTGATACACTATTACTGAATTTTTTCACCAATTACTTCCTAAAAATTCTGACCATTGATGTGATATTTCTTGCAAATTACCTTGTTCATGTTTAAACAATACTTCTACATTCTGCAATTCCTTAGCCAGAGCTATTAATAAATCTTTATCCTTTTAAATTACATTTGCCCATTTTTTCCCATGGAAATTCATCTATTTGGGAAGTATTGTACTGTGTAGGAAGAGCGCTAATATTTTTCATGAACATATTTGTTAAATTTGTTCTCAACCCATTAACACTTATTGCAACAATTTCTCCTTCTATACAATTCAAATGATTAAGGTTTTCTGTATTTGTACAAGTAGAGAAAAATGTTTTAACCCTTTCTGAATCTGACATGATCTGAAAACAAACCTTCTTTTTATCTACACGAGTAATTAATTAAAAAATTGTTTCAACTGTTTCTATTCTCGCTGAACATAATGTGTGATTATGATAACAAGAATGAAATATACTTTTATCTTGATTAGGTAAACAAATAACTTTAGACTGGAGTTGTAAACATGATGACAGATCTAATTGTTCTATTTCAGAATTTTCATTGTTAAATACAAAATCTGTATATTGTAATTTATAGTATAATAATTGTGTATTGCTGACAGGTAATCCCAAAACAGTGATTGGAACCAAAAATTGTTCTTCTCCAGCTATTGGAATCATAGAAGAACTATAACATACATCCTGTTTGCATCCTATCCCGAGTTATTCCACTCTGAAATGCTTGCGCAATTATTTTAAAATTAGTGGAATATTCAGTCTGAATCTCTAAGCATGCTCTGGCTATGAGAATGTTGTTCACTTATCATCAAATCAAGAGTAATATTTTGAAGATGTAAAATAGATGGACCCATGATATTAGCTGTTTTAATAACCATATTTTCTAAAATTTGATTTTAAATGTTTTTGTATTTTAATACCATTACTCCCCACTAAACCAGTGGTATCTAGATCAGACTTTAAAGTATTAATATCCATACTATTTGTTATACTCCCAATTGTGGCAATCCCTCCTAAAATACCTTAAACAATACCATGCTTATTTCTGTTATGATTTCTATTATTAATCCCAAACCATCTCTCAATACCCAATTCCATATTAACCAAATGTCCTTGACATTGTGGAAACCTTGTAGAAATCTTCCACTCTGAAACATTAAAGTTCCACAAAATAATGACAAACTTTCCTTCTCTCAAAAGTTCTGGGTTGGAAATGGTTAATCTGAAAAGGAGTTGCAGAGAAACTTTTCTTAACACACTGAGTTTTCCTTGAAGACATTACAATAACACTTGCCTTAGCATATTTCTCCAGATAATTTCCTATTGATATGCAACATTCATATATACCAGTTTCATTCAAAGATACTCTCATTTGTTGATAAACAAATGTATAATTGTTCCAATTCACACTACCAAAAATTCCTTTATGAATTATGATAGTAGAACTGTAAAGAAAACTACCCAAAAACTCATCATTCCTTTTTGTCATATGCATTAATAATAATAACTCTATCATTTTTGTCCTTTGTAATGATATCAATGTTCTTATTTTTTAGTTCATCTGTATTGACATCAGTGTCTATATCTCTTTTATTTCTGAATAATGCAAGATCTTTGTTTTGTAGTTCTTCAATCCTGTTAACCTCTGCATATCAGTTTGTGATATATTTTACCACAGATAAAATTGTCACCAGGGAAAAGATAAATCCTGTGATGATGATAAATTTTCTCTTTAAAACTTTTTTCTTTTGTTGAGCTGACATCTTTTCTTCTTTTTGGAATCCATGATTCCTCCAGGTTAGATTTTTATAATTCCTTCCTGAAAAAAAGGAATGCAGCATCATTATCTCGGCATATACAATTTGTTATACCCACATTTTTATTTTTACATACATTTTTCACTGAACTGAGAAGGTATTTGTACCCCTTGAACATCCAAGATGTCAAATGGAGCTTCCCAATTACTTTTCCATGTTCCAACTCCTGAAACTTTAGCTCCGCCTGTGATGTGCATCTCACCATCTCTGGGTGTGGCCTTACATGTGACAATTCTTTAATCACCATTTTTCTTTCTGTCTTAGACTTGTGCTAACAACATCTAATTTTAATTAAAATAAACCTTTCCGTTCTTGGTCAACTTGATAGACTGCTCATCTTGTACAAAAGATAATTTTGGTTTAATAACAAAATGTTACAAGAACAATATCAATTGTAGAATATCAAAAATTGATTATTCTTACAATGAAGATTAAATCCGATATGTGTGTAGACGTAAAGACAATTCTTCATGCTGTATATGTGTCTTGTGTGTGCTGGAGTGAAAATCTCCCTGGAATGTGTGCCCTCCAGTAATTGACTGTATCCTCTCCTGTTACAAGATTCTACTCCTAAACACCAACTCCCACCTTTTTTCTTTTTAAGACTAGCTTAAAAGTTCCGCTGGGCTATACTGTTACACAGAATGCCCGCAAATTTTGAATAAACAATTTCTCTCCCACCTTTCTAAAAAGATGGGTGTTACTCATTCTAAAATTCCCAAGGGTAGGCCTATGAGTACTATGTATAAAAACATTTTAAACATATACAATATAAGTTTCCTTTTTACCTTTAAAACAAATACTACATATCAGTATATATACAAATTATTTCTTAATAATCTCCTAATCAAGAAATATTGTAATATAAAAGACTTATATTTATAGCTAACACAATGACACTTTTTATCATGAATTAACTTCCTTTCTCAACTAGAAATGTGTGGAGAGACCATTTTTTTTGCATAACATCTGCAACCATTTTGACTTCTCTATTGCCTCTCTTTGAGGTGAAAACAAAAAAAAGTTCATGGGGAAACACAAGCGGCATTTTCCTTCCTTTCATTAGTTCAAAAGGAGAATACTTTCTTACACCCATTAAAATGAATGGAAGAGTTTGCTATTATACCCAAACTGGAAAAAAAAACATGATTAATCAACATCCCAACAATTGTTAAAGCATCATCATTAGTGAATCCCACCTGTAGGTGTTGTGGTATATGAAACACAAAAACCCTTTTAGTCATGACACAAGATCCTATGGCAAAGAAATCACCCCTTCACATTCCTCTACAAATAAGGAATTCTGTGTGTCTATTTTCTTCACAACATAAATTTTAACCATTCAGGATGAAATCACTAATTCTCCATACAAATCTGCTTTCTTAGCTAATTGAACGTGTCTGTAGTTTCGATTGCCTACAGCTAACTCTCTGTTGTCTTAAACAAAAGGTATTCAGTTGCTAATTGAGTACAAAGCTGTTCTTTTACCCCCCCCCCCCCCCCCCCTTTCAGGTGAACTAAACCTTTCAATGTTCAGCCTGAACAAAACAAAAATAAAAAACATAATAATCACAAGGAAAAAATAATAAAAAATAATAACCCAGAGGATTATCCTTGAAAAAATTAAAAATATATCAAAGTCCTCAATAATATTCCAAATGTCAAAACCAAATCTCTGAAACTCAAATCATAATCTAATTCATAGCAAATAAACATCAACCAGAAAATTCTTACCATCCATGCAGTTCATTTGAGGACTGCTAACATTGTTTTTCACAGTGTTATATGCTACATAATGATACCTTTCCTGTCTTAATGGACTATTTTCAGTTTGCAATCTTTGTATTTGGGTCTTAGAAGGGAAATAAGTTTGATTATTATGACCTTATACTTCAAATTACTACACCAGCATACCGAATACACTTTATAGCACCTTGGCATGGTTTTTGGATAATACAACCTCTTTTGTATATCGTTATTATTATTAGCCAACAAACAAAACCTGGCTATGTGACCCTCTCGTTTGCAAACAAACATTTAAGAGTTACTCTTTTTGCATGAACTTTTCTCTGAGCATATGGCGATGGAAATTTACATTTCTGTTTATAATAAGTATAATAACAACAATAATTAGTATTATTGAAGTCAATTGACTTCCCTCTTTCATTGTCTGATGAAATACTAACAATTGACTCATCAGAAGACTCCATTGTTTCAATTCCTGAGTCAACATCATTAACTCTCACATCTGACTTTGTCACATGTTCAAGAGCATCCATTTTTGTTGAGCAATGAGCATGTGAAAAAGACTGAGCTTGCAATAATTGCTTTCTAAGTAAACTTATGATATTCTCATGTTCAATCTTTTCCTGAGTCAGAAAAGCAATACGACTTTCTTTTTCTTTAAACAATTGCAATAATGCATTCATTTTATGTTCCAATTCAACAATGGAAGAAAGTTGGAAAAAAAACTTGTAAAAATGTCTTATATATTGTTGTATAAGCTTTCAATTACGATTGTGAGACGAATTTCCTTAATTATTTCTGAGTCAGCTTAAATAAAAATGTGTGTTTTATTGTACACACCAAAGTAAAAAAATAATACTTACAAAAATAGTATAATGATACAAAAGAATGTGTTGCTTCATATATGATTAAAGTTCTAGTATAATTCGCTCATTCGTTTCAAAGATGTGCTCATGGAATCTAAAATGGCTGAATAACCCTTTGTGGGCTGAAGAGTAGTCTGTGTGCTGAGATAGATGTTGTGCCTCGAGCAGGCTGGATGAAAGAGAGACCATCTCCAAGCAAACTTTTGCTTATATGAACTCAAAGCTTCTAAATTTGCGCCAAAAGAAATACACCCTCCTTATATTCATAAGTGGGGGCTACTTTTCACATCTGGTATTCTTCAGACACACAGAATGACTATTCTAATGACAGGAAATGGGGGAAGAGAACCTTAGACTTTAAACAAAATATCAGTTACATAGGAAAATGTCTTTAAAAGCATATATAAGATTTACAATATCCATCAAAATTCATCATGTCGCCATCTGGAGATTATTAATTCAAATTCACACAATTATAGGGAATTCATATTCTGAATAAAGTATAATAAAGCCAAATTAAATTTTAGATATTAAGAATATAACACAAAGCCATGCAATGCCATTGAAAGGTAAGAGTGAACATTGAACAAATTATCATTCATGTGCTTTAAATGTTGCTTAACATACCATCCAAAATGTTTATTTTATTTGCAGATTAATATATTTATAATAAATGGTCATACATCCATTGTATACATCTATTCAGACAACTCACTTGTACACACACAAAGTTTGCGCTTACAACATGTGGAAGAACACAACCAAGATGCATGATGAGGGACCGCCAGCTGTTTAGCTTAAGAAGAATTTTGTGCCACAAAAATAAATGTTTCAGCTGGTTCAGTTTTTAAGATATTGGAACTCAAATTCAGATTATGTAACATCAAGCCCCGCCCACTTTGCATCCAATGTTATTAAAATGTAAAAACAAAGATAGCATTAGTTTGAACTGCATCTGTGCCGATTTGTGTTGCAAAAACAAACGTATGTGCTGGTTTGGTTTCAGAGATATTGCGTATTATAATTGATGAAAGCTCTCCCACTTTGCACCACATTATTACATTTTAAAAACAATTATACAATTTGTTTGCGCTGATTTGTACCACGAAAACAAAATGTCTGTTTGTTAGGTTTTTGAGATATCGGACATTTAATGTTAGATTATGTAAACCAAAGCCCTGCCCACTGTTATTACATTTCAAAAACAAATATACCATATTTATGTTGAATTGGCAGAAAAAAAAAAAGCATATGGGTATAGTGTATTTTTTTCATATAGCACTCTCCTTTTGTATCAGAAAGAATGATTATGGGGCTATGCTTTTAGCCTGAGATACCCTGAAAACCTAAAATATACCTTTGAGATTTTTCAGAAGATCTTTTTGGAGCTAGATGCGGAGAATCTATCTTCAAAAGTTTACACTTTAACCACTTGCCAACCAGCCACCGTCATTATACTGTGGCAGGTCGGCTCTCCTGCGCAAACGGCCATAGGTGTACGTCAGGCTTTGCACAGGAGATAGTGGGCGTGTGTACCCGCCACATGCCATGGGAGCGTGCCCGTGGGTCTGATAGACTCTATGTCTGCTGGCGACCCATGAGCGCGGTATACAGAGGCAGAACGGGGAAACAAGACTATTCTCCGTTCTGCCAGATGACATGTCAGATCTTCTGTTCCCAGTGATCAGGAACAGTGATCTCTGTCATGTTCCTGGTAGTCCATTCCTCCTACAGTTAGAACACACCCAGGGAACACACTTAACCCCTCGATCACCCCCTAGTGTTAACCCATTCCCTGCCAATGTAATTTATACATTGATCAGTGCACTTTTATAGTACTGATCAATGTAATAATGTCACTGGTCCACAAAAGTGTGATTTAGGGTCAGATTTGTCTGCCGCAATGTCGCAGTCAGGCTAAAAATCACAGATCGCCACCATTACCAGTTAAAAAAAAATAAAAGTCCCTAAATCTATCCCATAGTTTGTATACGCAATAACTTTTGCCTTGCCAATCAATATATGCCTTTTGCCATTTTTTTTAACCAAAAATAGAAGAATATATATCGGCCTAAACTGATGAATACATTTTGTTTTTTATATTTTTTTGGGATATGTATTATAGCAGAAAGTAAAAAAAAATGTTTTTTCCAAAAATTTTAATGTTTATGTTTTATAGTTTATTGTTTAAAAATAAAAACCGCAAAGGTGATCAAATCCCACCAAAAGAAAGCTCTATATGTGAGGAAAAAAAGGACAGAAATTTTGTTTGGGTACAACCACACAATTGTCAGTTAAAACGACGCAGTGCTGTATTGCAAAAAAATGGCCTGGTCATGAAGGGGGCAAATCCTCCTGGGGCTGAAGTGGTTAAAGTGCAAAAAAAGAGGCATTTTTTAAATGTTTACAATTACATTTGATGCTGATTTAATAATATTACATTTGTAACACTTTATAAATAATAAATGTTAATTTGTTTTGATAGCCTGTTTCATGAGACTATTCCTTTAAAAAAACACATTTTATGATTTTTATATAAAAACATTCAAACATAAATCAAATGCATTTGAAAAATAAGTTTTACCAACATAAAAAAATTGAGTAAGTTACAAGTCAATATCACTTAGTTACTTAGTTTTAGGTCATATGGCAGCACAGTGAGTGGTTAGCCATTTCACCTAGCAGCAAAAGGGTCACTGGTTTGAATCCCAACCATGACACTACCTGCCTGCAGTTTCGCATGTTCTAACCTGTGCCTGCGTAGATTTCCTCCCACACTCCAAATACATGCTGAGAAGGTAGGGAAATTGAGAAGATGGGGAAATTGACCCTAGTATATGTATGAATGTGAGTTAGGGATCTTAGATTGAAAGCTCCTTGAGGGCAGAGACTGACGAGAATGTACAATGTATTTGTAAAGCACTCTGTAAATTGACAGTGCTATAAGTACTTAAAATAAATAAGTTAAAGTATGTGTTCCTAACCTAAATTTTTCTAGAAACTGGAAAAAATGAGTTGGCTTTACTTGAACCTATGGTCTATAAACTGGAAAAATTTAGTTGGCTTAACTTGAACCTATGGTCTATAAACTGAAAAAATTGAAATGGCTTTAGTCAGACAAAAATAAGTTTAGTTGACAATACTTAAAAAGCTGGTGCAAATAGATGCCTCAATTTTTTTGAGTAGACCCAGCACAATATTTTTTACACTGCATTTTTAAATCTAAAGTGTATTGCAGCTTATCCATCCTTAAATGTGGTGGCTGCATTCGTTTTATCCTTCAGCCATAATTATTGCCAGCACTTGGGTTTAGACACCCCCAACAAGTGCAGCATCAATGTAATTTTTCTGATCCTTGCCACCTCTAATATATTGTCCACAAAACCACAGTGTTGGCAAGTACAGTCCTGACCTCTGCTAGCAATAGCAGTTAATTTTACATTTATTTCTATCGGCGTGCAAGCAGTTCCTGATAGCCAGGTGCTCTTTTTCCCATAGTCACCACTAAGTACCTGTGAAAAGTTAGTGCCCATAATGTCCAAAGAAAGGTGTACTAGTGATAAGGCCTACAGGATTCTGAGCATGACAGATGAGAGTGACGAGGAGGCCTCACTGTAAGAATCAGTATCAGAATATGAACCTGTAGAAAGCAGTGGCACCCTGATAGCTAGCGCAGATGATGAAGAGGTCCTTGCTAAAACCAGCCGTACCCGACCCCATGTTGCTGATGTGCTAGAAATGCATAATTATGCTCAAATGCAGCAGAGTACAAGTGCTAGAACTAATTTTTGGTGATCTGGCAAGCAACAGCAGTGTAGTACATCCTGGCCTTTTAGACACAGCATGGCAGTATTTCATGGTGAAGTGGCGTGCAGCAGCAGTGCAGTACAAGCTGGGGAGGTGGCTAGTGAATGCAACAACAGCCACCAAGGATTCAAGCTTAGGCCCGTAGAGCCCAGAGTAGGTAGAGCTCAGAGGTGCTTGAAAACACTAAAGCCCCATACACAGTATCAGATTTTCTGCTGTTTTTTTCCTTCAGATTTACCAAAACCATGTAGTGCAAGGGCCTGCCTGATTGCATACCAATTGGAACTCCTAAGGTTTGACCTCATATTATATGGTTTTGGTAAATCTGAAGGAAAAAATCAGCAGAAAATCTGATAATGCGTATGAGGCTTAATTGGCTGCCCCCAGATTCAGCAGCACCTGTTATCCCCTCATTTACAGCCCAGCCTGGTGTTTAGGTTTAGATATCCAACTGAAAAATGCCCCATAATCTTTTTGAGACATTTTTTACCAAAAACCTCTAATGCCCCGTACACACGAGAGGGATTAAGTCTGACAGACCTCCAAAGGAGTTCCGCCGGAGTTCCGACGGAGTTCTGGCGGATTTTTCGACCGAACGGACTTGACCACACACCATCACACCAAACTCCGACGGAGTCGAACGTGATGACGTACGACTGGATTCGACGTAGGAAGTTCATAGACAGTAGCCAATAGCTGCCCTAGCGTCGGTTTTAGTCCGTCGGAGTAGCACACACACGAGCGAATTTTTCGAAGGGGACCGGGTCCGGCGGAGTTCCGTCGGGAAAATTTGAAGCATGCTTCATTTCTAAAGTCCGTCAGACTTTTGCGAAGCTAAAGTCCGTTGCAGCCCACACACGATCGGATAGTCTGACGGACTCGGTCTGACGGACTTTGGATGTTGAAAAGTCCGCTCGTGTGTACGGGGCTTAACTAAATTATGGACCAAAGTAATGTTTATGACTAAAAGTATATTGCTGTCAACCAAAATTCACACCTTTCCAGCGCCATTTGATTAGAAATGTATCACTGTTGCTGAATTTAAAACTTTTTTGGGCCTAACCCTTAACATGGACATTACAATTAAGAATCAATTGCGATCATATTGATCCACAGACCCAATTCATCACATGCCCATATTCTTTGCTGCAAAAGCCAGGAGAAGATATGAGACAATAATGTGTTTTATGCATTTCAGTGACAATCCCCTCTATTGTTCCCAGGGTAACCCTGACTATGATTGGCTACATAAAAATTTGGCCCCTCATAAATGACCTGTCCCATAAATTTGAAGATGTCTATATGCCCCAACAAAACATCAGCAAAGATGAATCCCTTGTACAGTTTAGTGCATGTCAGATATGGGGTCAAAATGTATAAGATCTGTGAGAGGACAACAGACTATACATACCACTTTAGAATTTATGAGGGAAAAAAAGAATGCCTATACTACACGGGGAGCAGTGGTAAGATAGTATGGGACTTATTTTTGCCCTTGGGGTACAATTTGTACGTGGACAACTTTTATGCAAGTGTAGCACATCCCCTTAAGGGCTGCAGATGAACTGGAATCCCCCACCCGTCACAGCCAGGCACGCCAAATGTTCACAGTCACTCAGAGTCAGAGAACAGTCTGAGACTTTTTTTCGTTTATTTTAATGAGGGTAATAAACTTGGATGGGAATATGAGTATTATGGGATGCCACTTGACTTCAACAAAACTTTACAAACATCTTCAGGGACACTTCTCCTATATACAGTCTATATACAGCTTGGTTCTTCCTCCAGCATTGATTACAGGACACAGCTTTGTCACCCAGTAGTAATTTGTGCAGCAAAGGCCTATAACAGGCAGGGCACGAAACTCCTCTACTTAAAAGCAGTTGGGGTGACACAGCTCACACTTTCCTAGCACTTCCTTTCTGTGGCCACTGGTCCCAGCACCACCTTTTCAGGCACTGCCAGCCCGCCTGGCTGCAGATGACACTTTCACTGACCCCCTAGCTAACTTCTCCACAGTCCTCTAGACCGGAACTCACCAGTCCACCTGGCTGACTCTCAGAAGATCTCCCAGATGTGCTGACTTGCTTATGCTCTCTCCTTGCTCCCGTGCCTGTAAGAAAGATATCATCCTTGTGTTGTGGTAGGGTCCTCCCAGCACCCGAGCCCTGGTCCAAGGTCATCCCCCAGACTAGGGGCACCCCTGAGGGCCACCGACAGCCTCCTCAGCACTCCATCTGCTGGCATGATTCATGCCCATTTATTAGGTGCCTACCCACTTCCAGACCCTTTTTACTGGGGATTGGTCGAGGACGCCATACAGTAAATATGCCAACCAGCTCCAACTAAACCTCCACCCACTATGTCTAGAGCATTCTCTAATGTTCCAGTAAACAGGGGGAGGCACCAGAGAAGCTGCTTGCTGAGCCATTCAGCCTCCTGAGTCACTGATCCCTGACCCAGATTCAACCCAGGCT
This sequence comes from Lithobates pipiens, assembly GCF_037356315.1. Taxonomy (NCBI): domain Eukaryota; kingdom Metazoa; phylum Chordata; class Amphibia; order Anura; family Ranidae; genus Lithobates; species Lithobates pipiens. The sequence continues at coordinate 139,536,069 of NW_027507788.1, read as the reverse complement.
TGGCCTATGCACATTTAGCACACTGGCTAGAAGGTGCTACACATGCATGCCTCTTTTTTCATTAGACATGTGCATTCGTTTTCGTCCGAATTTCAACTATTTTCGTTTTCGTTTTGACAAACGATAACGAAAGCACAAAATCCGAAAAACGAAAGATCCGACATAAATAAATGCTTTATTTTCGTTTTCATTGTTACAACAGTTCAATATAGAATAGGAGATTCGACATGACTCTGACAATAACAATCTGTCTATAGAACCTGTGGTCGAATGTGCCTAACCTTACCTCTATTAGTCCAAGATTATATAGAGAAAATATTCGGCAGAGAAAAAAGATTTTGTGTTCTCTGTATTACGGGAGCCGACAATTCATAATAGCTGCGAGTGATTTTAAAGGACTTTTTTTCCTGCATAAATGACACTTTGTGCAGGGACAGTTCTAAGCACCAGAAACACGAGCCCCTTCACAGGCATATTATAGACAACCCCCCCCCTACGAAATTTAAAGGAATATTACACTTTTATTGTTTCACTTTAATCATTATTAAAATCACTGCTCCCGAAAAAACGGCCGTTTTAAAAACTTTTTTTTGCATTGATCCATGTCCCCTGGGGCAGGACCCAGGTCCCCAAACACTTTTTAGGACAGTAACTTGCAAATTAGCCTTTAAAATTAGCACTTTAGATTTTGAACGTTGGAGTCCCATAGACTTTAATAGGGTTCTAAAGTATGCTATATACTAGCTTCGTCGAATCTTCTTTATACATTCGACAGACACCATAAGCCTTCAAAGACAGATTCGACCGTAATTCATGTGGATTTTCGGACGAATGCAATTTTTGAACGAAAAACGAAATAAATAAAAACGAATTTCGGGAGTAACTAAATAAATTACGTTTTCGGACGAAAACAAAATTCCGAAACAAAATATTTTACTCTGCACATGTCTACTTTTCATACTTTTGTCCCTTAGAAAAATTGGCTGCTGTGACACCATGCAATCTAATCGCAGAGGCTTCCCCCAACGGGTCATTAACACCCCACTTAGAAAGGGGAGAAAGCCTGCTTGCGGAATTGAAAACTACTAGCTGTAAAATGGAAGGTCAAATGTGATGTATTCATTAAATCTTCCATTCACCCAGACACCCCTTTCCAAATTCAAATTTTCAAAAAGCCTCTGTGTGTCCACTACTATAATCTAAATATGGGAGGTGTAGACTTTAATGACCAAATGATGAAGCCATATTCATCCTCCCGCAGAGCTATGCCCCATACACATGATTGGACTTTCCAAAAACAAAACCGTGGATTTTTGTTTGAAGGGTGTTGGCTCCAACTTGTCTTGCATACACACAGTCACTCAAATGTTGGCCAACAATTACAAAGGTAGTTGCATACAAGACGTACTTGATATCTCCAATTACGAATGCAACTTTAGCAAGACCAAGCGCTTCCCGCTCCAACTTGATACAGAGAATGCGTGTTTGTACATTGGACTTTTGTCCGGTGGACTTGTGTACACGAGATTGGAAAGTCTGACAACGCACGTGTGTTGGCAGAAAATTTGAGAGCATGCTTGCCAACATTTGTTTGATGGGGCAAATGTTTGATGGGGCAAACACGTGGTGGTACTGCCAACAAGTTCACATCCAACATTTCCCATCAGAAAATGTGATCATGTGTACGCGGCATTAGTACAAGAAAATGTCTATATAGTTATTTCAATTGGCTCTATACAATGGGTTTGGTATTTAAAGCTACTGGAAGAACTGGATCCTTTCTAAAATTTCAGAAAGCCCTTTTTTATCCAGAAGGCGCTGTGGCCCAAAAGCCTAAATCCAGATGCAGTAAGCCGGCTGCATAAGAGGTATTTTCTAGATGTCCTCCAAGCTACCCCAACACAAGTCACCCCAAAAAAGATGTCATGTCTGTGGTAAATTAGGAATAATAAAGATGCTAGGTAGTCAGGAAACTGTCTATCACATTTTGAGAAACCCTAAAATCAAAGGCTGGAAAGTTTATTAAATAAAAAATAAATAAATGTGCGTGTCCTCTTTAAATGCAATCATCAATTGAAACAAAACCAAAAAAAAAAAAAAAAACATAAACATGAATAATAAGAGCTAAGCATAAATATAGATGTGCCAAAAAGTCCACAAATTATATCAAAGATCCACCAGTGACTCAAAGTGTATTAAGTGACATTCAAATGAATATGAGTGCTTCCAGTGTTCAGGTGTGGCTCCCCAATAGTCTCTTATCAGAGAAAACTGAAAAGATCACAGAGCACTTTGAATAAAACAGAGGGTCCCAACAATCAGCTCCAGCATGATAACAGATGATATCTGTCTCCTTCATTAATGACTGTTTTTCAGTTTTGTTTCACTTTTTGATTGCATTTAACATGCATGCTTATTTTTTTTTTTAACAAAAAAAACATTTATTGAGCATCAAAAAATAACAGGATACATAATCGGGTAACCAAGTGCAACATGCACTAAACAAAAGGATATCACATTTTACATGAATTACAATTGGGTATTCTGCACATCTATACACAGCATTCAAAAACATCTCAGGTCAAACACATGTATTAGTGGGTCCACCTGAGGGGGTGATTTCAATACCTTCCCGCATAGGCATGCGGAGCACAACAGATGGCCAGTGTTGTACACAATAGCATGTGGGCCTTAAGGCTGAGGGATAGCATCAAGCCCTTAGTTATCTCTGGGTCTGTTGCAGCTGTAGGCTGGGTCCGATCTATGCATGTGGACGCCTCCTCCAGCCACCTGTCCCATATTTTATGTTTAGCTGGGCAACCTCTATGTAAATACAGCACCTTTTTGTAGGGTAGTGTGGAGTTCACCGCTCCCATCCACTGCTGAATATTTGGAGGAGTTGTTTTGATCCAGGAGCGGGCGATTTAGGCAATGGCAGGGCATAAGGATAGGGGAATAGGGGAGAGCCCATATGGTCATGGAGAAACCTGACTACTTGGGACCAGTATTCCTGGAGTTTTGGGCTGGACCATAGCAAATGGTAAAATGTACCCTGGGGGTCTGCTGAACTGTGATTGGGTTTAAACCTAGACAAACGGGTTGGGGTTGGTTGTGGCTACTGCGGGAGGGATGGAGTTTTTAGGGATTGCCTGAAAGTGGATAAAGTAGGAGAAAACCAGAAATATTAGGGTAGAGCATTCCAGAGGAGGGGAGAGGCTCAGGAGAAGTCCTGAAGGTGAGCATGGGATGAGTCGACAAGGGAGTTTGAGAGCAGGAGGTCTGGGGAGGAGAAAAGAGAATGATTAGGCTGGCATTTTGAGAATAGGTTAGTGATGTAGCTGGGGGCCAGATTGTGGATGGCTTTGTAAGTTATAATTAGTATCTTGAATTCAATTTGTTGGCTGAGTGGCAGCCAATGGAGGGATTGGCAGAGGGGTATAGCAGACACTGAGCGGTTTGTGAGGTGGATGAGCCTGGCAGCAGTGTTCATGATGGACTGACGTGGGGATAGCCTATTTAGAGGTAAGCCAATAAGGAGGGAGTTGCAGTAGTCGAGGCGGGAGATGACCAGGGAGTGGATTAGAAGCTTTGTGGTGACATTGGTTAGGTAGGGGCATATCTTGGAGATGTTGCAGAGGTTGAGGCAGTACATTTTGGATAGCGATAGGAGGTGGGGCCGAAAGGTTCATTCAGAGTCCAGGATTACACCTAGGACCTTGGTGTGGGGGGACAAGTTGATAGTTGAACCATTGATATTGACAGAGAAATCGGGGGAAGTGGCACCTGAGGGAGGAAATACCATGAGCTCAGTTTTGGATAGGTTGAGTTTGAGAAAGTGATGTGACATCCAGGCTGATATGTCTGCTTGGTGATGCGTGAGGAGACAGATGGAGAGAGCTGGGGGGTGGAAAGATAGATTTGGGTGTCATCAGCGTAGAGATGATATTTAAAGCCATGGGAGGCAATCAACTGACCCAGGGAGGTGGTGTAGATTGAGAAAAGGAGAGGTCCAAAAACAGAACCTTGGGGGACCCAAAGTTTATTCATGGTCAGATGGCCACTCAGTCGGTTGCAGACCAGTCTTTCAAGAAGTTTGGAGGAGAAGGAGAGCAAGAAGATGGGACATAGGTTGTTAAGATTGGTGGGGTCAAGTGAGGGCTTTTTAAGTATGGGAGTGAATAGCACATGTTTTAGAAAGTTTGGGAAGAAGCCACAAGATAGTGAGAAGTTTGAAAATGTGAGATAGAGAGTGTAGAATTGAGTCAGAGGGTGAGCGTAGCATTTGCAAGGGAGCAAGATCAAGGGGGCAGGTGGTTATATGAGTGTTAGATACAGTTGTGCCCATAAGTTTACATACCCTGGCAGAATTTACGATTTCTTGGTCATTTTTCAGAGAATATGAATGATAACACAAAAACGTTTCTTTTGCTCGTGGTTAATGTTTGGCTGAAGTAATTTATTATCAATCACCTGAAACTATCCAAATGACCATGATCAAAAATGTAGATACCCTGGTGATTTTGGTCTGATAACATGCACACAAGTTGACACAAAGAGGTTTGAATGGCTATTAAAGGTAACCATCCTCACCTGGGATCTGTTTGCTTGTAATTAGTGTGTGTGTATAAAAGGTCAATGAGTTTCTGGACTCCTGACAGACCCTTGTATCTTTCATCCAGTGCTGCACTGCACTTTCTGGATTTGGAGTCATGGGGAAAGCAAAATAATTGTCAAAGGATCTGCGGGAAAAGGTAGTTAAACTGTATAAAACAGGAAAGGGACATAAAGATATACCAGGAATCAAGAGTGTTCAAACTCTAATCAAAAAGTGGAAAATTGGGTTCTGTTAAAACCAAACCACGGTCAGGCAGACCAACTAAAATTTCAGCCACAACTGCCAGGAAAATTGTTTGGAATGCAAAGAAAATAACTTCAGATGGAATACAGGACTCTCTGAAAACACGTGGTGTGGCTGTTTCAAGATGCACAATAAGGAGGCACTTGAAGAAAAATGGGCTGCATGGTCGAGTCGCCAGAATAAAGCCATTACTATGCAAATGTAACAAAGTATCTCACTTACAATAAGCCAAACAGCACAGAGACAAGCCTCAAATCTTCTGGCACAAAGTCATTTGGAGTGAAGAGACCAAAATGTAGCTTTTTGGCCACAATCATAAATGCTTTATTTGGAGAGGAGTTAACAAGGCCTATGATGAAAGGTACACCATTCCTACTGTGAAACACAGAGGTGGATTGCTGATGTTTTTGGGGATGTGTGAGCTACAAAGTCACAGGAATTTTGGTCAAAATTGTTGGCAAGATGAATGCAGTATGTTATCAAAAAATATTGGAGGAACATTTGCATTCATCAGCCAGGAAGCTGCGTATTGGGATTGAAGTAACTGATCAATTCAGTCTAGTACTACTATTATCAGTTATGTATTCCTTTGTCTAGTCCCTATAGTTTAGCTATCAATCTATTACGCCAAGCACATGCTATTGTTAATATCACAATACTACCACCCTTGTCTATGAAATCAATACACGGTCTAAGATCAATCAAATCTCATTTATTTCCCAAGGAAATAATACAGCGTGCATAAGGTATCAATAGAAGTTACAATAATACATAGCATACAATCAAAGCATAATATAAGCCATACTTATCGATCCTCGTGACTGGGTCTCCTGATGGAATTGAGAGAGCGAACTCATGGTTGCAACCTTTTTGTTAAACATACCTCAGCCATACCACACCCTACTGCCAGTCCCATTTGGTTTGGACCAATCAGTGTTCACATGACAGCCCTCCTAATATTACTGACTGCCCTGCCATACTTGGCCTCTGTGGCCAGTATGCATTTGATGTGCCCTGGGCCGTCTTCGTCATCAATCTCTTTGAAGCTTTGTGTACACCAGGTGGGCTGAAGATAACTCCTTTGCTATGCAGATTCTGCCACATTCCTCTACACATTCTAAACATGTGTCATGCAAACATCAATATGGCTGAGTTCGGCTGTACCAACAAATGTGTAGAACTTTAGATATATAACGTTACTTCTTGTTCACTTCCAACATAAACCGCTTTGCGCCTAAAAGGCGCATACCACCCTTCTTCAGACACGGCTCCTTTTGAACAATCCATAACTTTCTTAACGTGTGTGGTTCCCCAACATGTGCTTCCGAACCAGTACCTGTAGCACAGTCCTTAGCTTGTGTAACGCATGGTTGTTTTCAACGAGCGCTCCAGAGACATCTCTCATGGAACAGTACACAATTGTCTTACCACGCTGTGTTTTCAACGTGTGCAGAAGCAGGTCCTATGGAGCAGTCCATAAATGTTTACCATGTGATGTTTCCCAACACGTGCCGCTTTGCCACTGAGTGACACATCTCCACCACTCTTCAGCGACAGCTTCCATGTCACCATTCTGTATCTTGGGTATCTTCAGGACGGCAGTACAGGCAAGGGGTGTCCATTCATTCACCATTCACCAGCACCCATTCAGAGCAACATATCACCCAGCTTTCAGACCCAGAGTCTTGAGGAGGGCCTTTCTTGCCCATATTACTAGCCTACAATACCCATAGGTCACATTCTACCACAAACATAAATCAACTTATTACCATAATATATACATATATATGTATTACGCACCCTGCTCCCAACCTCCTATAACCTTTTACTGTAAATACGGGTCGGGATTAGGCAGGCTTGCTCGCAGCGGCGTTGCAGGGCTCTGACTTGGCAGCAACGTCTCCAATTTGTACACAGAGAGCTCACCGTCAAATCGTCCCTCAACTTGCATAGACAAATGGGAGACCCTTCTAGATAAATATCGCTTAACTACACATATAAGTTTACAACAATTACCAAACCCACACAATTCCACCCCTGTGTCTGGATTTCAGAGATCATGCCCATTGTATACCATGCACCTCTACCTACGGTTAGGTTCAAGGAACCCTCTAGTTCCATGACTAACACTACACCGATATTCTTTAGGACAAAGAAACAAACTCGCCTATGTCCTAAATAATACCTGGGTGCCTTCTTCCCAGCAATGATCTCTCCATCCAGAACACAGAGAGCAATAACTTTCCAACATTACTCGTTCATCCCCACGTATTGACCTGGCATACAAAGGACATCATGGTCATGCTTCCGACAAAGGGAAATATCAACCTGCCTCCAGCGTTTATCTTCTCTGATCACATGTGTGATATAGCCTCAAATGCAACAAGATAAAATCTCCAGTCAGTAAGCCCATTGATGCCACCAAATATACAGACCGAGTCTGCACTTCTGTATATGGGAACATACAGCATAGCACCTTTCACAATCCAACTTAGTACAGCCCATACAGGCATTATACCACTACTTTGGATTAGTGTAAGCAACGTGTTTTGGCAAAATCTTACTGAGCGGTGATGCTAACTCATCAGGCCACTGCCCCTTATACAGAGACAGTACAATCAGCTTGATGTTGGCTGATATTTCCACCTGCCACAGAGTGCGCGCCAGAGCCAATGACAGGTTTCTGTCCTCTCTACCAACCTCTGAACATGGTTGACAAAATCCGGAGCCATTCTAACCTGAGTGTTTCTGTGACTTCATTGAATGTTATCAAGGATACCACCAATCTCCCGGGGTAACAAAGTCACGCTCCTTCTCTGAAGCTATGGCTGTGAGTTTGTTCCTCAGGAGGCTGATATCCACTCCATTACCAACACCCATCCCAGCTATTGTTCCCCCCCCAATATAGTGCTGAATACATCCCTCCTCTTTCGGGTTACTCCTCAGAAATAAGCATCCTGCATGGACTTCATTCTCATCTCTGGGAGTAAGTCACTGGTACAATAACCGCACCTGATTCAGTGTATACTCAGCACATATAGGGTGATAGGTTTTTGTCAACCACCATGAGATGTTGCAGCACCATGTGGTGAAGTCCTATGGTACCCTGGTAGCCAGCGTTTGTTCCCTTTATTTTAACAGAGCATGCTCCTGTGTGTATTCACTGGCATTATCTGTGCAGGGTTTCAACCTCTCAGATGAGACACCAACCGGACGTATCTTCCTCGTGTCTAGTTCTGGTGTCCCGCATTTCCTGTAACTGAAAGCTTCTCTCTAGGACCGCTAGGATTGAGACACCACCCCTACAAGGAAGTTTTCACCCCATTGATGTATCACCGGCACCCTTTAGTCTGACCAACAGCCACCTTATTATGCATAAGCGCCAGTATGCCTCCTGGGTACCTGCACCATATTGTCTCTGTTACATCAATACATGTAATACATTAAAACCTTTCTTCTTTCAATTCCTCCTTCCAACAAAAAAAAACACATATTTTACATTTTCATGTTTTGACGGATTGGATGTGTCATAATTCTTCCCCAACCTCCAACCCATTGCACATGTATAAATAACATGTTTGCATTCATCAGGAGAGACTTCAGCAAAAATATTTCACAAGTTCTCTTGCTAGGCACAGTCTTTCAGATTCAGCATTAGCACCAAATTGTCCATACGAAAAAAAACAGGTATTAATCTGAATCTTTCAGTTTTCCTTCTCTCCTGATGTTTATCGGAACTAATTTGTGGTATGGTGTGGCACAGACAAACTGCCAACCAGATGATCATCTGTCATCCATGTTCCAGAAGCCTCTCCAATTCTCGCCCCACTTGGATTCTGGAAGTGAAAAACAAGAGCAGTATCAAACTCTTATCCACAATATCTGATCGCTTACCATGTTTACTTATAGTTCCCTCCTTGGAGCTCAGGACCTCAGTATTCCTGGCTTCTGCAACTCTGACCAAACTATCCAAACAACCCTGACCTCTTTAGGCTACACCCACTGTAAAATGGATCCCCATGGTATGATCAAAAAACGTTTAAAACTGAACGTCAGTGTTGCTTCTCAAAAACTTCAAATTTTACAAACTAAAAAAAACAATGCATCTATCTGTATCTTTACGATGTATGCACTACCCCTTTTCAGGTGACTGGTTCTAACTGAGGGCATTGTCAATTCCCCCCCTTTCAGGTGGATTATACCTACTACTTTTCCACCTGGATAAAAATATAACTAAAATAGAGGACTAAACCAATATCACACAAAACATTTTTGAGAAAAAAAAAACAAAATTAACTAAAAAAAAATGTAAAAAAATTAAAAATCTGGCCATGATCACACAAATAACATGACAAGACAACCATCATACGACAAGACAACCATCATACAACAATGACAAACACTCAACTTTTAGTTGACAACATCCATGGACTTTTCTCCTGCAAAGAGTGCTTATTCCAATCTGAAATACAATTAGTTCATGGGGAAAACGAAAAACAAAACAAAGCATATGTATCATCACAACATTTTAGCTTCATTTGTAACTCTTTTTAGTACTATTTATTTTTCATTGTTTGCAAACAATTACTAACTAATGAGCTCATGGTACCATGTGATAATCGATTATGCATTTACAATAACCTAACCCATGTTCTGCTATATTTTACCACTGTTGTTACTTTGAGAGACCTGCAAACAAATGCAAATGTCCGTATACGAACCAGTTTAACTTCTTCCTGGTCTCTGGAAAAAGGAACACACAAGTGATTACACACAATTCTTATGTTAATCAGCAGTATTGGATATTACTCAGGAAAAGTTTACAAAGACTGACAATAAGAGAAGAGTAAAGAAACACAAGATTAAAAAAACTCATAACAGAAACATCTTTTAACCACACAAAAGAAAAACCACAATACCAATTCAGGGGTTTATCCCTAAAAGTACAAAACAAAAAAAAATGTATATCTATATCCAGGTCCTCTATCATATTCTGAACTTGAAACTTACATCAAACCTTTTTCATAGCCGGGAAACATTGACCAGAATATTCTTACCATGCTTGCAGCTCACTAAGTTCTGCTAACATTGTTTCCCCCAGTGCTATATTTGAGTAACCATGCGTCTATCTCCATTTTGACTCTAAGCAACTGTCCTACATATTGCTTTTTAGTTTCTAGACCCCGCATTTGCGTTTTACACGGGAAATGGGTTTGATTACTATGGGTTCCGTGCTGTGGATGGCTACCCCACCTGGCTGAATAACACACATGATGCCTTGGGGTCGTTTTCGGGTATAATTTCCTTTCGATATCATTATTCGCTGCCCGACAATATTTTGAAATGTGACCCCCCCTTTTACACAAAAAACATTTTAGTTCTGGTTTCCCTGCATAGGCCATTTTTTTTAGCATATGGCGCTGGAAACCCACATTGCTGGATAATATTACTGCGATTGGAATGCACAGACTTTACACTTTCGTTGTCTGAGGAGTCATCCGAAGTGTCAACTCCTAAGTCAATTTCAAGTGCAGTTATCCCACCTTTATTTGCTTCTTCCACATCGATTCCCATCACAGTACTATCATTTGCAGTGATAATAGCATACGGGTTTTCTTCATATTTCACTTCTAGCTTTTCTATACACTGAGCATGTGTGGAGGGTACCTCCACTATTGCACACTTGGAGGATAACTCCATTATGGCTGCTTGTGCCTTAAGCCTTGTGATAACCTGCAAATTCTCAGCCTCCCTTTGATTCAAAGAGGCAATGCAACTTTCTCTTAATTTACACGTTTGTTCTAATTCATCTAATCTCTGTTGCAATACACATTTCTCAGTCACTAATTGTTTAATCCGACTATGAGCAACTGCATCAGCCTTTTCAATCCCCATTGCTATATTACTTACCTGTTCCATCACTTTTTCTCTATCAGCAAACCATTCTAATTCTTTTTGTTCCGCAATTTCTTTCATTCTCATTAACATGCATAAGGCATTGGCCATTCTCTGTTTCCTGCCTTTTTTTGACTTATTAAATATGAGACTGTTATGTGTATTACATTGTTTTAAAAGTTCATTGAACTGATATGTTAATTTACCTTTTGAGTAAGTTTAAATCTAATCCCACCATGCTTGCTAATGAAACCTTTAATGGCTTCCATTGATATGCTAATTAGCCTATCCACACTAGGTTGCTCCACCAGTTGCTTAGACAATAGACAAACAACTATATAACCCCCACAAAGACAGATTCCTACCAACAAACGAACAAAAAAAAAAAAAAAACAGATACGAACGTTTAAATCTACAGTGACTTGTGGTTCTACAGCATACAAGACACAAGGCACACTCTTAATCAATGCCTTGGTTTTATTGGACCAGAGCTATTTCACTCTCACGTGTGTAGAAATAAAAACCTATACTTCCCCCACTTTTCCTTTTTCCTCAAAGATGTATGGTAATTCCTGCCGCTCTCTAACCAATACTGTGCATTAGCAATACACTAAACCAACAGATACCAAACACCCAAAGACACATATGAAGCTGTTTAGAAGCTAGCTTTGACCTGTAGTCCCACTCCAAATACAGACAAAAAAAAAACAATGCAAAAAGCCAACAAAACAAAAAAAAAAACAAAAAAACAAATACAAATCCGTTTACCCACGAATTTCTTTAGGAGAACACACTCTTATTCAATGCCCTCCTATACGATAGCAGGTCATAGGGAATTTCTTTTTGGGACAGAAAGCTTTTTCACAATCACGTGGATATTTCCACTTTTCCCTCAAAATTGTATGATTTATCCTGTCAATCTGCAGTTATATCACATAACCAGGGATGATCGGTCCCTTATCTCGCCAGTGCGCCAATTTGCCCTCTGGTTACAAGTTTGCAAACACAACAATACGTACATATATATATATATCAGTCACAGTTCTCACCAGGTTTTACACGTGCGTTTATACCAGTGAAATATCTCACAGAATTTTCCTGCTCATCCAAGCGTGGTTTCAGAATTCGCGAGCCAGCGCCAATCTTGTCCACACTAGAGATGACTTTCAGTTCTGGGTGGCTTTGAGCATCTGTGCTTACAGGGACTCAAACAAAAATACCTTAGATTTTTGTGGATTCTGTGTAAAAATACGTTTTTACACGCCTTCTGGGGTGCCAAATGAAGTAACTGATCAATTCAGTCTAGTACTACTATTATCAGTTATGTATTCCTTTGTCTAGTCCCTATAGTTTAGCTATCAATCTATTACGCCAAGCACATGCTATTGTTAATATCACAATACTACCACCCTTGTCTATGAAATCAATACACGGTCTAAGATCAATCAAATCTCATTTATTTCCCAAGGAAATAATACAGCGTGCATAAGGTATCAATATAAGTTACAATAATACATAGCATACAATCAAAGCATAATATAAGCCATACTTATCGATCCTCGTGACTGGGTCTCCTGATGGAATTGAGAGAGCGAACTCATGGTTGCAACCTTTTTGTTAAACATACCTCAGCCATACCACACCCTACTGCCAGTCCCATTTGGTTTGGACCAATCAGTGTTCACATGACAGCCCTCCTAATATTACTGACTGCCCTGCCATACTTGGCCTCTGTGGCCAGTATGCATTTGATGTGCCCTGGGCCGTCTTCGTCATCAATCTCTTTGAAGCTTTGTGTACACCAGGTGGGCTGAAGATAACTCCTTTGCTATGCAGATTCTGCCACATTCCTCTACACATTCTAAACATGTGTCATGCAAACATCAATATGGCTGAGTTCGGCTGTACCAACAAATGTGTAGAACTTTAGATATATAACGTTACTTCTTGTTCACTTCCAACAGGGATGTACTTGGACATTCCAATATGACAATGATCAAAAACAAAAAGCCAAGTCAACCTGTCATTGGCTACAGCAGAATAAAGTGAAGGTTCTGGAGTGGCCATCTCAGTCTCCTGACATCAATATCATTGAGCCTCTCTGAGGAGATCTCAAACATGCAGTTTATGCAAGACAGCCCAAGAATTTACAGGAACTGGAGGCTTTTTGCCAAGAGGGATAGGCAGCTTTACCATCTGAGAAGATAAAGAGCCTCATCCACAAATACCACAAAATATTTCAAGCTGTCATTGATGTTAAAGGGGGCAATACACAGTACTAAGAACTGGGGTATGCAAACTTTTGATCAGGGTCATTTGGGTAGTTTCTGTTGCCAATATAATTTAAAAAGAGTAAACACAGTTGATTAATAATAAATGGCTTCAGCCAAACACTAACCATGAGTGAAAGAAAAGTTTTTGTGTTATCATTCATATTCTCTGAAAAATGGGCAAGAAATCATAAATTCTGCCAGGGTATGTAAACTTATGAGCACAACTGTAAAACTTTAACAACCTCATTAATAGTAGCAGGGTTGAATGAGAGACGTAATGATTGTATTTGTGGACATAGGGTGTTGCATAGCAGAGGTTTTTGCACGGAGATCCTCATGAATTGTATCAATCTTATTTTTGGTGATCTCCTGGGCAGTGAGTGAGTTAGAGGGTGGAGGACAGAGTAGAGTGTTGAAGGAAGAGAAGAGTTGATGTGGACTGGATGAGAAGGTGTTAATGAGTGTGATAAAGTAGGTCTGTTTGGCAGTGTGGAGGCAGGAATAGTATTTTAGGAGGGCAGATTTATATTGTGTGAAGTCTTCCTGGAACTTAGTCTTATGCTACAGATGCTTGCAGTGTGCAGCTACGTTTTCTGAGACTTCTGGTGTTGTCTGTTTGCCAGGGTTGTAGCAGTCGGGCCTAATTCTGCATGTAGTGGGGGGAAGCTTAACTAGGGAGGAAGACAGTGAGCTGTTATAGATGAAAGTGGCTAGGTTGAGGCAGAACAGGGGTGAGATTTTGTGTAGAGGTGATCAGTAGCAGAGTAGAGAACAGAAGGGTTGAGGTGGCGAAGGTTTCTAGGTGTAACTCTGTGGCAGTTGGGGGGAGAGGAGGTGGAAGACAGGGAGAGAGTAAAACTAATAAGGTGGTTATCAGAGAGTGGGAGAAGATTGTTGGAAAGATTGCACGGAATGCACAGATAGAAGACAAGGTCAAGGGTGTCGCCGAAGGAGTGCATAGGAGCCAGTATCCATTACTTCAGGTCAATAGATGAGGTTAGACTGAGGGGTTTAGAAGTAATAGTAGTGTTAATGTTAACAGGGAAGTCACAGAGAATAATTGTGGGGATTTCAGAAGAGAGAAAGTAGGGTAGCCAGGCAGAGAATTCATCAAGGAAGGCTGATAATGGTCCAGGGGGCGGTAGATGACAACAATTCTTAGAGAAATGGGAGAGAATAGACAAATGCAAAGTGCCTCAAAAGAGGAGAGTGTCAGAGAGGGAGGTGGGTGAAGTACCTGATAGGTGCTGCATGGGGCTAGAAGGATTCCCACCCCACCCCACCTCCCTTCCATCCACTTGGTCTGGAGGAGTGAGTCCAGAGAAGGCCACCATGGGAGAGGGAAGCAGGAGAAGTAGTATCTGATTCATGAAGCCAGGTTTCAGTAGTGGCAAGTAGGTTAAAGGAATTTGTGATAAAGAGGTCATGGAAGGTGGTGAGTTTGTTACAGACAGAGCGCGCGTTCCAAAGGGCACAGGAGAAGGGGTGCTGGTTTTGGAAACAAGAGGAATAGAGACTAAGTTCTGTGGGTTGTGGCTTCTGCCAGAGGATGTAGGTGGATGGGAGCATTAAGCAAAGACAGATGATGGCGGCCTAGGGTTTGGGGATATGTCACCAGAGAATAGGAGAAGCAGGAGGGTGAGGGAGGTAATGTGGGAATGTGATTTATAGAGTGCTGGAGTTTTTATGAGTATATGGATGTAGAATGAGTTGGTAGGAGCAGTAGTAGGGAGAGGACAGACGGCAGGGTGATATGTATAAGCAGGGGGGTGGAGAAGAGGGGTGAAGGTAAGAGTTTGGGGAGAGGGGACACAAGTGTCAGAAGGAGTGGTAGAGAGCACATGTTACAGAGTGGAAGGAGAGCTTAATAGAGAGACAGGGTCACCTGAAGTCTGTTAGGTGCTTTCCAGTGCTGTTTGCTTTGTGCAATCGCTGGAGTGCATATCACTTGTAGAAAGAATCACTTTGAAAAAGAAGCCTTAAGGATAGAAGCCCCTGCAATGCGTCCCCCCAGCAATGTGCTGACCCGTTACCGGTGCTCAAATTTATACTCTTATAAGGGTTATAAAAATGTTAGAAGAATGTTATAAAATTTTTTATAAAACTGCATTGATTACTGTAAAAATGTCACTGGCAGGGAAGGGGTTAACACCAGGGGGCGATCAAAGGGTTAATTGTGTTCCCTAGTATGTGTTCTAACTGAACTGTAAGGAAGATGACAGATCGCTGTTCATACTCTATATGAACAGACAATATGTCTGTCCTCCCCTCAGAGAACTGGAAACTGTGGGTTTGCACAGACAGATCCCAGTTCTCTGTGTGTCAGCGGCGATTGCGGGAGCCTGGCGGTGATCGTGACCGCCGGGCACTTGCATCAGCTTGGGGGTGCGGGGTCGACAGTGCGAATCAATGTTACATAACGTCATTTTGCCTAGCTGTGCCATTCTGCCGCAGTACAACTGCGGCGGCTGGTCGACAAGTGGTTGAAACTGCTCGCGGCTGTAATGTATTGTCAGAGCTCATTAATATAAATAAAAATACCAAAAAAAGTGAGGTGGATGTCACCCCTAAAATCCATACCGGGCCCTTCAGGTCTGGTATGAATATTAAGGGGAACCCCACACCAAATCTCTTTTAAAAATGGTTTGGGGGCCCCCAGGCACTATTTACTCTGAACAGCAGTATATATATTATACGGTACTCTGCAGAAAAAATGGGCCTTAGGTGTTGGTGATATCAGAACACTGTAAGCCCTCAAAGTTACTCTTGTTGAGGGCAAGAATGGGCCCTGCTGTGAAATATTATATCAAAAATGATTACATGGCCCTGTTAAACAGGGCCAGAAAAATTGGGCCTTGGGTGGTGGTGGCGCCAGAACACTATAAGCATTTACAGTTACTCAAGTTGGGCACAGGAACGGGTCCTGCTGGGAAATATTATGTCAAAAAATGTAATTACATTGGGTGGTGGTGGTGCCACAACACTGTAACCCCTCACATATACTCTTGTTGGGGACAGGAACAGGCCCTGCTGTGAAATATTATCTAAAAAATTGTAATCACATAGCCCGGTTAAACAGGGGCAAAAAATTTGGGCCTTTGGTTTTGGTGGCGGCAGAACACTGTAAGCCATCACAATTACTCTTTTTGGGCACAGGAAGAGGCCCTGCATTGCAGTATTATATCAAATATTGTAATTACATGCCCCTGTTAAACAGGGGCAGAACAATTGGCCTTGGGTAGTGGTGGTGCCAAAACCAAAAATATTGTTGCAAGCTAGTATCATAAAGATTGAGGAGGAATAGGATAGTCAGCATAGGCAATCTTCAAGGGATACCAGATCCATAGCAAAGTCAATCAGTTACATCAGCATCAGGTGCTTCATATCTGCTGATCCAAAACTGATTCATTTTTATGAATTTGCGCCCATCAACAATGTCTGTGGACAGCGCACTCTTTGATCCATTCCAAATCCTCCACCATCACTGAATGTGCGTTCAGAAAGCACGCTGGATGCAGGACAGGCCAGTAGCTCAGTTGCATATTGAGCAAGTTCTGGCCAGTGGCCCATCCTCAAGACCCAGTAACCCAGCGCATGCTCTGTTGGAAAGGTCTCCAAGTCTGCTCTTGCCCCTAGATATTCCTGCATCATAGAATGCAGACGCTGGTGATAGTTGCTTGAACCAATCAGGACTTTTTTAAAAGCATCAAGCAGTCATTCACCTTCTCCATTACTCTTCCTCTGACTGAACAATGCCTCAGCAACACGTTGTCCAGCACCAGAATCAGGGAGGCCATGCAGTGTAAGTTTGCAGAGGCATTCGATTGTGAGACCTCTGGGTCACTATTATCACATTATCCGTAACTACCTCCTCCCAGCCACACACAACTCCTTGGGTTTCTGGGAACTGAAAACCATCCCTTGAAGACTGCTGCTGAGTGTTATCCTCTACATCCATGCTGACACAATCCTCTCCCTCCTCCCCCTCTTCTTCCTCTTTGTTTGTTGGGCCCACAGGAATGCTATCTAGATAAAGGGGGCCTTGAGAGGAAAGGAAGTCCTCCTCTTCCTCCGCTATTCTGTCTCAAGTGCCCTGTCCATGATTCCACAAAACGCGTGTGCCAGCCCAAAATCAGGGACAGTGTCACTGATGCGTGCATTGTGGCTGCTCACTTTTTATTGCTCACTATTCTTGCTGCTTCCTCAAATGGTGACAGAACAGTGCATGCATCCTTATTCAGTAGCCACTGATGTGGCAAAAAGAAGCCAAGCTCCCCTGTCCTAGTGCCTCACACAAAAGCTCATTGATGGCCCTCTGCTGTGTGTGCAGCCACTGCAGCATTTCCGTTGAGTTCCACCTGGTGGGCATGTCACAAATGAGGTGGTTGGTGGGCAGGTCTCATTCCCTTTAAATGTCAGCCAGCCAAGCCCTGGCATTGTATGACCACAGACTTTTCAGGCCTTCCTCAGGAGATCTTGTAAGCCTGGGTACTTGCTCAAAAACTGCAGCACCACCAAATTAAGGATGTGTGCCAAACATGGAACATGGGTCAATTGTCCCTGTCGCGGGCGGAGAGAAGGTTGGTGCCATTGTCACATACAACCATTCCTGGCTGAGGCTGGCATGGAGTCAACCACCTCTGAGCCTGCCCCTGCAGAGCTGACAGAATCTCTGCCCCAGTGTGGCTCCTGTCCCTTAGGCAGACAAACTCAAGCACTGCATGGCATCTTTTAGCCTGACTGCTTGCGTAGCCCCTTGAATGCTTACGGAGCATCACTGGTTCAGAGGAAATATCTGCAGAAGAAGACATAGAGGAAGAAGAGGGGGGGAAGAGGGGGTGGAAGAGAAAGCTGTGGAAGAATCGCGACTAGCATTTTGGAGGTGTAGTGGTGGGAAAAGCTCCCCACAACACTGAACCATATCCTGCATCCTTCCCAGCTGCCAGCAGAGTTACCTAGTGCGCCATGAAGGAAGGGTAACATCCCTGCCCATACCTGCTAGACCATGAGTCCGCAGTAATATGAACCTTACTGCTGACCGCCCTGTCCAACAAGGCCAAAACATTGCCTTCACATGCCGTTAGAGAGCGGGAATGGCCTTCCATGAAAAGAAATTATGTTTTGGTACCTGCCACTGAGGTACAGCACATTCCACAAATTTACGAAAGGGGGCAGAGTCCACAAGCTGAAAAGGCAGCAGTTGCAGTGATAGCAATTTGGCCAAGCTAGCATAGATGCTGAGCATGTGGATGACTAGGACCAAATTTCTTTTTACGGTTCAGCAACTGAGGTAGGGAAATATGCTTGCTAAAATCAATTGATGGTGTACTGCTAGCAGATTGGCTGCAAGTATTTGGAACACCTATTTCTATACATTCTTTCCTCTCAGTGCAGGTTTTTGAGAGGACTGGAGGTATAGTAGGGTTGGAGATCCCAGATGAGGAGCAAGGCAATGTCTGCCATTTTTCTTTGATGTGGGTTTTTCAAGTGCTGTTGCCAATGGACTGCATGGCAGGTCATGATATGTCTGGTCAAGCATGTGGTGCTTAAGTGGCTGCTGTTCTGGCCACGCTTGATCGGCTTCAAGGTGCAAATAGCAATGGTGCGATCTGCTGCACAAGTGTCCAAAAAGGCCCACACCAAGGAACTTTTAAAAGTCAGCAGTGTGTCAGCAGTGCCCTGCACCTGCGGAGCTCCGTAGTGTGATGCCATAGGGTGGCTGTCCTTAATCTGCCCCCTAGAGGACATCTTGTCTCATTGGAGTTGTACCTCCTCCTCCTCCTCCCCACTTTCTCTCTTCTCTCAGGCACCCAAGTATAGTCAGTGACCTCATCATCCCCTCCCGCCCCATCGCTGGAGCAAACTTGTCAGTATACTGCAGCTGGGGGAATATAACTGACAGTTTCTTGTCCTTCTGTGGCACCCCCTCTCTCTAGGCTCACGTTACTCCCTTCCTCAACCCGTGAACCAACATCAGAACCTTCAAATCGCTGTGCACCCTCCAGAAGCATATAACCAACACCGTGGTCGAATAACTGGGGACTCCTCCGTGCATGATGATAGGGCTACAGAAGGAGTGACTGTGGAAAAGCAGCCAGTGGAATAGGCCACTTTGGCAGCTGCGTTGGAAGGCAAACTACTCTGAGCCTGGGGGACAGAGGATGAGGAGGATGAGGACGGTTTTGTTATCCACTCCACCAACTCTTCTGCATGTTGTGGTTCAATAACACAGCCAGCAGCATGCCCCACAGCCACCTGCAGAGGTTGCACCATGTCCACAACCACCACTGTTGACTTTAGACACAGAGGCCGCTTGCTTGTTTTGCAACACCACACTACACTATATTAGATACTGTGTACACCGCCAGAAGTATATTAGAAAGTGTACAATGGCTGCACTGTACTGTACACTGTGTACACCACCTAATGTCTATTAGAAACTGTATACCCTATATTAGATACGGTATCCACCGCCTGCACTGTATTAGCAACTGTACAACGGTTTCACTGTATTGTATACTGTGTACACCCCCAGAAGTGTAGTAGAAACTGTACATATTGTATTAGATACTGTCTACACCACATGACGTGTATTAGAAAATGTACACCACTGAATGCACTGTAGATATAGGCTACACTGAATGCAGAGTATATATATATATATATATATATATATATATATATATACTGGACTGTATGTGTGTATGTGTATATGTGTATACACATACACACATGCATCCAGTGCATCCAGTGTAGCCTATATCTACAGTGCATGCATCCAGTGTAGCCTATATCTACAGCGCATTCCGTGGTGTACCATTTCTAATACACTTCAGGTGGTATATATATATATATATATATATATATATGTATATATATATATATATATATATATATATATATATATCCAGTGTAGCCTATATTTCAGGCGGTGTAAAAAAAATAAAAAATAAATATATATATATATATATATATACTGGACTGTATGTGTGTATGTGTATATGTGTATGTATATATATATATATTTTTTTTACACCGCCTGAAATATAGGCTACACTGGATATATATATATATATATATATATATATATACCACCTGAAGTGTATTAGAAACGGTACACCACGGAAAGCACTGTAGATATAGGCTACACTGAATGCAGAGTATATATATATATATATATATATATATATATATATATATATATATAAAATCTTTCTTTTCTTTTTTTTTTTGTGGAGGAAAGCGGCACCCAGTCTTCAGTTAGAGCAACATGATCTGGTCATCCCACTGACCAAAATATAAGAAAAAGTCCAGAGGATCGCTGCATTTTTTCTTAATTTCTTTATTGAATCAAAGTTCAAACAAACATTACATGATGTGTAAGTTCTTTACGTTTCGGGCTCACAAACTTACGCCCTTCTTCAGATCAAGCACACCTAAAGTCAGAATTACACAAATGGCTTAAATACTATAATTTTACACATTTGGAATCAATTATGTAATTAGTAATCGATCAAATACAAACAAAATCCTTTTCTTATACATCCTTATATCACAGGTGGGGAAATTTCCCTCAACTCATTTAATCTGTCAAAAAGAAAGATGTACACAATGTTTTTTTTTTTTACAAAAGGCAAATCCACTTTGCACTACAAGAGCACTGCAAGTGCACTTGGAAGTGCACTTGCAGTGCACTTGGAAGTGCAGTAGCTGTAGATTTGAGAGGGAGATCTGAAATGAGGGGAAGCTCTGCTAATTTTATCCTCCAATCATACGCAAGCTAAAATTGTGTTTTTTTAAATTTTCCTTGCATGCCCCCTCAGATCTACAGTGGCTGCACTTTCAGTGCACCTTAACCACTTAACCCCCGGACCAATTTGCAGCCAAAGGACCAAGCCCCTTTAGCGATTCGGCACTGCATCGCTTTAACTGACAATTGCGCGGTCGTGCAACATGGCTCCAAAACAAAATTGGCGTCCTTTTTTTTCACACAAATAGAGCTTTCTTTTGGTGGTATTTGATCACCTCTGCGGTTTTTACTGTTTGCGCTATAAACAAAAATAGAGAGACAATTTTGAAAAAAATGCAATATTTTTTACTTTTTGCTATAATAAATATCCCCCAAAAATATATCTAAAAAACGTTTTTCCTCAGTTTAGGCCAATACGTATTCTTCTACATATTTTTGGTAAAAAAATTGCAATTAGCGATTATTGATTGGTTTGCGCAAAAGCTATAGTGTTTACAAAATAGGGGATAGTTTTATAGCATTTTTATAAAAAAAATTTTACTAGTAGTGGCGGCGATCAGCAATTTTTATTGTGACTGCGACATTATGGTGGACACATCGGACATTTTTGACACATTTTTGGGACCATTGTCATTTATAGAGCAATCAATGCTATTTAAATGCACTGATTCCTGTGTAAATGACACTGGCAGTGAAGGAGTTAACCACTAGGGGGCAGCGTAGTGTTATGTATGACGTTATGTGTTTTTTTCTTATTGTAGGAGGGTGGGGCCTGGCATGTGACATCACTGATTGTCTTTCCCTATAAAAGGGAAGAGTCGATCGGTGACAGCTACAGTAGGAAGCACGGGAGAGGTTTGTATACACAGACCTCTCCTCGTTCTTCAGCTCTGTGACCTGATCGTGGGACACCAGCGGCGATTGGGTCCACTGGTCCCGCGGCCATGGTCACGGAGCTCAGGACTGGGTTGGGAGTGCGCCACAGGCGGTGCGCTCCCGACCCACGGCTGGGCACTTAAAAAGCAACGTACAGGTACGTGCTTGTGCCCAGCCGTGCCATTCTGCCGACGTATGTGCAGGAGGCGGTCATTAAGTGGTTAAAGTGCACATGCAGTGCACTTGTAGTGCAAAGTGGATTGCCTTTCATAAATAACCACCCAATGTTTCACTATCTGGCCATATCATCTAATGAATTATCACCTAAATAAATATAAATCTGGATCTGTATTTAACCCCTTAGGGAAACCGTATCAAGAAAAGGAATCCAATATACCTCTAGCTTTCTTAAAATGTATTCTCGGTTACCACCCCTCCTATTCTTATTAATGCTCTCAATCAACATGATTTTTAATTAAGAAATCGAATGTCCCTTCTCCAAAAAATGTCTCACTAAAGGCAACTGTACCAATTTGTCTATGATTTAATATTTGTGCCTTGCTATCCTATCTTTAACTTTCTGAATGGTCTCTCCTATTTAAAGTAGCCCACATGGACATTTTATTGCATATATTACATATGACGATTGGCAAGTGTAATAACCTTTGATTTTAATATCCTTAAAGTGGATGGGATATACTCTTGCCTTTTTTTCATGGAGTTACATTGTATACACGACAGACATGGGTATGACCCTGTATTACGGAATCCTAAAAAGGTTATTAATGGGCTAGGAGGGATATATTGTTCAGATCTAACCAATCAATCCCTTAGTGTTCAACCTTTTCTATATGAGGATAAAAGGGAAGCTTAGAATTTACTAATATATGGATAATTCTCTCTTAATAAACCCCAAAGTTTCTTATGGGTGTTATGGTTACGAAGTGAAAATGGATGATACTGTGACACAAATGGAATTCTCTTATCATTTATATGGTGATGCCTATTTTCTGCTAAATGTGTATGTTAGTTCCCTTTTAACTAATGAAACTGTATAACCTTGCTTAACAAGCCTGGGTTCCATTTCATTTAGTCCTGTGTCAGATTGTTGTGGATGACTAACAATTCTTTTAACCCTATACAGCTGGCTATTAGGTATCGAATTAAACACCCCATGGGGGTGAAAACTCTTATAGTGTAATAATTGAATACGATCAGTATTTTTTATAAACAGATCACTCTCTATGTTCGTACATTTTAATTTCAGTGATGTGTCCAAAAATAAAATCTCCCTATTACTATACAAGATATTCAATTTCAGACCTGGGACTAAATAATTGATATACTGATCAAACAATAAAAGGGTTCCAATGTCACCATCCCACATAGCAAAAAATATCATCTATAAATCTGAACCACCCCTTACAGTGTTTAGTAAACATTTTATTATTAATAAATGAGAACTCAATCATATTCATAAATATATTTGTGTATGGGGGTGCGACATTGGAACCCATCGCTACACCTTTAAGCTGCAAATAATGTGTCTCTTTAAACAAAAAATTGTTCTCTCCAAGAACAATTTTAAGCAATGCAAGCAGAAAATCTATTTGTTTATCATTATAGCATTGTGACTGCATCAGTGCTATAATGATAAATAAATTGATTTTCTGCTTGCATTGCTTATAATTGTGAGACTGGGGTGGCTGGATTCACTTGTCCTAACAGCATTCGGGCCCGCAATTTCATCGGCGAGGCTGTAACATTCCAGACGCTAACAGGGAGCTTCCCATGAATCCATTGCAGAGCCCTTGTTGATATCACTTCTGGGATTACCTCCACTCCCATATCATCTCCCTGGCAGCCAGCTTCAAGGACAACAAAGGGGCCTGGTTGTTCCCAATTGAGCTTACATAGTAACATAGTAGGTGAGGTTGAAAAAAGACACAAGTCCATCAAGTCAGTGTATGTTGTGGTCGTTCGGGTGCTTATCTAATACTTTTTTTAAAGGATCGATGCGCCCTGCTGAAACCACCGCCTGTGGAAAGAAATTCCATATCCTTACCGCTCTTACAGTAAAGACCCCTCTACGTAGGTTAAACCTCTTTTCTTCTAATTTTAGTGAATGTCTGCGTGACTGAGGACCGGTGTCCAGAACTGGAGAGCATACAGGTGCAACCTGACCAGAGTCTTATAGAGTGGGAGAATTATTAGACATGTGCAATTCATTTAGTTCCGAATTTGTTTTTCAACGAATTTAGACAAATTTGTTAATTTGGAAATATCTGAAGTTACAAATTTTCTCATTTCCAAATTTTTCTGAATATTTGGAAATTCTAAAATTCAAAGTTCGAAAATTCGGAAATACGAAATTTGGAAGTTCAGAGATGAAAAAATCAGAAAATTCAGGCACAGATAGCAGGGGCGGTGATGACGTGACGTGGTTGGGGGAGGAGCCCGAGGCGGCACCTGTGAGGGTGGATGGTGAGGCAGGAGATCCGTGGCGGTGATGCCGGCCGGGAGTGAGAGGAGCATCACGCATCACCGCTCATGTTTACTGTTTACTGTGTAACCCAGTGACCCAGTGAAGTGGCTCAATGAGAGAAGCAGCGGAGCGCAGTTGGGACGGGCTAAGCGCTGGAGAAACAAAGAGGACAATTTAATTAGAGACTCCTCTCCCAGGTAAGAATTCAAGTTACTGGAATCACTAGTTGCTATATGAAGTGACAGCTATTGAAAAGACTCTCTTTTACTCCGTATGGGTGTGTTACTACATGAACTATATGAATTATGTGACTTGCTCAAATGTCGATGATTGCTTAAAAACCCAGGTTCACTTTGGAGCTGTTTAACTGATTAATCGCTGGAACTATTAAATGGATACTTGAAGTAAGCACTAAGTGCTGATTGCGAAGGGTTATTTAAGGATTGGTACTGTAGAACCACCTATTTTGCTGGAATTTGAGTGGCCATTTGAAGCAATATCTATCCAAAAGGATTTATCTTTGCCTGTGTTAGATGGCTGTTAATAGACATTGATTATGATTGGAATGGAGCAGAAATAAATATAAGGAAGCCTTCTTTATAGGTTACATAGGAAACCATAAAATAGGCGATTTACTCTGATGCTATGGATACTTAAAAAGATCTTCTTGCTCTGGCGCTGCTCTGGTGCTGCCTGATTGTGTTTGATATTCAGGGTTGTTAGACACCCAGTACTGGACATCTAAACATAAAGGATCGAGTGTGTCCAATTTTTGGGAAATTTCTGTGAAAGAAATAAATTAAATTATAATAACTCAATGAATTTATTCATCCCCAGGTACAATCTTAAAATCAAAGGAATGATAGAGGTACTGCATCTAAATTTGGGGAAGCTTATGAGGTGAACAGCAGGAATCACCCCCCCCCCCCAAAAAAAAAAAAGAAGGGGACTTGGGTGTGGAGGTATCCTCTCTCATAGGACTAATATTTTATATTGAATAAGGTAAACAATGAGGGGAAGATCGCAAAAAACAACAGAACCCAAAAATCCAAGGGAGAGTTTAAATTCCAGTGCAAATGCCAGCTCGATACAAAAATACTTAACAACTAAAGAAGGGAACCAAAAAAGCCCAGGCATGGAAAAAAAAACACACATCCCAGTCAACAAAAAGCGCTAAGAAGGAAATGGCTAAGCTAAAGGGGGCCCAAGGAGATAAAACAAGAGAAAGTATAGAAACGGAGAGAGAAATAGAGGCAATTGAAGGGGAAGATCAGCGAAGTATAGCTCAAATGCCCACAAAAATTGAGATGATGGCAATGTTTGAGAGGATGGCAAGTTTAATTAAAAGTGAGATTACAAATGTCCGGATGGATTTGGGCCACCTGTTGAGAGTAGAAGAGGCTGAGGAGAAAACACAAGAGATTGCAGAACTAAAATCGCAAGTGAAGGAACTGCAAATAAATCAGAGGAATTGCCTCTATAAAATGGAAGAACAGGAAAATCAAAACAGACGCCAAAATGTAAGGATTAGAGCCCTGCCAGAGAAAAATGGAGAAAATCTAGAGGAAAAATAAAGAAAATATTTAACCCTCTACTAGGACGAGGAGAGGGTGAGGAGTAGGGATGAGCTTTGAGTTCGAGTCGAACTCATGTTCGACTCGAACATTGCCTGTTCAGCGAACAGTGAACAATTTGGGCTGTTCGCAGCGAATTCGAAAAGCCGGAACACCCTATACAAGTCTATGGGAGAAATCTAAAGTGCCAATTTTAAAGGGTAATATGCAAGTTACTGTCCTAAAAAGTGTTTGGGGACCTGGGTCCTACCCCAGGGGACATGGATCAATGAAAAAAAAAAGTTTTAAAAAACGGCCGTTTTTTCAGGAGCAGTGATTTTAATAATGATTAAAGTGAAACAATAAAAGTGTAATATTCCTTTAAATTTCGTAGCTGGGGGGTATCTATAGTATGCCTGTGAAGGGGCGCATGTTTCTGTTGCTCAGAACTGTCCCTGCACAAAGTGTCATTTGTGCAGGAAAAAAAGTCTTTTAAAATCACTTGCGGCTAAATTGTCGGGTCTCCGTAATACAGAGAACACTCAATGAGTGTTTTCTGTATTAGCCGACAATTCATTCATTCATTGATAAAAAAAAAAAAGCGTGGGGGTTACCCTAAATTCAATTACCAGGCCCTTCAGGTCTGACATGGATATTAAGGGGATCCCCGTGTCAAATTTAAAAAAAAATTGACGTGGGGGTCCCCCTAAAAATCCATATCAGACCCTTTATTTGAGCACGCAACCTGGCAGGCCACAGGAAAAGAGGGGGGGATGAGAGAGCGGCCCCCCCTCCCTCCTGAACCGTACCAGGCCACATACCCTCAACATTGGGAGGATGCTTTGGGGGTCTGTGACCCCTCAAAGCACCTTGTCCCCATGTTGATGAGGACAAGGGCCTCATCCTCACAACCCTGGCCGGTGGTTGTGAGGGTCTGCGGGCGGGGGGCTTATCAGAATCTGGAAGCCCCCTTTAACAAGGGGACCTCTAGATCCCGCCCCCCCTGTTTGAAATGGTAAGGGGGTACAAAAGTACCCCTACCATTTCACAAAGAAAGTGTAAAAATGGTTAAATAAGACAAACACACTTTTGAAAAATTCCTTTATTAAAAATAAAAAAAATAAAAAAAAGATTCCAGCGGTGCTAATCCACTCTTGCTATCCAGCGACGGATCTCCGGGGTCCAGCGATGGATGATCATATCCAGCAACGGGGGATCTCTCAGTCCAGCGCTGTCCATACATTCGTCTTCTGTCTCCATTGCGGAGACACTGCAGAGATCCCAGCACTGACGTTTCTTATATTAGGAGGGCGGGGCCACCCGTCACCTGACCCCGCCCCTCTGACGCTGGAGAGGGAAGCCAGGGGTTCCCCAGTGACGTGTGGGTGACCCCCGCCCCCTCTGATGTAACGCAGGTTTCCGTTACATCGGAGGGGGGGGGGCTAAATTGTCGGGTCTCCGTAATACAGAGAACACTCAATGAGTGTTCTCTGTATTACGGAGACCCGACAATTTAGCCGCAAGTGATTTTAAAAGACTTTTTTTTCCTGCACAAATGACACTTTGTGCAGGGACAGTTCTAAGCACCCTTCACAGGCATACTATAGATACCCCCCAGCTACGAAATTTAAAGGAATATTACACTTTTATTGTTTCACTTTAATCATTATTAAAATCACTGCTCCTGAAAAAACGGCCGTTTTTAAAACTTGTTTTTGCATTGATCCATGTCCCTGGGGCAGGACCCAGGTCCCCAAGTGCAATATGAACAAGCAACTCTTCAAGTATTTGCGGATTTGTCAAGTGAAACATTAACTAGAAGAAGACAGCTAAAACCGTTACTAGAACACTTAAGGCAGGCTAATATTAAATATAGTTGGGGGTTTCCAGCAGCATTAATAGAACATAGGGATGGAAAGACGGTGAGATTTAAATTTTTGGAAGAAGTGCAGGATTTTTGCAGAAAGTTACAGATCCCAGTCCCTAGTATACCTGGGAGACAAGAGAGAGAAGAAAAACCAAGTGAAGGAGGATGGCAAAGAGCTTAATATAAGATGGGGGTGACCGGGGGGGAGTGACCGGGGGGTCGGTAAAATTTTGTATGAAAAAAAATTATGCTTGAGACGTAAAGTAAAGATAAAAATGTTTTAAATAAAAATGCGGGGTGTGGGTGGGAGTGGGGGGCCTCTCTGGAATTCCTGTTCCCTCCTCTCCTCCCCCCTCCATCTGGCCATTCGGACCGGGGGGAGGTGGGACACAGAGTGCCGGGCTTGGAGTTCCATCCCAAGGGGTGAGAAACATACCTGGATAGGGACATATTCTGGATATGGGTACAAGGGCCGAAGAGGGGCCAGGGGGGTTTGGGAGGGGGGGAGGGAGGGGTAGGGGGAGAGAGAAGACCCAGCAGCCTAGGACTTCGCTAAGTGGGAAATTCAGTTTGATTAAAAATCTATGTCCATAGTTAACTGTTTGTCATACAATGTGAGAGGGTTAAATAAACCAGCAAAACGGTTTAAAGTCTTGAAAGAAATCGAACAATATGATGTAGGTATCGTGTTCTTACAGGAAACTCATTTATCTTATGAAAGTAAGATTAGTATATATTCCCTTAAATTCCCGGTGTGTTTCTATGGAGATTCAATCTCAAGGAATTCAAAGGGGGTAGCCATTGGTATAGGACGAGAGGTACGATATAAAGTAAAAGATAGGTTAGCAGATCCGGAGGGTAGATTCCTCTTTTTAAAGGGGAAATTATGGGGAGCAGATGACACCCTCGCTAATATATATTGTCCCAACAGAGGTCCAACAGTCTTTTTGAAAGAGACATTAGAGAAATTGTAGGACTTTAAAAGCGGGAGAGGGATCATAGCTGGAGATATGAATTTTTGTATGAACCCGGGACTAGATAGTACATCCCGGGTGCAGGGGATAGGGAAGGAGCAGAGGAGAATAATAAAACATAGTGTACGTCCCCTGCACACGGGACGTACACTAGGATTGATTATTGGCTAGCGGAGCACAGGGTATTGGACGAGGTGATATCCACAAATATAGGAATTAGAACATTGTCAGACCATTCCCCAATATGTATGAAGATTAAAATCCCAGGGTTCCAGAAACCCCCATTCTCCTGGAAACTTAACAAGGAACTGTTGGATGAGAAAGGCGAGGAAATAATTAGAATGGAATTGAGAGTTTTTTTCTCTATTAATTCAAGCGGAGCGAATATGGAGAATATCGTATGGGAGGCACTTAAAGCCTATATAAGAGGGATGTATATTTCCTTAGGGGTAGACAGGAAGAGAGAAGGTATTAAAAACAGTAGGGAGTTAAGGGAGGAAATTCATAGATTAGAGCAAGCCCATAAAAAAAAAGTAAGGAAAGGGGTCAGGATCCGGATCTACTACATAAATTAGTTACTAAAAGGGAGGAACTAGGGGAATTAATGGAACAGGAAATGAGGATGATATACAACAGGATTGCTAAAGAGAGATACTATGGCGGTAATAAAAATAGTAAGACCTTAGCAAAGATATTGAGGAAAAAAACAATCTAAGAATTATATAGCGAAAATATTAAATAAAGAGGGAGAGCTGGTATATAAAACTAAGGACATAGCATAAGTTTTTAGGGAATATTATGAGCAGCTATACTCAGTAAGGAAGAGTGAGACAGAACAACAAGAGATGATTAGAAGGGGAAAAAATAAAGAATATATACTCCAAGCAAATATCCCAAAAATACCGGGGGAATTGGCGCAGGAATTGGAGAATCCAATCTCAGTCCAAGAAATAATTCAGGTAATAAAAGAGACCAAAGGAGGGAAGAGTCCCGTCCCTGACGGCTATACAATAGAATATTTAAAAAAGTTTGGGGATATATTAGCTCCAAATCTATGCGTGTACTACAATGGATTAGTTATAAAATATGGACTGGGCGAGGAAGCTTCTACTGCGATAATTTCCACGATATTGAAAGAGGGAAAAGAGAATACAATATGCTCAAGCTATAGACCAATTTCATTACTCAATACAGATGTCAAATTGTTTGCGAAAATAGTAGTACAATAAAGAAGTTGATGCCAAGCTTGGTCCACTCACACCAGGTGGGTTTTGTCGAGGGGCAGGAAGGAAAAGATAATGGAGTGAGGTCAATATTTTTGCTCCAGAGGATGCGGGAGAGTAGGATCCCCAGTCTACTCTTATCAATCAATGCTGAAAAAGCTTTTGATCGAGTAGACTGGGGATTCATGATGGGTACCCTGGAGGGAATGGGGTTTGGCCCCAAAATTCTGAGTTGGATAAAGGTGCTCTATAGTAGTCCAAAGGCAGTGGTAAAATTTAATGGAGTACTATCTACAGTCTTCAGAATGAACAATGGGACTAGACAGGGGTGTCCGCTGTCCCCCCTATTGTTCATTTTGGCACTGGAACCACTTTTGGAGACAGTAAGGGGAAACCCAGATATAAAGGGGGTGGAGATAGAGGGGGAAACACATAAGGTAGCCGCATTTGCAGATGATGTTCTATTTTATGTGTCCAATCCACGAATATCCATGCCAAATTTGTTAAAGGCCTTACAGGAGTATGGGGAATTATCTAACTCTAAAATCAATCCAAAGAAGTCAGAAATCCTAAATGTTAATATAAATCTAAGAGAAGAACTGAATATTCAGAGGGAATTTCCATTCCTATGGAAGAAGGAAATTAAATATTTAGGGATCAAATTGACCTCAACTATAAAGAAAATCTATCAAATAAATGATATCCCTCTCTTGGAAGAGTTAAAAGAAGAAATAAGGAGATTTGGAACAAAACCCTTGTCCTGGTTGGGAAGAATTAATGCCCTAAAAATGGTTATAAATTTCAGATGCTCCCGATATATATCCCTCCAGTATATTTTAAATTGATTAAGTCTTTAATTACTAAATTTATCTGGAACAATAAGAAACCTAGAATCTTTCTAAAGATCTTGCAAATGGAAAAAGATCAGGGAGGATTAAATGTTCCAGATTTTAAAAAGTACTATGAAGCAGCAGTATTAACACGGGTGGCGGAATGGACAATACTAGAAAGTAAAAAAAGATGGGGAAAGATAGAACATAGTTTATCAGGTACAAATTTAGGAAAGGAAGTTTGAACACCTTCAAAATACAGATCACTAGGGGAGACAACACCTTTACTCACAAAAAATGTGTTTAGAGTTTGGGAGGGAGTACACAAACATAACAAGTGGAAATATAATTCCCCACTAATATATTTAAAAGATAATGATTTTTTTTCACCAGGTAAAAGCACTATAGGAGGGAAGTGGGTAAAAAAAGATAATATACAACTGCAACACATAATTAAAGAGGGGAAAATAAAAACTAGAAATTTTACAGATAGAAAAAGACTGGATGGACTTAAATGAGTGGCAGTATCTACAGCTTAGACATTTCATCTCAAGGCTACCACAACCGCTGAGAGATGGAGAAAAATTTACTGTTTTTGAACGGATATGTGAGGGAAAAACACCAAGGGCAGGTATTGCCCAGTTTTATAGAGTACTAAGATGGGAATGTGAAGCAGAGATACCAACATTCATAAAAAAAATGGGAAGAAGAAATAGGACCACGGGGTGAGAAACAAAATATAGAAAAAATATTGAAGATGGCACATAGATCCACGGAAAATAGTAAGATGATAGAAATACATTATAAATCTCTAGTCAGATGGTATAGGACACCAGATATAATGGCAAAATATCAGCAGGGACAATCTGGGAAATATTGGAGGGAGTGTGGACAAACAGGAAATATGGCACATATATGGTGGTATTGTCCTAAGATTAAAGAGTTTTGGAGAGAAATGATAAGATATATTGAAGTAATAAATAAAATCCAGTTACCAGAAAACCCATGGACATGTCTCTTCCTTGGAGTAGATACCCCAATTAAAGAGTATAGAAATTCCCTCACAAGCTTGTCAGGTCACCTTGAGGTGAGGTGACAGATGCACCCCGTAGGGATCAGGAGTGCACCGCAAGGTTGTGGACCCTACGGCTGACTGCTGCAGGCGGGGGACAGATCCCACTGGGGTTAGAGCGTAAGATTCCCTGGGGCGCGGAGTCTAAGAGCCAGCAGGTGTTCACCAGAGCCTCGAGTGGTGAGGATGGACTTGGCTGCAACTGGCTCCAGGTCGCGACCCCCAGGGTCCCCCAGCTCACACCCACAGTAGGCAACAGGAGGATAGGGATGGTGAGGGACAAAGCTAAGGTCGGGGCCACAAGCAGACAAGAATAGTCGGGGACACGCCAAAAGGTCAGGATCACAGGCAAACAGGGATAGTCAAAGACACCCCAAAGTCAGTAACGGAAAACAGTAGAAGAGCGCACGGCAGGTAACAGGAAGCTTTCACACAAAGGAATACACAATGGTTGATCAGCACTGATGGCCTGCAGTGCACAGGTTAATATAGGGCTCCCTGATAGGGCCTGGGGTGGAGCCATGCTTAGAGGAGAGGTTATAAAAACCACCAGGTGGAAGTGGCTGGCCTCTAGTCTGAACACATGAGGGAAGGTAAGCAAACACAGGAAGATTACTGCATAACCATGACAGTACCCTCCCTCTTACGAGGCCTCCCCTCCCCCGCCTGGGTCCAGGCTTAAAGGGAAACTCCAGATGGAACCTCCTTAACAGACAGGGAGCAAAGACCTCTGATGCAGTGATCCAAGACCTCTCCTCAGGGCCCAACCCTTTCCAAAGTACGAGGTACTGAAGAATGCCTTTACAGAGCCGGGAATCCAAAACTTGACTAACCTCGTATTTTAGATTATCCTCAGAGGCTGAAACAGAGGTAGGGAGAGGACGAGAGGACTTGAGGACTATAGGCTTTTTAGGAATGGGTAAGGGCATGAGATGATCAGAAGTCTGAGCAGGGTCCCCCACACCCTTAAAGATGAGCTGGGCATCCATAACAGGACCACCAGACTGGGCAGAGGTCAGTGGATCCCTGAGGTCAGGTTGGTTAGAAAGTGTCACAAGAGTCAAGCTGGATAGCTGCAACACAAACAGAATGCAGAGAACCTTGAGAAAAAGATTGAAAACCCCTCCTGGCCGAATGAGGTATTCTATCCAAAGGATGGATTGAGCCTCTTAAACGGGTTTGAATGGACATAGTAGCAGTAGGGTGAGGCCAGGTCACCGAAGGTGCTGAACAAGAAGCAGGAGGCTCATTGGGCATGGGCTGGACTGGCATAACTGGTGCAGAGGTCGACTGAATAATATTGTCTGGTGTAGCGACCATCTCAATCGCATCACAGGGCATAGCAACTGTGGAACTTGCAGACAAGTTAGCCTGGCTGTGCGTCCAAGGGAGATTAGGGACAGACAAAGGTAAATGGTTATGCGAACTGGAGTGAATGGTCGACTCAGGTTCATAGGTGGACCCCTCATCCAGAGTACCACATGACCTAGAGAGTGCATCAGACCGACTATTGCAGGACGCATCCCAGAGATCGCTATATACAGTGGGAAGAGCAGAAGATACTGGGATGGTGGTAACAGGAAGTCTCTCCTTTGGGGTACCCTTGAGTAGGCAGAAAGAGAAACAGGAGGAACCCCAAGCCAGGATCTGTCCAGCAGACCAGTCAACGTGTGGAGAAAGGAAATACTGGGAAGGTTTGGGACTTTGAGTGAGACACATAGAAAACGTGTCTCCATCCCTAATTCAATGCTTAAAAACGGGAAAGTTGGGACTTTAAATGAGGACATGGACAACGTGTGGGTTAATTGAATGCAAGTTGTATATTTATTAAAAATAGAAAAATGCATGAGACATACCAAATGTACAACTGCATATAGGAAGAACATTATAATGAATGCTGTTCCATAAATCTACACACCACATAAATATGTGCGCATGCAGACGACATCAAGGGTACATAAAATGTATATCAACTCAACGCCACATAGTTGTCACAACTGATAAATAAACACACAGACAATAAATTAATTTATATACAACATAACAGCATAATAGATTAGATAGCACATGTAGGGTAAAAATTGGTAGACCATGATTGTTAGGTATAAAAATATATTCCATATTTGATAGTAGGATATAGCTATAAGTATGCATCATCCATTGTCCGACGCGTTTCGTGTAAACCACTCATCAGGGGCCAATACTAGGGAATATCTATAAAATATAGTAGAATGAAATTAGTCTAAATGTACCCTAATAAAAGAAGGGGCAAATGAGCCCTCCCCATATACTTACACACAATCAATGCAGGAAAGTACGGCGGACTGGCACACACACGGGCGGATTGTCCGCCGAAATGCGAGTCCGACGGACAGTATTACGGAAATTCCGAAATACTTAGTCCGCCAGACTGCACGCTGAAAAAGTCCGCTGAAGCCCACACACGAGCGGACTGTCCGCTGAAATGTGTTTCGGCGGACTAAGTAGGCCAGACAGTCCGCCCGTGTGTACGCGGCTTCAGAATGGCTCTGCATCCACTTCAGACTGCTTCCACCCAGTCCACTCAGGTATGCCTCTTAGTCCTCCTATAACTCTCACCAGCACACCTGGTTGTCTCCCCTGGAGATTTGCCCGGCAGTGTTCTCATCTGCTCCCGTGCCACTGGTCAGCATACCTCTGTGTGTTATGAAGAGGGTCCCTTCTGCACCTGAGCTCCCAGACCTAAGGTCACTCCCTCAGACTAGGGGGCTACCCTTAAGGGTCTCAGACAGCCTCCTAACACTCCATCTTCATCTTCCACCCTAACTCCACTGCCCCAAGCTGACCCAGAGGGGCCTTACCCTGCCAACCCATCTGCTGGGGATTGGTTAGGGCCCTCATGAATACTCCAGGCAGCTCTTCCTAACCTGCCTCCCATTCTTCTGGAATGGTCTCCAAGTTTCTATTAGTAGTGGGAGGTAACGGAGCAGCTGCCTGTAAGTAATACCAGCCTCCGTGAGTCACTCAGCCCTGACCCAGATAAAAACACAGTCTTGGCTGCCAGCCAAGTCCAAACATTTTGCCTACTCTAACAAAAACCTACCAATTCCTATCTAGCCCACTAGAGTATGCTACATTTCTTTACTATAAACAGAAAATACCAAATTATTTTGAAAAAAAAGGCTAATTTTTCTTAGTTTTTGTTATAAAATTTTAATAAATAATCTTTCTTCATAAATTCAGTTTACAATGTATACTGCTACATTTTATATTTTACCAAAGAATTGGGTATTATATTGTGTTTGTGTGCACTAAATTCATTAAAGTGTATTTAAAAAACAAAAACGTATTTGAAAAACCACTGTGAAAATACTGTGTAATATATAAAAAAAAATTGCAACACCCATCATTTTATTCTATAAGTAATTTTCTAGCAAAAAAATATGATTTTTACATGTACGTGAGAAATGTCAGAATTGAGCTGTGTGGTAATTGGTTAAAATTCAGTGACAGGTGTTCTTTTTTTTTTTGCTGCAGTCAACCTCTGTCAACATACCGCACCTGCAATATGCAGGTGCGGTATGTTGACAGAGCTTGACTGCAAGGGAAAAAAAAACCCCTGTCACTGAATCTTAACCAATTGCTGCACAGCCCAATTCTGACATTTCTCCCATACATGTAAAAATCATATTTATCGCTAGTAAATTAAATAGAATAAAATGATGGATGTTGCATTTTTTTTTGTTTTACTTGTTTTGAAAATCACAATAAAACACATGGGATCTGTCTATATGTTGGATTGTATTACTTTTGGGAGGTGGTGGTAATGACTATGTATCCACCAGGTGGGATTTGTCTGTAAAATTACACTGTAGGGAACATCTCCCAAGCTGAAAGTCTTGTTATGGAAAGACTATAAATTATCAACAAATCAAGACAATTAGCCTCTTCAGAGACTGACTGACGACACAGATGTTTCAATTCAATTATTTTCCAGAATCATAAGGAACTCACTGCATAATAGTCCATCACTTCTACATGAGCTGAACCATTTTCTACATAAACTATATTGTTTCATTCTAATACAAGGTTAATGGAGAATTATTTTACAATTATTTTACAAATACTTCTAACAAATTTTCAGTGAAATGTATTTTCATACAGAGACATAAAAGCTGCACTTTTGTGTTCAGAAAACAAAAATCTATGTGTGTGTATGTGTGGGACGACTATTGTTATTATTTATTGTAAAGGTAGTTTTTACTATTGTTATACAAATTCTATTACTAATAAAATTCATACCAAAAAGTCAATGGAAAACAAATATATAGTGAAAAAAAAAAAATTAGTTTGAGTGTCAAAACTTATAATAAGTTTATTTATTAGTTAAACTTAAATCAAATTATTAAGAGCTCACAATAACTTAACAATAATAATATATTTTCAGAAATGATTTTAATTATTTTAATCTGCAACTTTCATTATGATAATACCAGGCGATCCTTCCAGGAAGGTCCTTGCTTGGGTACCTCCTGGTATAATGTGACAACTGTCTCCCATTTGTGCCCCTATATTGCTACTGTGTTACTGTACATGTGTCCCAGCTGGAGATCACAAGTGAATGTGCTACTGTTTTCATCATCAGAAAACCCTTTCTGAGAAATGGAGACAAGAAATAGATGCAAAACAATGTTGCCAACCTACAAGATTGAAATTTACTGACACGACACCCAGAATTTACTGGCACAAGTTTTTACTGGTATTTCCAAATATTTGCCATTTTACAAAATCGAAGTGCAAATAAACAAGTACAATATGCAAAAAACAATGTGATTTAAGGAAGATATTAAGACAACAAACATTTGTTATTTTATTCTCGATATAGTAAGTAAGTAGCTCAGGGTCAGAACTCAGGAGGGCAGGAAATTAGAATAGATGGCACACACACATAAAATTGACTTATACGTTGACACTGACAGCAGCACAGATCGCTGACCCCTCCTGAGTCACAGTGACAGTCTCTCTTCATGCCAGGTGGTCCCTTCAGTCCACTCCAGTCCAAACAGCACTGTCAGTCCGGCTCCTTGCTTGCCTTGGTCCCATCCCACAGACCCGCATATGAGGGTCCAGCCGCTCCGTTTCCTTGCACCATGATATCACACGACACACTCAGGCACTGCCTCCGCCAGACCGGCGCAGTCCAAACACACTGTAGCAGGCACTCGTATGGTCTCAGTCGGCTCTGGAGCAGAACTGCGCATGCACAGTTCCGAGCTGATATATATTTGTAACTGGCAACCCTCTCCTTTCACTGGCATTTACTGGCAGGAGAAAAGTGCCTGTTTTTTACTGGCTGTCAGTAAATATATCGGGGGTTGGCAACACTGATGCAAAAAGGCCAAGAAGATCAGCAGCACGGAAATGCAAAATTTGAAAACAAAAGTGTTTTAGGTGTAAAATATATTTATGATGTACAGTGCTCTATCCAAATAAATTTCATCCAGTGAGGCTCGGTTCACACAGGGGCGACCTGTCCAGGCGACTTCGCCGCCTGACAAGTCGCGCTCCGTTCTGTACTATGTAACCGTTCTAATTCAAGTCGCTCCGACTTAGAAAAAAGGTTCCTGTACTACTTTTGCATCGACTTTGGGCGACTTGCATTGACTTCTATACAGAAGTCGTTTTGCAAGTCGCCGCTGATCGTGTGCAGGTCGTGGTGCTGCAAGTCGTGCCGCCCACTGTGTGAACCGAGCCTTAGGGTTTAGGTTTACATTAACACTTGCTGACTGCTGTACACACTCATATATATATATATATATATATATATATATATATATATATGTATATATATAATAGATATGTTATATAATACAGTAAATACAGTACTGTGCAAAGGTTTTAGGCAGGTGTGAAGAAATGCCATAAGATAAGAATGCTTTCAAAAATGTATATTTTAATTGTTTATTTTAATCAATTTACAAGAGTGAGCGAACATAAGAAAAATCGAAATTAAAGCAATATTTGGTGTGACTACGGTTTAGCCTCAAAACACCAATTCTTCTAGGTACAGTTGCACAGCATTTTTTAAGAAACTTGGCAGGTAGGTTGCTTCAAGCATCTTTGGGAACTTACCACAGCTCTTTTGTGGCTATAGGTTGCCTCAGATCTTTCTGTCTCTTCATGTAATCCCAGACAGACTCAATAATGTTGAGATCAAGTCTCTGTGGTGGCCCAGCCACAGATTTTCTGTGGCTTAGGTTGCCTCAAATCTTTCTGTCTCTTCCTCTAATCTCAGACAGACTCGATTATGTTGAAATCAAGTCTCTGCGGGGGTCAAACCATCAATTTCAGAACTTCTTGTTCTTCTTTATGCTAAAGATAGTTTTTAACAATTGGCTATATGCTTGGGGCCGTTGTCCTACTGCAGAATAAATTTGGTGCCAATCACACACTTAAGTATTTGCCTGTATTTCTCAGCATTGAGGACACCAACGATCAAGCAATGTTGAGGACTGTAGACTCAGTTATCTGCCAAGGAAACTTAATTCTGCAGATGAAAGTCACATCATCCTTACCTCTGTTTGACAGAAGATGCCCAGCAGTGCCATCAGGTCAGAGCTGGTGGAAACCAGTGGGACCCAAGTATACCCATCTATTGTCTGGAGAAGTCTGGTCAGAAGTGGTCTTCATGAAAGAATTGCAGTCAAAAAGCCAACCGCTGATGTGGTAACAAAGCTAAACGACTCAACTATGCATATAAACATAACAAAATTTGAAATATTTGACTGTAACAGGAGGCAGTTTGTTCGCAAAGGGATGGAGAGCGATACAATAATGAGTGTCTGCAGCAATCAGTGAAGCATGGTGGAGGTTCCTTGCAGGTTTTGGGCCGCAATTCTGCAAATGAAGTTTGAGATTTGGTCAGGATCAATGATGTCCTCAATACAGAAAAATAGAGGCAGATACTTATCCATTATGCCATACTATCAGGGAGGAGCGTGATGGGCCCCAATTGTATTCTTCAGTGGAACAATGACCCCAAACATACAGCCAATGTCATTATAAAAGCATAATGAAGAACAAGGAGTTTAGGGCGGCACAGTGATGTTAGGGCGGCACAGTGATGTAGTGGTTAGTACTCTCACCTAGCAGTAAGAAGGGTCGTTGGTTCAAATCCCAACCACGACACTACCTGCCCGGAGTTTACATGTTCTGGCTGTGCCTGCGTGGGTTTCCTCCGGGTACTCCGGTTTCCTCCCACAATCCAAAGACATGCAGGTAGGTTAATTGGCTTCTGTCCAAAATTGGCCCTAGTATATAAATGGGGACCTTGGATTGTGGGTGCGTTGAGGGTAGGGACCAATGTGAGTGTGCAATGTACAGGGATAGGGTCTATTTTAGACACTCACTCAGGTTGAACTGGATGGACTGGTGTCTTTATTCAACCTTACTAACTATGAAACTATGAGTCCTAGAAGTGATGGTCTGCCCCCCCAAAGCCCAGATATCAACATCATCTGTCTGAGATTAAATGAAGAGACTGAAGGATTTGAGGCAGCCTACATCCACGGAAGACCTGTGGTTAGTTCTCCAAGCTGTTTGGAACAACCTTTCTGCCGTGTTTTTTAAAACTGTGTGCAAGTGTCAAACAAATACAAGGAGATTTCCGAGCTCAAACTTACCAACCAGACAGCAACCAACCTAATGGACCTGTCTAACAATACGCTTTAAGAACAGGGGTTTAGTCTGCACACATTTGCAAATACATGCGTAAGCTACAGGCCCCATCAAGACACCCTGTTTTCTGTAGTCCCTAACGCTGACTTCTGGGACTCCACAATGGGAGCATATGCATTTTTATGAATAAGTAAGGACTGGTGGCATGTAAGGAGCCCAGCCCTTCTTAAAGGTACAGGGGCACTCTGAACACCCAGCACATAGCACTATGGCAGCAAAGATGTCAGTGTGTTGCCTCACAAGTATAATCAAAATACAAACAATTGGCCACTGCCTCCACCTATATCTGGTCTATTGGTCTGGTCTAAATGGTCTAAACTCATCTAAATGTGCACCTTGTGCATTTTGGCACAATGCCTACTCCAAATTTAAAGTAAAAAAATGACAGTTTGAGGTCAACTCTCTTTTTGACATGCAGAGAGAGACCCTAATGCAGACAGATTTTGCAAAGTGTCTCATGTACATTCTAAAAAAGTTCAAGTACAAGTTCTAGACGAGTACATAAATCTTAACCATTCTCAAAATCTGTCTGCATTATAAATTCCAGAGTGAGTGTCTAAAAAGACCCCTGATGTCTCCATAAAAAGGACCTGTCACCTGTCCAAAGCTATCACACAGGAGACATGTTTGAAAGTTAAATGCCAAAAATTGTGAAAAGTGTGAAAAAATTAATTTTAGTAAAAAAAAATAAAAAATTGTAAAGCACCCCCCCATCCCACTACGCATACACACAACTGCAAATGTGCATGTAGGTCCTGCATGCATATGTAACTACACTCTGTGGGAAGTAGGGGTGTAGTTGGGAATAATATGGCCTCATTTATATACGAATATAGTTAACCATTTCTTTTTTTTTGTCATTAAAGTTAAAGTTTATTTGCGAAATACAAAACATGTTAGAACGCAAATTATCCAATACCACATAAATAATACCGGGCAATGAAAATACAAGAATTGCATACAAGATTAGAACATTGTCTACTCAAGATAAAACATATCAAATGGGGGTCATATCAGGTGGTGTCTGAACCTAGCCGAGTAATAATGCTAAATAGAGCTACACAAATTTCAACCACCGTACTGATGGAGTTTCCCATTCATTGCGATCCAGGGAAAAGAAATTAAGGGCAGTTAGAAAGAAAGAAAGGAAGATAGAGAAAAAGAAAGAAAGAAAAAGGAGCAAGAGTGTGGGGGGAAGTACGGCAAAGACCTCCCCCAACGATAGCAAGATGACTCTAGGTATGGGATCAGGTAATCTAGCAAATAAACTATCGCGTGTCCGGGTTTACAAGTCCCTTCAGGCCCCTAGTTCCCATAGGATACTCAGACAGGTCAAGTTTGTAGCTGCAGCTCTGCATAAGCCTGAGAGTATCTGAACGCAAACCAAGGAGACCAGGTTCTGTGGTAGCGAGCTACCAGTTGGTTGGACTGGGCCGCCGTGTCCTCCATTTCACAGATGTAAGACACCTTATTCAGCCAATCCTTCAAAGTGGGAATAGTTTTTGACTTCCAGAAAAGTGGGATGAGAGAGTTGGCAGCGTTTATCAAATGTCTTGAAAGCGAGTTTTTATACTTCTGAAAAGAAAAGTTTGAAATATGTAATAGACAGCATGCTGCATCCAATCTGAGCCTGGTCTCGGTGATCTG
This sequence comes from Lithobates pipiens, assembly GCF_037356315.1. Classification (NCBI taxonomy): domain Eukaryota; kingdom Metazoa; phylum Chordata; class Amphibia; order Anura; family Ranidae; genus Lithobates; species Lithobates pipiens. The sequence goes on along the minus strand of NW_027507788.1, from coordinate 139,495,050 downwards.
AACGATCTTCTCAATTACCTTGGACCAAAATGGTGCCAACCCTTCACATTGCCACCACATGTGAAGTAAAGTGCCACTTTCAGTGCCACATCTCCAGCATTTGTCAGACGTTTGTGGGTACCACTTATGGATTTTCACCGGCGTTGCATACCAATGAGATAGTATCTTATAAGCTGTTTCTTGCATTTGTGTGCTTAGAGAGCACTTGTGAGACAGGATACAGGCTTTTTCCCACTGGTTATCAGTGATCGCGACTCCCAGTTCCTCTGACCATCTCTCTCTGAGTCTATTGTCGTCTCGTTGTCTCAGGTTTTGTACCCACGTGTATGAGGCTGATGTCGTTTTCAGAACAGGATCGCCCTTCCAGCAAACCGATTCCAGTTCCGTAAGGCCTCTTGTAAAATGGGCCCTACGGTCTGCTGAATTGACAAAGCTACGTATCTGGAAATACGACCAAAGGGGCATGTGTGGAGTCCCATTGTCTATTTTGAAAGGCGTATAGTCTTTCATCTTTCCATCAGCAAAGCAGTGCATTGCCAGGAGTGGCTTCCCCGAATCTGTTGGCCTCAGGAAATGGTTATTGACCCCTGGCGGGAAGTCAGGGTTGTCAATTAAAGGGGTGAGAGGGCTCAAGGGGGTGGAAAATTTGGAATGTTTGGCAAGCTCATGAAAAATTCTAAGTGTGGTGCCTATAAGCGGGTGTGCCTTTACTGCTGCGGGATATTTAGATGTGGGTATCCGGGGTGAGAAGCGGAGGGGAATCACGCTCGCCTCACTCTCAATGATGACCCAATCTTTGAATTGATGGTGACAGTGCAAATCTATTATGCGGGCTATATGCGCGGCTTGGTAGTAGCCTTTGAAATCAGGGATACCCAGACCTCCTTTGGCTTTAGGTCTAGTCAAGAGAGTAGATTTCAGCCGTGGGGGCTTGTGGGCCCAGATGAATCTCATCTGTAAAGCATGTAGGGCTTTGAAAAAACGTTGGGGTATTTTAATGGGTAGAGTGCGGAGTAGATAGAGAACCTGTGGCAAGACCGTCATCTTGCAGATGGCTGCCCTGCCGAACCAGGAAAAATGTCTGGGATGCCAGTCCTGTAGCTCCCCATGGTTTTAAGGAGAGGGGGGAAGTTGCAATCATAAATTGAAGATAATTGAGGTGTCAACCAAATTCCTAGGTATTTTATGGCCAAATTGTCCCACTTAAAGGGACTGTTATTCTGGGTCCTAGTCAGGCAGTCTGGACTTAGCGTAACATTCATGGCTTCGGATTTAGAGTAATTTATTTTGAGGTTGGAGAGGAAACCATAAATGGAGAACTCCTTCATTAGTGATGGAATGGAGACATGCGGGTCAGTTAAATAAAACAAAAGATCGTCTGCGTAGGCCGCTACTTTAAACACCCGCTGATTGATCTGGAAACCATAAATAGAGTCATTCGAAGTGATGTGCCTAATAAACGGTTCCAGTGATAAAAGTTAACCATTTCTTACTCCATTTTGGGGGATTACTATCCGGTGAAGTTAGACATAGTGGGAATGTGTTCTTATTTTTCCCTGTAGTGACGCTTTTCTCCTTTCCCATTCTTTATCCCCAGTATTTCATCAAGACTTTCAACTTTTGAACCGATGGCCGTCTGTTGGAACCTAGGGCCATATATTATTGGCCTTTGATCTTTTCCTTTCATGATGATGCAATTAGAAGTTGTTCAACATTATATGTATGTGAGTGATATACATGCAACAGGTATGTAATGGAACTGTGGTTTTAAAATATCAGCTGTTAAAAAATGGAATTAGATATCAATATATTTTCCCTATAATTCTAGAGTTTCTCTGTGCTTGGCTTCCTGATGAAGTGGGCTGTTGAGCCGTGAAACGCGTTGAAGTTCCAACAGCAACTCATCACCTTAAGGTGTCTTAAATAATGAGTAAAGCATGATGTCATATGGAAATGAATTGAAGCTGTAAAATACACGTATTTCTATATTTTAAAACAACTTGACTGTTTTTAACATTTGTAAGAATAAAATGTAGTTGTTTTAGAATTTGTGTGGCACAGTTAAAGTTCTATTTTCTTTAGTTAGGTTTACTGCTTGATGGGCGGCACAGTGGTGTAGTGGTTAGCACTCTCACCTAGCAGCAAAAGGGTCGCTGGTTCAAATCCCAACCACGACACTACCTGCCTGGAGTTTGCATGTTCTCCCTGTGCCTGCATGGGTTTCCTCCGGGTACTCCGGTTTCCTCCCACACTCCAAAGACATGCAGGTAGGTTAATTGGCTTCTGACCAAAATTGGCCGTATATGAATGGGGACCTTAGATTGTGGGCTCCTTGAGGGTAGGGACCAATGTGAGTGTGTAATGTACAGGGATAGGGGTAGACACTCACTCAGGTTGGACTGGTGTCTTTATTCAACCTTACTAACTATGAAACTATATCATATTATTATATGAGACCATAAGGGGACCGTATTGATAAACAAGGCATAACCCTTTAAAGTGCCTATTTGTCTCAATCCAGAGCACTATGTGTCATTTCTGTCTGCTGCTTCTTTTCTCTGCTATCAACATGAATCAGATCTGACAAGTTTTCTTGACACCAAGAGAAAAAAGGTGACAGGTGAGGAAGCTCCAGCTGATTGACAGCCACCACTCTGTTCTTGTGTGATGTGTGAAAAGGGGGTGTCCCTTTAGAGGGGGGTGTCCCTTTGCTCCAATCAGCTGTGAAAGCTCTCCGCACTGAGCTCTGCAGAGTGTAATTTCATCTCTACACACCTTTTTTTCTGACAGATCATACAAGCTTTAAAACAAAAAAAACTTTAAATGGATGCAGAAAAGAGAAGACTGCAGACAAACAGGTACAACTTACGTAGCAAGATTTGTTTAATCTCTGTGTATCACACAAGCATAGTCTCTGCACTGGTTGGATATATGTAAGGGTATACAACCACTTTAACCACAACCAGCATGTTGCAACCATGCTTTTGAAAAGTCAAATTTTCTGTCTGTCCCTGGTTTTGACCTGTAACAAGTCTGAGGAAAAATAATTTAGAGGGACATCTACTGTAGCTTGACTCTGAAAACATTGAACATTTTGACAGCCAGGAAACTAACATATTCAGAAGAAGGTCAGCAATGAAAGTATTTGTATTTCTGTCATAATAGGTTTACTTTAGCCTGATGCGGGCTTAAATGTACATTCGGTGCCTATCTCCAAACAGTAGCCAATTCACTGTCTGTCTTATATGTAGACATGCATGGCGAAAACATTTGTTTGATTTAATTTTGTTTAGATTAATCTAGTTATTTTGCTTCAATAAATTTGGTTGATTCGCCTTCAAATTTAGTGATTTTTTAAAATTCTAAACATTCAAATTCATAAACTTTGAATCGGTCAAATTGAAAATGTTTTATTTTTTTCTCAATTCAAATGAGGAAAAGTGAACAAACAAAAGATATATCTTTATCAGTTTAATACAATTACAATGACTCTTTAAATCACCTTTGACTTAAATTAAAAAAAACAGCATCATTTTAAAATGGTACCGTATATACTCGAGTATAGGCCGACCCGAATATAAGCCGAGGCCCCCAATTTACCCCCAAAAAAACTGGCAAACTTATTGACTCGTGTATAAGCCGAGGGTGAGACATGCCTGTCCATCCCTGTGTGTGTGTCCGTCCATCCCTGTGTGTCCGTCCATCCCTGTGTGTCCGTCCATCCCTGTGTGTCCGTCCATCCCTGTGTGTCCGTCCATCCATCCCTGTGTGTGTGTCCATCCATCCATCCATCCCTGTGTGTGTGTGTCTCCATCCATCCATCCATCCATCCCTGTGTGTGTGTGTCTCCATCCATCCATCCATCCATCCATCCCTGTGTGTGTGTGTCTCCATCCATCCATCCATCCATCCCTGTGTGTGTCTCCATCCATGTGTGTGTGTGTGTGTGTGTGTGTGTGTGTGTGTGTGTGTGTGTGTGTGTGTGTGTGTGTGTGTCCAGCCTACCTTTGTCCCGAGCCTCCGTCCCGTGCCTTGCCTCCTTGCCTCCGTCCCGTGCCGTGCCTTGCCTCCTTGCATCCGTCCCGTGTCGTGCCTTGCCTCCTTGCATCCGTCCCGTCCCGTCCCGTGCCGTGCCGTGCCTTGCCTTGCCTCCGTCCCGTGCCCTCTTCGTCGGCGGCCATTGTAAAATTCAAAAGCTGCGCCGCCGCCTTCGCCTGTGATAGGCGGAACACTGAATTTCCCAGCAGCCTGTGTTCCGCCTATCACAGACGTCGTATCATCCTCGTCCGTAGTACGAGGATGATACGATGTCCGTGATAGGCGGAACACAGGCTGCTGGGAAATTCAGTGTTCCGCCTATCACAGGCGAAGGCGGAGCCGGAGGCGCGGCTTTTGAATAGAATGGCCGCTGTCTGTCTGCTCGACACGCTGATCGAGCGGGCAGACAGCGATGACTCGAGTATAAGCCGAGGGGGGCACTTTCAGCCTCAAAAAAGAGGCTGAAAATCTCGGCTTATACTCGAGTATATACGGTACTCTAATAACACATATGGTCTTTGATTTCAGAAATTTGTTTGCAGTTCAAATTCGAATTGAATTTAATTGAATTCGAATTTAAATGTGAATTTTGGAAATTCGGACAAATTTTATTTTGTTATTTGAAGAATTTGGTATACTTCATTTATACTGTAATTTGGGTATTCGGATATATCTGAATCTCAGAATAATGAAAAATTTGTCCGAATATAAGTTTGGAACGAAACAAACTGCATATGTTTACTTACATGACTCGAGTGATGTCAGCCAGAGTGCTGCTTCATTAGCAAGATGTTCAATACCAAAGAGCATCTAAACCTAAAAACAAATATGTATTAAATTGCAGCTTACTATTCCTTAGATGCGGTAGCTGCTTAGGTTTTTTTTTTTTTTTTTTTAAAGGTGAAGTTTAGGTATGGCACTTTTTCTTTTTACATTGAGTTAAATGAGTATCATTCAAAGAACACTTTGCATTTTCACAATTCATCTTAACTATTAATAAAATGCAAAGTGCTCTCTGAGTGATGTCCATGCTGAGTGAACAACCCCCTGTGTTCACTAAGCAGTAGAGCAGTCCCTCAGAAAGGGACAAAGAAACTGACAGCAATCATTGTAGTAGTTGTACCTACTACAGTGATTTCCAATTTCCATAGTGATCCTACGGCACATACAGCACATACTTACATGATCTAAGCTGGACCAATGTAACTATGCAAAAATATCTACTTTTCAGCTAAACTAACAGTTAGCACAGGCAGAGAGTACAAGAAGTTATCTGCTCACAAGATTTCTGGCAGGTTTGAAAGGTATTTTTTAACCTAATAAGAACACATAACAAAAGCATTACATTGTACATTTAACCACTTCAATACCAGGCAATTTCGCCCCTTCCTGCCCAGGACAATTTTTAGCTTTCATCACTGTCGCACTTTGAATGACAATTGCACGGTCATGCAACTCTGTACCCAAACTACATTTTTATAATTTTCTCCCCACAAATAGAGCTTTCTTTTGGTGGTATTTAATCACCTCTGTCGTTTTTCATTTTTGCGATATAAACAAAAAAATACTATTTTGAAAAAAAAAATACTGATGGGCACTGATAGGCAGCACTGACGGCATTGATAGGCGACACTGATGAGCACTGATAGATGGCACTGATGGGCACTGACAGGTGGCACTGGACAGGCAGCACTGATGAGGAGTTACTGACAGGCATTACTGATGGGGCCCTCATTGGCACTTTTTAAGGCATGGATTGGCGCTGTTATGGGCACTGATCAGCACTTTTATGGGCACTGACAGGCGTTTATAGAGAAGGGCAGGCTGGCAGGTGATGGGCACCTTTTAATGGGGGCTGTACTGATAACTAATGTGCTGATTAACAGCACAGACCCCCCTCTGATAGGAAAATCAGTCAATCGGCTCTCCCTGTCAGCGTGAACCAAGGAAAGTCATTTACTGGCACTTCCTGGTTCATGTGATGATCAGCTGTGATTGGTATCAGCTCATCATGTGGTAGGAAGCCTCTGATCCAGCCCATTGCTGAGTCAGCTAGTTCTTGACCTTGACTGATCTTTGTTAACTTCCTGGTGTTACCTTAGACTGCCTCTTAAACACGAGAGTCTGACTTCCTGTTGTGATCTTGGCCCATCAATTAAACACTGGTGTGACCTTGGGCTGCCTTTGGACCATAACCTTCTGCTTGCTAGCTGTCTACTACCTTGAATGCTGACCCTACCCCTCAGTAATCCTATCAGACAACATTCATCATTCAAGCCTTCTGCCAGAAGTGAGCATCTGTAAGCTGGATTTCCTGGCACCTGTGTGACTCTGTGCCCTCATCTCCTGTTCTTCATTCCAGACGTTTTTGGTAAAGGAAAGTCATCTTGTCCTCTAACCAGATGTTGGATAACTCCTACTGTTAGCTATCAGGCTACCTATCATGAATGTAGGTGTTACCTGCAGACCTGATAGGCAGTCAAATGGCCAACTAAAGGAGTACACATGGCAGACTGCTAATTACACGGCAGATACTTTTGTATTATCAGCCTGCAGCAGGAAGTGCCATTACTGGCAGAATCTCAAGGTAAAAAACTTTGTAAAAGGTTAAAAAAAAATTGCTTAAGAAAACTGTATACGATTATGATTTACCACTCTGTTTTTAAACAAATACATTAAGGACATGAAATATCTTGCATGGGCTTGGCTTTATTTTTCTATTTTCATCTATTACGCTGAATTAATTTAGTCTAATTTATTCTTTTATTCCTAGAAATAATGAATTCCACTAACCAGAACAAAGTCCTAGAGTTCACTCTCTTGGGATTGGCCAGTTTCCCCAGGCTCAACATAGCCCTATTTCTTCTCCTTCTCATTATCTACATTCTTATATTGCTGGCAAACCTGTTTATCATAGTGGCAGTCCATTTTGAAGCACGTCTCCATTCAGCCATGTACTATTTTCTAAGTAGATTATCCCTTGTAGACTTGTGCTATGCTACAGTGACCATCCCCAAAATTTTAGCTGACTTCCTTTCCAAAACCAACACAATCTCCTCCAATTCTTGCATCACCCAGCTGTTCTTCCTGCATTTCTTTGCAGGAACAGAGTGCATCCTCCTAACGGTCATGGCCTATGACCGCTACATCGCTATCTGCCACCCCTTACGCTATTCCAGCATTATGAACAAGACTGTTTGTCATTGGCTCGAGTTTGTTTGTTGGGTCACCAGTTTTTTACATTCCATAATACAGATCATCATGACATGTCAACTGAAGTTTTGTGGACCAAACCAAATAGACCATTTCTTCTGTGACATCCACCCCTTGTCAGTTCTGGCCTGTTCAGATACTTTCATCATCGAAATAGTATATGTGGCCAACAGTGGCCTGATCTCTGTGCTATGTTTCCTTGTGTTACTTATGTCTTACATGGGTATCATTAACACCATACTTAAAGCTCGGTCTGAAGAGGGCCTAGGAAAAGCTTTTTCTACTTGTGCCGCACACCTCACTGTTGTCACCCTTTTCTTTGGGCCTTGTGTCTTCATATATTTAAGACCCTCTGTATCATATGCAGTCGATAAAGTGGTGTCTGTATTTTATACAATGGTAACACCCCTACTGAACCCAATTATTTACACGTTAAGAAATAAAGAGGTAAAGACCGCTATCAAATCAATTTTGAGCAAAAAATTACTACGAAAAGAACAATAAATAGATGAGATATCAGGGATAAATATGAATATACAGTATATCAGAGATATACTACATGTTAGCACTGTCTAATAGCTATGGTTCTATAGCAAATACAGAACTCTAAAAAAAGTTTTAGGCACTTGTAAATTGCAAGTATATTTTAGCTTATCAGTCTTAAATGTGTTGGATGCATTTGTTTTACTTTTTAGGTTTTTATCCTTTATTTTCAACAGGCAGTCCAGCAGTTAATAAACACCCTCTCAAAGTGTATCCACTCTGTATTAAGGCGCAACAGAGATACCTTTGGACAGTAGAATTGTCAGTCTGGGTTGAGGGTAGTGTTAAGTACATTAGTAGATTCAGATGAACTTGACTAAGAAATTGAAGCTGAACTACAGCTAACCCTTTTTAAACAGTTAAAGCAGAGGTCCGCCCACCCCTGCAAAATTAAAAGCCAGCAGCTACACATACTGCAGCTGTTGACTTTTAATAATAGGACACGTACCTGTCCTGGAGTCCAGCAATGTCGGCACCGCAGCTGATGTTTCCATCAGCTGTCGGGTGCTGCCGCCACTATTGCCGGTAAGAGAACCCGGTAGTGAAGCATTACAGCTTCACATTGGGTCCCTATTGCGCATGCGCGAGGCACCACTGTGCTCTCCCACAAGCCCGGCAGTGGGGGAAGGAGGAGGGAGGTGGAGGGAGCCAAGCTGCTGACGTAATGCTCCTCGGCACCGTGTCCTAGAAGTGGAGACAGATACCTGTCGAAGACTCCACTTTAAGAAACAGTGTTTTTTTTCTTTTGCGATACTGATTTTACATAACTGAACAAAACCTAAGTATTGTAAGTAGGGATGCACAGATACCATGGTATCGGTGCCGATACTAGCCATTTTTGTGAGTATCGGTACTCACGAAAATGCTCCGGTACCGTAAACCGATACCGGAAGTGACGTCCAGGGGCAACGGCGCAATTGCTCCCCCGAGAAAATATTACTGATTGAGGCTGAGTGCGCCCCATGAATTCAGTGCAGCAGTCGGGACGACATACAGTCTCTATCAGCATTGCTAATTACTACCCAGATGCATCGGGACTGGACACTCTGCCCCCATACCTCCCCCAGCAGTTTTGCAGCCTCTCTCCTGCAGGCTGCTGCTTGAGTAGGTGGGAGCCTCATGGCTTCTGCTGCTTGGGTGGGAGGGATGGGGGATGTGCCTGCCCCCCGAGATCGCACCAGCCTGGAAGCGGGAGGTGTGAGCAGCTGAGCAGAGGGAATATGAACTTCCTGGATGTAAGCTCAACTAGCAGCACATCGTGGATTCATTTACAGGCACCTCTGCTGAGTTAATGCAGCTTAGTATAGAGGAGCTGTTAGCTGACAAATGGGATTGCATCTCCTTTTCATGTGGTACAGTCAGAAATTGGGCTCATTTAAGCATTGTGACTGACCCCTGATGTGTTCCCTCCTGACTCTCCCCGATGTGTTCCCTCCTGACTCCCCCCCAGTGTGTGCCCTCCTGACCCCCAGTGTGTGCCTCCTGACCCCCCCAGTGTATGCCCTCCTGACCCTCCCCTGGTGTGTGCCCTCCTGACCCCCAGTGTGTGCCTCCTGACTAGGGATGAGCCGAACACCCCCCGGTTCGGTTCGCACCAGAATCTGCGAATGGACCGAATATTTGTGTGAACTTTAGAACCCTGTTAAAGTCTATGGGACTCAGTTACTCTTGGTGGGCCCTGGAACGCCCTGCTGTGAACCATTATATCAAGAATTGTAATTACATGCCGTTTTTGAACAGTGGGCCTTTGGTGGTGGTGGTGGTGGTGCTGGTGCCACAACACTGTAAGTCCTCACAGTTACTCTTGGTGAGCGCTGGAATGGGCCCTGCTGTGAAATATTATATCAAGAATTGTAATTACATGCACCTGTTGAACAGGGGCAGTAAAATTGGACATTACGCACTGGTGCCACAACACTGCAACCCCTCACAGATACTCTAGTTGGAGTGCAGGAAGGAGCCCTGCTGCAAAGTATTGCACCAAAAATTGTAATTACACGCCCCTGTTAAACAGGAGCTGAAAAATTGGGCCTTAGCCACTGGTGCTGGTGCCCCAACACTGCAACCCCTCACAGATACTCTAGTTGGAGCGCAGGAATGAGCCCTGCTGCAAAGTATTGCATCACAAATTTTAATTACAGGCCCCTGTTAAACAGGGGCTGAAAAATTGGGCCTTAGGCACTAGTGCTGGTGCCACAACACTGCAACCGCTCACAGATATTGTAGTTCAGCACAGCAACGAAAACTCCTGCAAAATATTGCATCAAAACTCTTAATTACACGCCCCTGTTAAACAGGGGCTGAAAAATTGGGCCTTAGCCACTGGTGACAGCGCCCAGAACAAAAAGGTTCTTACAAGCTATCAGCATGATCATTTAGGAGGAAGAGGATAGTCACTCAGCATAACAGCATAGTCACTCAGCATCAGCATAGGCGAACTTGAAGGGATCTGACATTTCAAAAAAAAAATATTCAGTTACATCAGCATCGGGTTCTTGGTAGCTGGTGGTCATCCAAGACTGATTCATTTTTATGAAGGTCATTCGATCAACTGAGTCAGTGGACAGGCACACCTTGTGATCGGTTACAAAGCCTCCAGCAGCACTAAATGTGCATTCTGAAAGAACACTGGATGCAGGATAGGCCAGTAGCTCAATTGCATACTGTGCAAGCTCTGACCAGTGATCCATCCTCAAGACCCAGTAACCCAGAGGATTTTCGGTGGGAAAGGTGTCCAAGTCTGATCTTGCCCCTAGGTATTCCTGCACCATGTAAATCAGAAGCTGGCGATGGTTGCTGGAACCGATCATACCTTGGGGCTGCGGACTAAAACATTGTCTGAACGCATCGGTCAAATGGCCACCTTCTCCACCGCTCCTTCTGTGACTGACCGAAGCCTCAGCAACATGTTGTCCAGGACCAGGAATTTGTAACCTCCCAGTCTCTGGGAACGCATTGCACAGACCTTGAAAGATGTTTAACCCCTTCCCGCCGAGCGTACGCAGATCTGCGTACTCGGCTTCCGGGGGGTATACCGGGATGATGCCCGCACCTGCAGGCATCATCCCGGTACCGTTTTTTACAGCGGGCGATTGGCTTTCCAGCCATAACAACCGATGCGGCTAAAAGCCGCTCGGCTGTTATGCTGGAGGAGCGGGAGGGGACGTCCCCCCTCCCGCCGCCTCTCGCCGCTGTTACCGGTGCTCCCGCTCGATCGGGAGCACCGATTAGTAATCCGTCGGCTCTGGCTGCTGGGGAGGAACTGGAACGAAGCCGTAATCGGCTTCGTTCCAGTCTCCTCATCGTAAACACGGAAGCGACGTCATGACGTCACTTCCCGTTTACTCGGCTGCCAATGGCGCCGGTTTAAAAAAAATATCCGGTATTCAGAATCGCCGTTTTCGGCGATCTGAATACATTGAAGTGTAAAGGAGGGGTGGGGGGTCTTTTAGACCCCCGATCCCTCCATAAAGAGTACCTGTCACCACCTATTACTGTCACAAGGGATGTTTACATTCCTTGTGACAGCAATAAAAGTGATCAAATTTTTTTTTTTTTAAAACAATTTAGTTTTTTTTAAATAAATAAAATAAATAAAAAAATAAAAAATTTTTTTTCAAAGCACCCGCCGTCCCCGCGAGCTCGCTAAGCAAAGAAAACGCATACGGAAGTCGCGCCCGCGTATGTAAACGGTGTTCAAATCACACATGTGAGGTATCGCCGCGATCGTCAGAGCGAGAGCAATAATTCTAGCCGTAGACCTCCTCTGTAACGCTAACCTGGTAACCGTAAAAAATTTTTAAAGCGTCGCCTATTGAGATTTTTAGGTACCGTACTTTGTCGTCAATCTACAAGTGCGCGCAATTATAAAGTGTGACATGTTTGGTATCTATTTACTCGGCGTAACATTATCTTTCACATTTCGCAAAAAAATTGGGCTAATTTTACTGTTTTTTTTTTTTTTTATTCATGAAAGTGTCCCTTTTCCCAAAAAGTTGCGTTTAAAACACCACTGCGCAAATACCGTGTGACATAAAATATTGCAACAATCGCCGTTTTATTCTCTAGAGCCTCTGCTAAAAAAATATATATAATGTTTGGGGGTTCCAAGTAATTTTCTAGCAAAAAATATGGATTTTAACTTGTAAACACCAAATTCCAAAAATAGGCTTAGTCATGAAAGGGTTAATCCTCTGCTCCCTCTGCGATGGCAAGATAAGGTCTGCAACCTTACACTTGTAACCTGGATCAAGGAGGGTTGCCAGCCAGTAATGATCCCTCTCCTTGATCCAACGAATATGAGAATCCTTCCGCAGGCTTTGCAGGATCAGGGAGGCCATGCAGCATAGGTTAGCTGAGGCATTTGATCCGGAGTCCTCTGAGTGACTAAGGACAACATGATCCGCAGCCACCTCCTCTCAGCCACGTACAAGCCCATGGGTTTCTTGGGACTGTAAATGATCCCTTAAAGACTGCTGCTGATGCTGAGTGCTAGGCTCCACCTCCATGCTGACACAATCCTCCTCCTCGTCCTCTTCCTTTGTGATCGGCGGGCCAGCAGGAACACTGTCTGGATAAAGGGGGCCCTTGAGAGGTAAGGAAGTCCTCCTCTTCATGCCTCTGTTCTGCCTCAAGTGCCCTGTCCATTATTCCATGCAGCGTGTGCTCCAACAGGTTCACAAGAGGGACAGTTTCACTGATGCATGCACTGTCACTGCTCACCATCCTCGTGGCCTCCTCAAATGGTGACAGGACAGTGCATGCATTCCTGATCATGGCCCATTGGCGTGGGGAAAAAAAAACAAGCTCCCCTGACCCTGTTCTGGTGCCATAGTCGAACAGGTACTCATTGATGGCCCTCTGCTGCGTGTGCAGCCACTGAAGCATGGCCAACGTTGGTGGGCCTGTCACAGATTACGTGGTTCTTGGGCAGATTAAATTCCTTTTGGAGGTTAGCCAGCCAAGCACTGGCATTATATGACCGGCGGAAATGTACACAGACTTTCCTGGCCTGCCTCAGGACATCCTGTAAGCCCGGGGACCTGCCCAAGAACCGCTGCACCACCAAATTAAGGACTTGAGCCAAACAGGGCACATGGGTCCGTTGTCCCTGTCGGAGGCCAGAGAAGAGGTTGGAGCCATTGTCGCAAATTACCACTCCTGGCTTAAGCTGGCATGGCGTCAACCACCTCTCAGCCTGCCCCTGCAGAGCTGACAGAATCTCTGACCCAGTGTGGCTCCAGTCCCCCAAGCACACCAGCGCAAGCACCGCATGGCACTGCCGCTGGTTTTTAGGACAAAGCACAGGAAGAGGCCATGGAGGAAGAAGAAGAGGAGGGGGTAGAAGAGGAGAGAGGTGTGTCAGAAACACCAGTAGTAGCATTTTGGAGGCGTGGTGGCAGAGCAACCTCCAACACTTGTCCTGCATCCTTCCCAACTGCCAGCAGAGTCACCCAATGCGCTGCGAAAGATAGGTAACATCCCTGTCCATGCCTGCTGGAGCATGAGTCAGCGGTAATATGCACCTTACCCCTGATCGCCCTGTCCAGCAAGGCATGGACATTGCCTTCCACATGCCGGTAGAGAGCTGGAATCGCCTTCCATGAGAAAAAGTGGCGTTTGGGAACATGCCACTGAGGAACCACACATTCCACAAACTCACGGAAGGGGCAGAGTCTACAAACTGAGGCAGCAGTTGAAGTGCTAGCAATTTAGCCAAGCTAGCATTCAACTGCTGGGCATGTGGATGGCTGGGAGTGATCTTCTTTCGGCGGTGCAGCAGCTGGGGCAGGGAAATTTGCCTGGTACAATCTGACATCAGTGTACCGATAGCAAGTACTTTGCTGTGACACACCTAATTCTACACCTTCATTCCTCTCAGTGCAGGTGTTAGAGAGGACTGAAGGTATAGTGGGGTTGGAGATCCCAGCTGATGAGGAGCAAGGAGAGGTGCACTTTGTTTTTTGGTGTGGGTCATTTAGGTACACTTGCCAATGAACTGCATGGCAGGTCAACATATGTCTGGTCAAGCACGTGGAGCCCAAGTAGCTGATGTTTTGGCCCCGCGAAATGCGCTTGAGACACATGCAGATCTGATGCACTTGTCTCAAAGAAGGCCCACACCAAAGAATTTTTGTAATAACGCGCAGAGATAGCAGCGCCCTTTACATGCAGAGCTCTGTGGTGTGATGCAGTCGGTGTGCTGCCCTTAATCTGGCCCCTGGAGGGCATCCTGCCTCGTTGGAGATGTGCTTCCTCCTCCTCTCTCCTATCAGGCACTGGAGAAAACCTGGCAGTATGCTGCAGCTGGGGAAACATGACTGCCAGATTGCTGTCCTTCTTGGGCACCCCCTCTCTCTGGGCTTACGTTACTGCCTTCCTCATCATCAGAGCCTTCAAAACGCTGGGCATCCTCCTGGAGAATGTACCCAGCACTGTGGTCAAACAGTTCGGGGGACTCCTCAGAAGGACATGGTGGGGCTAGGAAAGGAGTGACTGATGCCATTGAGCCAAGGGAAGAGGCCGCATTGGCAGCTGCTTTGCCAGGCAAAGTACCCTGAGCCTGGGTGAGAGAGAATGAGGAGGATAAGGACGGCTTGGTCATCCACTGTACCAAGTCTACGGCATGTTGCGGCTCAACGCGGCCAGCTGCGGAAAAAAAGGACAAGCGTGTCCCACAGCCACATGCTGATGAGGATGCACTGTGTCCACGACCAGCACTGTTGCCTCTAGACACAGAGCCTGCTTGCCCTCTTTTATTGGCTTGTGACTGTCTGCCTCTCCTTGTTAGCCTTCCAGACATACTAATGGCTTGCAGGGAGATGTAGCTGCACAAAGCTGGGATGTATATATATATATATATACTGATTATACTGCAGCTAACAGAATCAACTGCATGCCTGTAGTATTATTAGTTAGTATGAGAACCCCAGCAATTGTCTTCAGTTAGCTTTCGTTGCACACTGTGCAGAGGACACAGTACGCTCACTGAAAATACTGCAGCTCCCTGTTTGTGGTATTAGTATGAGAACACCAGCAATTGTATTCAGGTGGTAAGCTTTAGGTGCACACTGTGCAAAGGATACTAAAACATAATACTGCATCTCCCTGCCTGTATTTGTATGAGAACACCGGCAATTGTATTCAGGTAAGCTTTAGGTGCACACTGTGCAAAGGACAATAAAACAAAATACTGCAGCTCCCTGCCTGTATTTTTATGAGAACACCGGAAATTGTATTCAGGTAAGCTTTAGATGCACACTGTGCAAAGGACACTAAAACAAAATACTGCAGCTCCCTGCCTGTATTTGTATGAGAAAACCAGCAATTGTATTCTTTAGCTTTAGGTGCACACTGTGCAAAAGACACAGTACACTAAGTGAAATTACTGCAGCTCCCTGCCTGTCAGTATATTATGAAGAGAATAACAGGAACGGATCTAGCTAAACTGAATACAGTGTATAAATATATATACAACACCTGGGATGCATATATATCCTCTACACACTGTAACTGAAGCTAATTGACTCGCCTGCCTACTCTATCTAACTCAAATTAAATGACGCTGTCTCTCTCTCTAACCACCACCGCAACACACTACACAAGGCCGCTATGCAGGCGGCCTTCTATAGTGTGGGCCGTGTACTAAACCCCCTGAGACATAATTGGCCAAAGCCACCCTGGCTTTGGTCAATTATGGCTCTCCGTGTTTTCTGCGCTGTGATTGGCCAAAGCATGTGGGTCGTAGTGCATGCTTGGCCAATCAGCAGCCAGCAATGCACTGCGATGCCGCAGTGAATTATGAGCTGTGACGCGCCACTCAAATTTGGCGCAAACTGCCCATAATGTTTGGAAGTCCGCGAACGGCCGAACAGACGATGTTCGAGTCGAACATAGATTGGGGTCGAACTCGAAGCTCATCCCTAACCATGCGTGAAAGAATAATGTTTGTGTTATCATTCATATTCTCTGAAAAATAGCCAAGAAATCATAAATTCTGCCAGGGTATGTAAACTTATGAGCATGACTGTACACTAATTTGGGTTATTTTTTACCAAAGATATGTAACAGTATACATTTTGGTCAAAATGTATGAAGAAAAATTACTCATTTGCTAAATTTTATAACAGAAATAAAGAAAAATGCATTTTTTACCAAATTTTGTATTTTTGTTTTTAATTTCTAATGCAAAAAAAAAAAAAAAAAACCCAGTGGTTATCAAATAGTACCAAAACAAATCTCTATTTGTGTGAAATAGAATTACAAAAATTGCATATAGGTATAGTTTTGCATGACTGAGTAATTGTTCAAAGTGTGAGAATGCTGAAAGCTGAAAATTGGCCTAGTTAGGAAGGGGGTATTTGGTTAATTGAGGGACACTGGATTGCAGAATAGTATATGACATGAGAGATATGCTACTGAATTCAGAAGGTTTGGAGACTAGGGATGAGCCGAACACCCCCCGGTTCGGTTCGCACCAGAACTTGCGAACGACCCCCGCGTTCGGCACGAACGTTAGAACCCCATTGAAGTCTATGGGACTCGAACGTTCGAATTGGAAAGTGCTAATTTTAACGGCTAATATGCAAGATAGTATGCTAAAAAGGGTTTGGCGATCTGCCTCCTGCCTCAGGGGACATGGGTCACTGCAAAAAAAAGTTTTAAAAACTACCGTTTTGGCGGGAGCACTGATTTTAATGACGATTAAAGTGAAAAAAAAAAGTGAAATATTCCTTTAAATATGGTGCCTGGGGGGTGTCTATATAGTATGCCTGTGAAGTGCCACGTGTTTCCCGTGTTTAGAACAGTCCCTGCACAAAATGACATTAAACGGAAATAACACCATTTAAAACTGCTTGCGGTTTTAATGTTATATCTGGTTCCTGCAATATGGTTGAAAATCATTCAGAAAAATGGCATGGGTAGCCCTCCCTGCCCATTACCAGCCTATTTGGGTCTTGTACGCACATTAAGGGGAACCCTGTACCCATATTAAAAAAAAGGAAATGCGTGTGGCCCCCAGGCCCTATATACTCAGAACAGCAGTATACAGGCGGTGCAAACAAGACAGGGACTGTGTAGGTTTGTTGTGTTAAGTTGAATCTGTTTGTCATTTTCAACCGGTATATTTTTAAAGTGTAGCTCCAGTCAAAAAAAATATCTTTAAGCTTTTTGGAAAACATAGGGAAGGGTTATCACCCCTGTATAATTTGTTTTGTCGTCCATCTTTTTTCATCTCACTTGCTGTTGTCTCCTTCCGTTTGCAAGTAGGAGATGTTTGTAAATTGGATGTTTGAAAGTAGGGGCCTGCCCTATATGCTCTGCAGAAATGGCGGAACAAGGTGTTGGTTTTGCAACAACATTGTAAGCCCTCAAAGTGACTCTTGGTGGCCGCTGGAGCGCCCTGCTGTGAACGATTATATCAAGAATTGTAATTACATGCCATTGTTGAACAGTGGTAGAAAAATTGACCTTTGGTGGTTGTGGTGCTGGTGCCACAACACTATAAGTCCTCACAGTTACTCTGGGTGGGCACAGGAAGGGGCCCTCCTGTGAAATATTATATCAAGAATTGTAATTACATGTCCCTGTTAAACAGGGGCAGAAAAATTGGGCCTTAGGCACTGGTGCCATCACACTGCAACCTCTGCCATACACTCTAGTTTTTTTGCAGGAATTAGCCCTGCTGCAAAGCATTGCATCAAAAATTTTACTTAAATGCCCCTGTTAAACAGGGGCAGAAAAATTGGGCCTTAGGCACTGGTGCCATCACACTGCAACCTCTGCCATACACTCTAGTTTTTTTGCAGGAATTAGCCCTGCTGCAAAGCATTGCATCAAAAATTTTACTTAAACGCCCCTGTTAAACAGGGGCAGAAAAATTGGGCCTTAGGCACTGGTGCCATCACACTGCAACCTCTGCCATACACTCTAGTTTTATTGCAGGAATTAGCCCTGCTGCAAAGCATTGCATCAAAAATTTTACTTAAACGCCCCTGTTAAACAGGGGCAGAAAAATTGGGCCTTAGGCACTGGTGCCATCACACTGCAACCTCTGCCATATACTCTAGTTTTTTTGCAGGAATTAGCCCTGCTGCAAAGCATTGCATCAAAAATTGTACTTAAACGCCCCTGTTAAACAGGGGCAGAAAAATTGGGCTGCTGGCATCACCCAGAACCAAAAATGTTCTTCCAACATATCAGCGGAGGAGGAAGAGGATAGACAATCAACATAACAGGACAGTCACTCAGCATCAGCATAGGCAGTCTTGAAGGGATGTGGTATTTCAAAAAAAATTATTCGGTTACATCAGCTTCAGGTGCTTGGTAGCTGTGGGTGATCCAAGACTGATTCATCTTGATGAAGGTCAGTCGATCAACTGATTCGGTGGACAGGCGCACCCTGTGATCGGTAACGAAGCCACCAGCAGCACTGAAGGTGCGTTCCGAAAGAACGCTGGATGCAGGACAGGCCAGTAGCTCAATTGCATACTGTGCAAGCTCTGGCCAGTGATCCATCCTCAAGACCCAGTAAGCCAGAGGATTTTCAGTGGGAAAGGTGTCCAAGTCTGACCTTGCCCCTAGGTATTCCTGCACCATGTAAATTAGACGCTGGCGATGGGTGCTGGAACCAATCATACCTTGGGGCTGCGGACTAAAAAATTGTCTGAAAGCATCAGTCAGACGGCCACCTTCTCCACCGCTCCTTCTGACTGATGCCTCAGCAACACGTTGTCCAGGACCAGGAGTTTGTGACCTCCCAGTCTCTGGGAACGCGTTGCACAGAGCTTTCTGCAAGGCCTCCCGGAGATGTCTCATCCTCTGCTCCCTCTGCGATGGCAAGATAAGGTCGGCAACCTTACCCTTGTACCGTGGATCAAGGAGAGTGGCCAGCCAGTAATGGTCCCTCTCCTTGATCCGAAGAATACGAGGATCCTTCCGCAGGCTTTGCAGGATCAGGGAGGCCATGCAGCGTAGGTTAGCTGAGGCATTCGGTCCGGAGTCCTCTGGGTCACTAAGGACAACATGATCCGCAGCTACCTCCTCCCAGCCACGTACAAGTCCACGTGTTTCTTGGGACTGTAAATCATCCCTATAAGACTGCTGCTGCTGATGCTGAGTGCCAGCCTCCACCTCCATGCTGACACAATCATCCTCCTCCTCCTCTTCCTCCTCCTCACCCTCTTCCTGTGTGATGGGTGGCACAGCAGGAACACTGTCTGGATAAAGGGGGCCTTGAGAGGCAAGGAAGTCCTCCTCTTCCTGCCTCTGTTCTGCCTCAAGTGCCCTGTCCATTATTCCACGCAGCGTATGCTCCAAGAGGTGGACAAGAGGTATAGTGTCACTGATGCATGCACTGTCACTGCTCACCATCCTTGTGGCCTCCTCAAACGGTGACAGGACAGTGCATGCATCCCTGATCATGCCCCACTGGCGTGGTGAGAAAAAACCAAGCTCTCCTGACCCTGTCCTGGTGCCGTAGTCGCACAGGTACTCATTGATGGCCCTCTGCTGCGTGTGCAGCCGCTGCAGCATGGCCAATGTTGAGTTCCATCTGGTGGGCATGTCACATATAAGGCGGTTCTTGGGCAGGTTCAACTCCTTTTGGAGCTCAGCCAGCCGAGCACAGGCATTAAATGATCGGCGGAAATGCACACAGACTCTCCTGGCCTGTTTCAGGACATCCTGTAAGCCGGGGTACCTGCCCAAGAACCGCTGCACCACCAGGTTAAGGACGTGAGCTACACAGGGCACATGGGTCAGTTGTCCCTGTCGGAGGGCGGAGAGGAGGTTGGTGCCATTGTCGCAAACCACCATTCCTGGCTTAAGCTGGCGTGGCGTCAACCACCTCTCGGCCTGCCCCTGCAGAGCTGACAAAACATCCGCCCCAGTGTGGCTCCTGTCCCCCAAACAAACCAGCGCAAGCACGGCATGGCATCGTTTTGCCTGCGTACTTGCGTAGCCCCTGCAACGCCTACGGAGCACCGCTGGTTCTGAGGACAGAGCACTGGAAGAGGCCATGGAGGAAGAAGAAGAGGAGGGGTGGAGGAGAGAGGTGTGTCACAACCAATAGTAGCATTTTGGAGGCGTGGTGGCGGAACAACCTCCAATACTACTGCACCTTGTCCTGCATCCTTCCCAGCAGCCAGAAGAGTGACCCAATGGGCCGTGAAAGACAGGTAACGTCCCTGTCCATGCCTGCTGGACCATGAGTCAGCGGTAATATGCACCTTACCGCTGACCGCCCTGTCCAGCGAGGCAAGGACATTGCCTTCCACATGCCGGTAGAGAGCCGGAATTGCCTTCCGTGAGAAAAAGTGGCGTTTGGGGACCTGCCACTGAGGAACCGCACATTGTACAAACTCACGGAAGGGGGCCGAGTCTACCAACTGAAAAGGCAGCAGTTGAAGTGCTAGCAATTTAGCCAAGCTAGCATTCAACCGCTGGGCATGTGGATGGCTGGGAGTAAATTTCTTCCGCCGGTCCAGCAGCTGGGGCAGGGACATTTGTCTGCTATAATCGGACGTGGATGTACCACTAGCAGAGTTCCCGGAAGCACTTGGCTGTGACACACCTAATTCTACACCTTCATTCCTCTCAGAGCAGGTTTCAGAGAGGACTGAAGGTCTAGTGGGGTTGGAGATGCCAGCTGATGAGGAGCAAGGAGAGGTCCGCTTTGTTCTTTGGTGTGGGTCTTTGAGGTATGCTTGCCAACGAGCTGCATGGCAGGTCAACATATGTCTGGTCAAGCATGTGGTGCCCAAGCGGCTGATGTTTTGGCCACGTGAGATACGCTTGAGACATATGTTGCAAATAGCAGCGGTGCGATCTGATGCACTCGTCTCAAAAAAGGACCACACCAAAGAACTTTTAGAATAACGCGCAGAGGAAGCGCTCTGCGCAGGCGGAGCTCTGCGGTGTGATTCAGTCGGTGTGCTGCCCCTAAGCTGGCCCCCGGAGGGCATCCTGCCTCGTTGGACATGTGCCTCCTCCTCCTCCTCCTCCTCCTCCCTCCTTCCAGGCACCCACGTGGAGTCAGTGCCCTCATCATCCCCTCCCTCTTCATCGCTGTAGCAAACCTGGCAGTATGCTGCAGCTTGTGGAACATGACTGCCAGATTGCTGTCCTTCTTGAGCATCCCCTCTCTCTGTGCTCACGCTACTGCCTTCCTCTAGCTGAGTGTCATCATCAGAGCCCACCAAACACTGGGCATCCTCCTGGAGCATGTACCCAACACTGTGCTCAAAGAGTTCAGGAGACTCCTCAGGAGGACGTGGTGGGTCTAGGGAAGGAGTCACTGATGATGACATTGAGAGGAGGGACGACAATGTGTTAGCAGCTGCTTTTCTACTACCCTGAGACTGGGTGAGAGAGGATGAGGAGGATGAAGAGGGCTTGGTCATCCACTCTACCAAGTCGTTGGCATGTTGCGGTTCAACATGTCCAGCTGCAGAAAAGAAGGACAAGCATGTCCCATGGCCACGTGCTGATGACAATGCACCGCGTCCCCGACCAGCACTGTTGTCTCTAGACACAGAGCCTGCTTGCCCTCTTTTATCGGCTCGCGCCTGTCTGCCTCTCCTTGCTGGCCTTCCAGACATGGTAATGGCCTGAAGGGAGTTGGGTAAAACAGTAGTTGGGTAGTTTATATTGTGCTGGAGGCACACAACACCCACTAACTCCTGCAGATGCCTTTTTTATAGAACAGCAGAGTTAAAGGGGTATATACAGATGTATACTGTGCTGTGCTGGAAGCACACACAACTTCCAATAACTCCAGCAGATGTCAATCGGGCCCAAATAGAGAACAGCTATGTAGGTGGATAATAGCGGTATGTACTGGGTACAGAGCAGGCACACAGCACGCACTATCTCCTGAGTGACACTGCTGACTGCAAGCTCTATTGTTAAAGATGGACCACTAGCTATATAGGTGAGGTGAATATCACGGTGTATACTGCGGTCAGGGCACGCAGACAATAACCAGAAAACAGCAGAGTTAAAGGGGTATATACAGATGTATACTGTGCTGTGCTGGAAGCACACACAACTTCCAATAACTCCAGCAGATGTCAATCGGGCCCAAATAGAGAACAGCTATGTAGGTGGATAATAGCGGTATGTACTGGGTACAGAGCAGGCACACAGCACGCACTATCTCCTGAGTGACACTGCTGACTGCAAGCTCTATTGTTAAAGATGGACCACTAGCTATATAGGTGAGGTGAATATCACGGTGTATACTGCGGTCAGGGCACGCAGACAATAACCAGAAAACAGCAGAGTTAAAGGGGTATATACAGATGTATACTGTGCTGTGCTGGAAGCACACACAACTTCCAATAACTCCAGCAGATGTCAATCGGGCCCAAATAGAGAACAGCTATGTAGGTGGATAATAGCGGTATGTACTGCGTACAGAGCAGGCACACAGCACGCACTATCTCCTGAGTGACACTGCTGACTGCAAGCTCTATTGTTAAAGATGGACCACTAGCTATATAGGTGAGGTGAATATCACGGTGTATACTGCGGTCAGGGCACGCAGACAATAACCAGAAAACAGCAGAGTTAAAGGGGTATATACAGATGTATACTGTGCTGTGCTGGAAGCACACACAACTTCCAATAACTCCAGCAGATGCCAATCGGGCCCAAATAGAGAACAGCTATGTAGGTGGATAATAGCGGTATGTACTGGGTACAGAGCAGGCACACAGCACGCACTATCTCCTGAGTGACACTGCTGACTGCAAGCTCTATTGTTAAAGATGGACCACTAGCTATATAGGTGAGGTGAATATCACGGTGTATACTGCGGTCAGGGCACGCAGACAATAACCAGAAAACAGCAGAGTTAAAGGGGTATATACAGATGTATACTGTGCTGTGCTGGAAGCACACACAACTTCCAATAACTCCAGCAGATGCCAATCGGGCCCAAATAGAGAACAGCTATGTAGGTGGATAATAGCGGTATGTACTGGGTACAGAGCAGGCACACAGCACGCACTATCTCCTGAGTGACACTGCTGACTGCAAGCTCTATTGTTAAAGATGGACCACTAGCTATATAGGTGAGGTGAATATCACGGTGTATACTGCGGTCAGGGCACGCAGACAATAACAAGAAAACAGCAGAGTTAAAGGGGTATATACAGATGTATACTGTGCTGTGCTGGAGGCACACACAACTTCCAATAACTCCAGCAAATGACAATCGGGCTCAAATAGAGAACAGCTATGTAGGTGTATATAGTGGTATGTACTGGGTACAGAGCACGCAGACAGCACGCACTAACACTACTGACTGCAAGCTCTATTATTAAAGCTAGATCACTAGCTATATAGGTGAGGTGAATATAGTGGTGTATACTGCGGTCAGGGCACAGACAGTAACCACTACACAAGAGCAAAATAGTAAATCAGCCAAAAACGATTGGTGTGTAACTGTGTTGAAGGTACACAGAACACCCACTGCTTCAGATGCTAACAAACACTACACGAGGCCGCCTGAAAGGCAGCTTTATATAGTGTGGGGCGTGCACTACACAGTCTGAGCTATGATTGGCCACAGGCAGGATGCCTGTGGCCAACCATTGCTCTTCCCGCTACTGGCGCTGCGATTGGCCAAGCATGCGGGGTCACAGTGCATGCTTGGCCAATCGTGAGACAGCAATGCATTGCGCCATCGCAGTGCATTGTGGGCCACACGAATTTTGCCGCGAACGGCCCAAACGTTCGGAATTCGGCGAACGCACGAACGACCGATGTTCGAGTCGAACATGCGTTCGACTCGAACACGAAGCTCATCCCTATTGGAGACTGACAATACCAGAAAACATTAAGCAAGTCCCTGGCCTGCATAACCTTACCTTCAACTGTCATGCTTCAGTATTTGTTAGTGTCCTAGGAGGTTTGGTGCCTTTTCCTTAGCCCCACTATGAAAAACCATATTACATTTTCCATCTACCTTTTTTTCTCAGCCAAAATATTTATTAGACCATGCATATTTTTTCCGTTGATAACTTCAATCAGGACCTTAAATATGCTATTTAAGCTAGTCTATTAACAGCATTTACCAGGGTTGGCTAGTTCTTGATGATGTCTTAGAGGCTATACCCAGACCTCGCTAGGCCAGTAATAGTAAAGCCCCGTACACACGAGAGAACTTATGTCCGACAGACTTCTGAAGGAGTTCTGCCGGAGTTCTGCCGGAGTTCCGACAGAGTTCTGACGGACTTTTCGACTGAGCGGACTTTTCGACTGAGCGGACTTGGCCACACACAATCACACTAAACTCCGACGGATTCGAACGTGATGACGTACGACTGGACTCGAATAAGGAAGTTCATAGCCAGTAGCCAATAGCTGCCCTAGCGTCGGTTTTAGTCCGTTGGAATAGCATATACACGAGCGAATTTTTCGGAGGGACCGGGTACGGCGGAGTTCCGTCGGAAAAATTTGAAGCATGTTCCATATTCTAAAGTCCGTCAGACTTTTGCGAATCAAAAGTCCGTTGCAGCCCACACACGATCGAATAGTCTGACGGAATCATTCCGTCGGACTTTGGATGTTCAAAAGTCCGCTCGTGTGCTATCCTGGAATGTGACCTTCAGACACTGGGTTCTGTCAATGGTCTTTTTCCAAATAATAGGGCCCTTTCACATTGCTCTGTTGAAAAAAATGCTGAAAAAATACATAGAGTATGTGTTTTTGCTTAGTCTTTGGTGTATTATTGATGCCTTTTAGGTGCATTTCTGGTTGCCTGACTCCAATCATGCTGTGAAACATGTACTCATTCAAAAAGCACACATTCATTTCAATAGAAGGGTGCGTTTATGGTGCGCTTTTATAACATGCACCAAAATTGCAGCATCCTTAGGATTTAATAGGATATTATTCATGCATTCTTGTTCCACTATTTAAACACCAAATGCACATCAAAAACTGATCAGTGTGAAAAGACCCTTAGTGAACTCCATTTCCATAGCTGTGGTATTACCTATGGTGTGACCCAGTTTCTGAAAACTCAATTTGTGAGTAAAACTATGGCTGTTGTAAAGAATAACCTGGTAAATCATGACCAGGGTAGCTAAGATGTACACTTCCCCCTTTATCATGACTTCCGCCATTCATTATACTCCAACCTTACCCCCCTTTAATCCTACTTCTAAAAAAACGAGACCACACTTTCATTGGAATATAATTGGCCACAGCAGCCTTTTATTCACAAATATTAAAATATATAACAATTTAACCATAACAAACTCAAAAATATCAGTTATTTCACCCAGTGGTCTTTGACATCACTTCCCCAAATAAATCTGTTCTACTTCACTGCAGGCCTTCTACCGTATTAGGCGGCGTATAACATCAGCTCGGAGACAACTCATTACCCGCAGTGTCACCATTACCATCTTCAGCTAACCTGTGTTAACTGTACACCAAGGGGGCCCATTCCACCAACGAGTCCCCCACACTTCCATCTCATGGGTTAGTTACCACCATCAAAGACCACCACCGCCGCCAACCGACTGCTACCATGACATGTCCTGAAACCATACCTGAAAAGAAAGCATTAAACAAAGAATCTCACAATCAGGGAGGGCAGGTGGGAAAAACGTGTCTTCCTGCTGACTCCCTGCACTGCTGACCGGAAGCCCCCTTCCTGAGTCCTGACCCTTAAATAAACTCAACCCCTCCCCACCACATGCTTCTCTAAACCCCTCCCCAGCTCCACACTTTCCACCACCTTATCTTTTAACCCCTGCAGTGCCCCTTCTCACCCCTGTCATGCTGGCCCTCTGCTATTTCCTCTACGATCCCTTCGCTCCTTTCTTTATTGGGAATTGAGCTCTGCTTTGTAGCACTCTCCAGAATGCCAGTTCCGGAAAGTGCGCTAAAGAACATAGTCTACATGTCCAGAGCAGTTCAACAATTTCTAGTAAAGAGCACTCTTCTACCCTGCAGCTGTGACACAACTCACACTGTAACCTAGTCTCTTCTTACTCATTTACTGAAATATAAACTGTCTGATCTGAAACATGCCATTTTTTTTACCCCAAAACTGTTTCCATACCCTCTGTACTTTCAAACATGGGGTTTTTGTTTAGAATATGTCTTTGGAAACATGGCATACAGTACATGTGTCAGTTTACAAAAAAAAATAAAAATTGGATCCAGAGAGCACCACAGGCTCTGGTATGCCTAATCTCTAATGCCATGTACACACGGTCGGACTTTCCAGCAGAAAAGGTCTGACGAATCATTTCATCGCATATTCCGATCATGTGTGAGCTTTACTGTACTTTTTCTTACAAAAATTCTGACGTGCCTAGAAATAGAAACATGTTTTAAATCTTTCCGATGAAATCAATTCCTATCGGGAAAACTGTTCGTCTGCATGCTCTTCTGATGGACCAAAAAAATAAATGGGCAGCTACCCATCGTACGTGTTGTACGTCACCGCGTTCTAAACGATAGGACTTTGGTGTGATCATGTGTAGGCAAGTCCGTTTCAGCTAACTCTGTCGGAACTCCGTCAGAAAAACCGTCAGAGTTTATTCTCACGGGAAAAACGGTCGTGTATACACGCATAAGAATTCACTTAGTATTTATGTATTGTGGCCATCTGATTGTCGTGCTCATATGTTGGATTGACTATTAATAAAACCTTTTGTAAAATAATTCACTTAGTATTTATTCTGCAGTTTCCGAAGCTGCACACATTTTATATGTTCCCGACAATTTATCCTTACTGTGGTGAAGCTTAGGGCAGAGGGAATTAGCACCAATGTCATCCACTAAGTGAAGTGTGGTAAACAAACTCTGCATCCTTCTCCTGCCTTTTAAACCTTGGTTCCACTTCCTGCCTTGTTAACCTCCTGCTGCCCATCCATCACCAGTTACTTGGATGTATAAGTATGCAAGGCATTGCCTAATTGTGGGCTTAGCTGCTCACTGTGTTATGGAATTATTTCTGATTGGGACTCTAGAAACAGAAGTTAATACTGCAGCTGCAGGAATAGAGTCACAAGACGCAATCACTGTGTTTAACCACTTCAGCCCCGGAAGATTTTACCCCCTTCCGGACCAGAGCACTTTTTGCGATTTGGCACTGCGTCGCTTTAACTGACAATTGCGCAGTCGTGTAACATTTCACCCAAACAAAATTGATGTCCTTTGATTCCCCCACAAATAGAGCTTTCTTTTGGGAGTATTTGATCGTCACTGCGGTTTTTATTTTTTGCCATATAAACAAAAAAAGAGCGTCAATTTTGAAAAAATGCTATATATTTATACTTTTTGATAAAATAAATATACCCAAAAAATATATAAAAAAACATATTTTTTCCTCAGTTTAGGGTGATACGTATTCTTCTACATATTTTTGGTAAAAAAACTCAATAAGCCTATATTGACTGATGTGCGCAAAAGTTATAGCGTCTACAAAATAAAGGATAGTTTTATGGCTTTTTTATTATTATTACTTTTTTACTAATAATGGCGGCGATCTGCAATTTTTATCAGGACTGCGACATTATGGCAGACGCGTCGGCCAATTTTGACACATTTTTGGGACCATTGCCATTTTTACAGCAATCAATGCTATAAAATTGCATTGATTAGTGTGAAAATGTCACTGGCAGTGAAGGGCTAACTACTTGGGGGCAGTGAAGGGGTTAAGTGTGTCCTAGCACGTGTTCTAACTGAAGGGGGGATGGGACTGTGCAGGGGAGATGACAGATTGTCTGTTCATACTCTTTATGAACAGACGATCTGATGATCCCCTGAGAGAACTGAAAACTGTGTGTTTACACGCGCAGATCCCGGTTCTCGCTGCACCCTGAGCGATTTCGGGAGCCTGGCAGTGCACACGCACCCCCTAGTGGCCGTCTATGGTACCGACTTACCATGATGTTGATTTGCGCAGCCAAGCCATGTTGCTGCAGTATATAGTTATTTATAGTTATAATGTCCGTTCAGTGCCAAAATGTATTATTACATATTATTTTAGACATAGATGAGAAAGGGGTGGTGTGAGATATGTTATTAAAAGCTAACAAATAGAAATATATTATTAAAATCTAGGAAATTGGACAATTGCAAAACCTTAAGAGGGAAGGGGGAAGTAGACACAGAGAGAGCTTCTAGCAGAAGATGTGTCTGTGTGTTAGGTGAAGGTTACAGAACACATTTCAACAGTGCAAACAAAATGGATTCTCTTGTGCTTAAATGAACAATGCAGCGAATGTCCATGTCATTTCCCTCTGTTTGTTTATTTGACACCATTCTTCTCCGTGTTACATTCAGCCGATTGCTGGTAACTACTGTTACATTGGCGCAGAGAGACGGCGTCCTGTTCAGCTCTCTCCTAGTTTTCTCACAATAATGGGTTCATCAGGGCTGGTGGACCATTTGTTGGTAGAGCGGGTAGTCACATAGAGGCATAGCCTCATGAGGAAGTAAATAACAAATATGAGAAAGAGGAACATCACAATGTAATCACCTAGTTTCTGTAACCATGTTGCTATGCCACATAAAAAGTCACCAAAACCTCCTAAACTCTTAAATTGATTCCATCCATCTTTAGCAATATCTCTGGCCTTACTCCGTAGTTCTTTTATCTTAGCAAGATGCTCTTTAATAATGGCCTTATTATCAGAAATGTATATACAACAGTTAGTGTGAAATAACTTACACATCCCACCTTGAGCCACAGTGAGATAATTTTATTTTAATCTGTGCTCTAATTCTACTTTTTTAAGCTAAGCCATTTCTTCACTTAATAAACCTATATCAGTGGTAGTAAGGTTAATAATCTCATCTACAATTCTAGTGTAATCATTTATTCTTTTCATTGCTTCAATTTCTCATTCTGTCCAGAAAGGGAACCCTGACCATGCCATATCACCTAAGAATTTTCGTACGAATTTCGCACCATTAGCGGCCTGCAGCAACAGCCGATTTTCGTGCAACAATCAAATTTGAGGACTTGGACATGTTGGAAATTTTTTGAAAAATTGAAGTTTTTCTAATAAACGATGGGAGAATTGTGCGAGAAATGTAATAAGAAAAAAAAATGTGCATGTACAAGAAAAGAAAATTTACGAAGAGAAAGGTAGATTCCTGGCCACGAAAATTCTTTTCTGTAGCAACATGAGGGGAAATTGAAGGCTTGGTCGGCCGAATGTTGAAAATCAATGGTGGCATCATCATGTCACAAAAAAAACTAATTTTCTGATTTTGAAAAGAAAATTAGTTTGAAATTCGACCATGTATGGCCTGCTTAAGCTTTATTTCCACATATATAATATAACCCTCTACGTATGGATGGTATACCTGCTCCTAGAAAACTGGAAGCAATAACATGGAATCTCAGGTAACCGATATTTTCAGATATTGGGAACTGTGAGCAATTTGTACTATAAAGGGTTCTATTTAGTTCTGGATCTTGGATATAATAATATTGACCACAGTTTCCTCCATAAACTGTAATCATTGTTCCGGTGCAATCTGAATTGCCCAACCATGTACATTTAGTGTTAAACGGGCATGTCATTTTTAAACAAATCTGTGGAGTGTCTATCTGTTTTGAAACCACCAGTTACTAATCTGTGCTCATTAGCTGTGGAGACTATATATGAGCCACTTATTCTGGTCCTGTTTAGATCAGTGAAGTTGAGCGGCATTGCAATCATGAGTATTGTTCCTGTTTGGGGATGTAAGTGAGAACACACCCAGCAATTTAGCGTTGCTATGGGTTGCATACAATTTTAACATTTAGACAAAAGGTTTATTTTTCCATGTCTCAGTTCTCACAAACAACAAAAAGAAAAAAAACCTCATAATAATTTTTCCAAAAGATATCATCACTTCAGGATTTTCTTGCAGTGACTGGCATGAATCCAGGTGGGCTTTCCTTCCAACTTGACACCGGAAACGGTTGTCAAATTTTGGTTTAGGGACAGGCCTACCTGCATTGTACAGAGCACAAGTGAGACATGAAGCACAAAACCTGGCTGCAAATGCACTAAATCTAGGTGCTATCAAATAGCAGTCAGTAAGTGCCACCATAGCAAGATGACTGATGCCATGTGCCAGTTGTGCTAAAACTGGGTACAAACTCCTGGGTAAACACCACCTGTTGTCAGGGCTCCACAGGCCCTGCTGATTTTGGGTAGCATTATATTTGATCCACTTATCCTTCTCTTCATCAGGATACCCAGTTCTGCAACTGAATTAAAGTTTCTATATCCCACTGCTCTTGATGACTGGATTCTGTCCCCACTACCTGAATGACCCCTACAGTGGCTGCAGGGCCGGATTAACATAGGGGCTATTGGAGCTGCAGCTCCAGGCCCCTTTCTCAAGATAGGCCCATTTGCCCCCAAACAAAAAAAAAAAAAGATCGACTTTGAGGATTGTAGTTTGGCGATCAGGAGTCACAGAGACCCCACAGACCCACTCCAGCACTGGTTAAAATATGGGGCTGCTATCATGTATGGTTCCGGAGATACAGGGCTCCTTGCGCAGCCTGTCAGAAGCTACATACAGAGCGGCCAGTTTAAATACAAGCTGGAACACTCTGCAGCAGACTGAGGATGAACTCACAGTGCTTATAATAATTATTTGTATATTACTTATGATAATTAACCCCTTGCCACCCAGGCCCATTCTGAGACTTCTCTCCTACATGTAAAAATAATCATTTTTTTATGCTACAAAATTATTCAGAACCCTCAAGCATTATATATTGTTTTAGCAGACACCCTATGGAATAAAATGGGGGTCTTTGCAACTTTTTATGTTACACGATATTTGCGCAACAATTTTCCAAACTTTTTTTGGAAAGAAACTGTTTCTTTAGTAAGGATGATTTTTTGTCGTGTACTAAGCGATGCTTTACATTTTTTTACAGGTTACATGTTTAGAGTTACCGAGAAGGTCTAGTGCTAGAATTATTGCTCTCGCTCTAACGATCGTGGCATATGTAACCTGTGTGTATCTGGCTCTGATACTAACCAGTGCCTACCCAGGGACTGACTAGTATCTTTCCCCAGCCTGTCCCCACACACCCTCTCACCTGCTGACCTGTGAATGGGGCAATCACTCCCGCAGTGTTATTGTCTTCTACCAGTGAATACAATGATTAGTGTTGCTAATTATAGCTGGCAGCACTGATTGTTTTGGGGAAAACCTGACAGGCTGGTTGTACTCAAGTTGGTTAATAGGTTGACTTGTGTAAAACCAGCTAGGCCATACATAGATCAACTTTGGCTGGTCTCTGCTTAATTGGTGTAATTTCAATCCATGTATGGCCCGCTTAACCACTACGCAGTTCCTAAACATCCTTCCACAAACCTTTACATTTTTCCTTCCTAGATGACTTCATCTTCCTCTCCTATAGATAGTACCCATTGGCATACTCTCCACACTTCTCTCCTATACATAGTGCCCACTGTCATACTCTCCACACTTCTCTCCTATACATAACGCCTGCTGTCATATCCTACACACTCCTCTCTTGTAAATAGTGCCCACTGTCATACCCTCCACACTTCTCTCCTATACATAATGCTCACTGTCATACCCTCCACACTTCTCTCCTGTACATACTGCTCACTGTCATATTCTCCACACTTCTCTCCTGTACATACTGCTCACCGTCATACCCTCCACACTTCTCTCCTATACATAGTGCCCACTGTCGTACCCTCCACACTCCTCTCCTGTACATACTACTCACTGTCATACCCTCCACACTCCTCTCCTATACATAGTGGCCACTGTCATATCTCCAACACTTCTCTCCTATACATAGTGCCCACTGTCATACCCTCCATACGCCTCTCCTATACATAGTGCCCACTGTCATACCCTCCACACTTCTCTCCTATATATAGTGCCCACTGTCATACCCTTCACACTTCTCTCCTATACATAGTGCCCACTGTCATACCCTCCACACTCCTCTCCTGTACATACTACTCACCGTCATACCCTCCATACTCCTCTCCTATACATAGTGCCCACCGTCATACCATCCCTCCACACTCCTCTCCTGTAATAACTGCTTACTGTCCTACTCTCCACACTTCTCTCTTGTACATAGTGCCCACTGTGGTACCATTATTTTGCATGGAAATTTGGCATTTTATATTGTAGACCTGTAATTCTTAGAAATAATTCACTTAAATCCATCCAAGAGTCTAAAGACATCCCGGCTATTGATAACATTTGAAATATATATTATATATATATATATATATATATATATATATATATATATATATATATATATATATATATATTATAATATATATAATATATATATTATATATATTATAATATAAAAAATAACTATAAATAATTATAACAAATAATAATATAATAATAATAAAACATATTCAATAATGTAATCAAATCAAAAACACTGAAATTTGCTCAGTTGCAGAATTGTCACTGTCATTACTTTTAGTGTTTGATGATGAATTTCCCCACAAATCACTATCGCTCAATTCTGCAAGTGATTCTAAATTTATCATCGCTGTTTTCTAGCTGGTCTAAAAGCACTTTTGATGTAAACGGACATTTTTTTGGTTGCTATGGACAATCTCCAGTTTCCTGGCATAAAGAATAGTATTCATAATATAAAACTGCATGCAGGACACTGGACAAACCACTACGGACATGTGAAGGGAATGTGTAATTATTTGATACAGTACTGTAATCTATACTGTGTTTTTTACTTTTTGAATTTAGCGCCGAACTCCGTCCCCGTGCGTCGCAACGCTCGCAGGGAACGGAGCGCGGCGCCATGACAGATCGAGCAAGACACAGTGGCTCTCAGATCACAGCAGGGTGACATCACAGGATCCAGGGGACAAGGTAAGTAAACCTCTACATGGATCCTGCGATGCGATTCCGAGTCTGGCTCGGGAATACCGCTTTTGGTACTGGAATCTCACCCCGAGCAAGACTCAGGAATATCGCTAGGGAGGCTACAAACACTTTGGCTTGCACCAGTATCTATTAAACAGGTTAATTCTGTTTTTCCTCTAGGATAGGGGAGAGTGACAGTGGGTCCCACTGTCACTAGGAGTTCTTATAAAAAATACTTTTTCTCTGGCATCTGGACCATTGTCTCCCTTATTTAACATGATTGATACTGGCATGCCATCTTCCTATGCCTGATCCACTGCTTTTGGCAGAGAACTAACTGGGATCAGCATGAGGTGCCTCTACAGCCTCATAGACACTATCAGTTTTTCTGCTGAATTTTTCCTTCAGGTTTGCCAAAACCATGTAGTGCAAGGGCCTGCCCGATTGCATACAAATTGAAACTCCTAAGGTTTGACCTCATATTACATGGTTTTAGTAATTCTGAAGGAAAAACTCAGCAGAAAAACTGATAGTGTGTATGGGGCTTTAAAGCTCCTTTCAGTCTTCGGTCAGGAAGATGGCAGAATTTGGCTATGTGTCCTTCCCCATTACAATTGTAGCATATAATTGCTCCCCGATTGGCATGACTTCTGAAATTGCCTTTGCCTCTTCCTCCTCCTCTCTGCTTCCCCATGTACATAACCTTGGGTTTGCTGTCTTTTTGGTTAATCCTGTTTTCTGTGGATAACAGGATAGGCAGGAGGTCTCGAATAGACATATTGCCTGCCTCAGGCCTTGCTATGAACAACTTTTCTTTCAACTGGGGTATTAAACCATCAAGAAACCTTTGTTTCACCAGTTGTGTAGATGGACTTGCAGTTTATCTCGCCTTCTCTTCCCCTATTTTAAGGCCTGCTTCCTCAGCTATATCGCTCAACCACCTCCAAAAAGCCCATGCTGCTTCCTCTTTCCCTCGCTTAGCATTCAAAAATTCAGCATGTCTGGATTGTCAATATATTTGGGGCAATTTTTCCTTCAATTTCTCACAAACCTCCCATCCACTAACCATCTTATCTAGATTTTTGACATCTACACCCCATTCTTACATCTTTAAGTATATACCCAGACATACACTGATACACCTAGACACTGCTTTAATAAGAAGCTGATGGATGTCAGTAGCAGAAGCCTCATATGCTTCCTGTGCAGCACTAAGTTTGTTTGCAAACCCAATTGGATTCTTTCTAGGTTCTCAAAACCCTCTAATATTGCTCTCATTTCTTGAGGACTAAAAGGTAAATACCATTTAATTTGAGACTTAGTGTCAACAGCATTACCGTCAAAAACGAATTGGGTTCTGACAGGATAAACTGCAACAGATTGGTCTGTGACCGCAGCAGAAGGGGTGACGTCTCCCTTTCTTCTCTCTTCACATTGCTGTCACAATTTGGAAATGATGGTTTGCTCCAGACTCTATCTCTCTTTCTCTGATCAAAGCCTTAAGTTCAGAGAGATCTAGTTTTGCATATGTGCCTTTCTAGGATACGAGCCAAATCCCTCTTTGTAGGTTGATATGGGGCTGTTAAACCTCTGCTCTCTGCTATATTGCCCAGCTCATCTTTTGTGTGTTCCGTGTAATCTAATTCTTGTGCTTTTGTGGGTGGACCTCTTAAAGCCAAACTGGCAGCCACATAAGGTGGGTTTTTTTTCTCTACCGTCTCCTGGCCAAACATAGTCAGTTTGGGAAGTACTTTATTAAACATCTCCGTTAAGCCAGTTTGATTTGCTACTTTAGCTTCTGTCTCCCATGTGCAAGCTATTCTCCACGTTCCTTCACTGCACAGTAGTGGGCCATAATTGTGCAGAAAAGTTTGCCATACTTGTAAATCAAAAGTCCCTTCAGATTTTAAAGGTTTAGCTGTTCCCTTTGTCCATTCTACCCATTTATCTAGGGGCTCAGTATAGGCGGAACAGTTCCTTCGGGTTCATATATTCTCTACTGCTCATCTTGCTCTGGGCATTTTCTGAAGGCCCCCCCCCCCCCTTCATTCCTTTATTTAATTTAATGCCCATAATGACCGGCCAGGCTTCTCTACTTGTGCCTATACCCTCTTGCCTCTAAAACAAATAGTACGGCAAATCTGCAGATTTACAAGAATAGTCTCAACTTATCTACATGGATAGAAGGGGTTTATGACAATAGGCAAAAACAACAAAACTGTGGGTTTTACTTGACCCTACAATGCACTTCTGACCCAGGTCCCACACAAGGAGTCAACTGCAGAGGATTCTTCCTATCCACATGCAGTCCAACCCATGAAGGGGGACACAAACACATTCACGCACACACGTTACCTAACCAGAAACGTCCGAGAGTGGTCTGGTTTCCATGAGAACCGACAGATACATAGGAAAGATACATGTGAAATCCTCCTTTTCTCATGCAGTTGTCTCCAGGAGAGGAGCTGAGGATGTACTCCACCATACTGACTCCCAAGCCTCCACCTTCAGAACAAGGGTAGAGCACAGAGTTAACTTGAATATATACAAGGAAAAGAGAACGCACGGTTGCCCTGGTGTAATTCCATTTTATTGATACAAATGCAAAATCAAACAATAGAGGATTGCACTCATAAACATGGGACTTAGATCACATGTACAGCAGGATGTATGTCTCTCTTCCTGTCCCCTATCAGTTTTGCTTGGGTTTATCTGACACCATTAAAGATGAATTTACCAGAGTGGAAGTACCTTCTGTTTTGGAGAACCTAGTCAATCTTGTCATTCTGATTGACCGACGGCTATGGGAGTGCCAGTCTGAAAGAATCCATAGAGACTCTTTGATTCATCTCAGATCCAAGAATACCAGTTCCTATCTCTCCAGTGACAAGTCTAGGTCACCCCGGGTTCCTTGACGGAAGAGTTTCTTGAGACCCTCTCTGTCTACAGCCGAACGCCTCCGTCGTCAGCACTCTGACCTCTGCTTCTATTGTGGTGACACCGGTTACTATCTGAG
This sequence comes from Lithobates pipiens, assembly GCF_037356315.1. Taxonomy (NCBI): domain Eukaryota; kingdom Metazoa; phylum Chordata; class Amphibia; order Anura; family Ranidae; genus Lithobates; species Lithobates pipiens. The sequence continues at coordinate 139,459,352 of NW_027507788.1, read as the reverse complement.
AACCTGTCCTGTAAGGCCTTCCAGGTGTCCTTCTAACTGGATCCACATGATGCACCCATCTGGGACTGATTGGGTTAACCTAACCCTTCCTTGTCACTTACAACTTGCTGGAAGAACCATCCTTGTTTCTGCAATCATAGACTCTGGTGCTTGCAGCTGCTTTGTGGACTCTAGTTTCGCAGCCCAGCACAACTTCCCTCTTCATACTAAGAAGCAATGGTTTGTGGTACATCTCGCTGATGGTTCTGGTATCAAGTCTGGCCCAGTAACACAGGAGACGGTTCTCATCCTTTGCCTTTCTTCTACCGGCCATCGAGAGTTCCTACACCTAGATGTCATCACATCACCCATGTTCCCCATCATCCTGGGTATGCCCTGGCTGAAGGCACACAATCCTAGCATCAATTGGCTTACGGGGGAGGTCCTTTTCTCTTCTTCCTACTGCTTGGTACATTGTACTCCACAAGTGGTACGCCCCGCTACCCCTCTCCTGGCCATACAATTTGATCCGGAAGTCTCAAAACTTGTTCCTGCAGTATATCACACATTTCTTGATGTCTTCAATAAAAATAATGTAGACTCTCTCCCTCCTCACCTATGATTGCCCCATTGAATTGCTGCCCAGGCCTGAGATACCGTTTGGCCGTATCTAACCTCTTTCCGAGCTTGAATTAGAAGCTCTCCACCACTACATCGACAAAAGCTTGGAGAAAAGCTTCATCCAACCATCCACATCCCCTGCAGGGGTCAGCATCTTCTTTGTCAAAAAAAGATCACACCCTCAGACCTTGTGTGGATTATCGAGATCTTAACAAAATAACGGTTAAGAACCGCTACCCATTCCCTCTGATTCCAGAACTTTTTTCAAAGATTGCGAGGGGCACAAGCATTCTCTAAACTTGATTTAAGGGGTGCATTCAACTTAGTCAGAATTCGTGAGGGAGACGAATGGAAAACTGCATTCTGAATATGCTTTGGTCATTATGAACATCTTTTCATGCCGTTCGGCCTCTGCAACGCCCCTGCCAAATTTCAAAATCTGGTCAATGATGTATTTCGGTTTACTTAGATTTATTCATTGTCGTCTATTTGGACAACATGCTTATATTCTCCAGCTCTCTTTATCTTCACAGAAATCATGTAAAAAAAGTACTTGATAGACTTTCAGAGCACCATCTCTACGCTAAGGCTGAAAAATGCGAATTCGAAAGATCATCTATCCAATTCTTGGGACTTGTCATTTCTGTGGAGGGCATCTCTATGGATCCGCAAAAAGTCGCTGCTGTACTTGATTGGCCTGCTCCTGAAGACAAGAAAGCCATACAACGTTCTGTGGGCTTTACCAATTTCTATAGGAAATTTATTAAGAACTTTGCCAGTATCATTGCCCCGTTACTCAGCTAACCAACAGCATACTCCATTTAAATTGACCCCTGGGGCTCAAGAGGCTCTCGAGAAATTAAAGACTTTGTTCACTTCTGCCCCTATTCTAAAACACCCTGACCCTGCTCTGGCTTACGTGCTTGAGGTGGACACTTCCGAAATGGCAGTTGGGGCTATACTATGCCAAAGACAAGGGGGTAAATCCTTACTCCACCCAATTGTTTTCTTCTCTAGGAAATTAAGTTCTTCTGAAAAGAACTATGACGTAGGAGATTGTGAACTATTAGCTATTAAAGCCGCCCTGGAGGAATGGCCACTATCTGTTATTTTTACCGGTCACAAAAACCTGGAATATTTAAAAACTACCAGACACCTAAGACCCTGACAGGCCAGAATGGGCGCTATTCTTTTCACACTTTACTTTTCACCTTACCTTCCACCCTGGGTCCAAAAACGGTAAACCCGATGCTCTCACGTATGTTCTCTGGGTCGGCCCCACCTCCCAAACCTGACACTGTTTTACCTGCCAAGAACTTTTTATTCCTACAAGCAGATGTGAAGTCCCAAATCAAGGAGGCAGTTGCTAATCATTCTCCTCCACTGGATCTGCATCTTCAATCAAAGAATGAACTCTTCTTTCACAAGTAACAAATCTTTATTCCTGAGCAATTCAGAGTCCACATCCTTAAGAAATGCCATGATCATCCCCTTGCCGGGCCCTTTGGGATCCACAAGAACTCTGACCTAGTGTCCTGTTCCTTTTGGTGGCCTGATTTATTAAAGGATTGTAGAGATTCTGTCATGTCTTGTTCTGTATGTCTCAGAAACAAATCTGATCATGCCAAGACCTGGGGGTTGTTAGAATCTCTTCCTGTACCCAAAAAACCTCGGAACATTATTTCCTTGGATTTTATTGTGGAACTTCTTCCATATGAGGGGTTCACCACCATCTTTGTTATAGTGGATAATTTTTTCTAAAATGGCCCATTTTGTACCATTGAAGGGAACCCCCTCTGCTTCTGAAACCGGATTGTAAGGCTGCATGGCATCCCACGCAAGTATCAGTTCAGATCATGGAGTTCAGTTTACCTCCAAATTTTGGAAGGCCCTCTGTAAAGCATTAAAAATTGAACTTTGTCTTTCATCTGCATATCACCCACAGACTAATGGTCAGACCGAAAGGACAAATCAGTCCCTTGAACAATATTTGAGATGCTTTTCGTCATTCTCTCAGGATGATTGGGTGTCTCTCCTTCCCTTGGCAGATTTTGCTTATAATAATTCCGTTCACTCTGCCATCAAACAGTCACCCTTCTATGTCAATTACGAGTATCACCCTTCCTTTCTACCCAATGTACCCATGGAATCTTCGGTACCAGCTGTACAAGAGAGACTGGACTTTTTCAAAACTAATAATCAACTCTTGCGAGAGACTATCCTGAAATTACAGGCAGTTTTACTGTCCACAGCTAATCTAAGATTGAAATGCAGTTCGAAGAAGCTTGGCCCAAAATTCCTGGGTCCTTTCTCCATTAAGAAACGGATCAACTCTGTGGCTTTTGAATTATCCTTACCAAGCAGTTTAAAGATTCACCCTGTGTACCACATCTTGCTGCTGAAACCTATAGTTTCTAACCCGTTACCGAATCAAGATACCGAAACCCCTGCCCCATTACTGGTCGAAGGAAGTGAAGAATATGAGTTTGAGGCCATTCTGGACTGTAGGAAAAGGGGAGGTCAAACACAATTCCTCATCAAGTGGAAAGGTTATGGCCCTAATTTTCATGCTCCCCGGTTAATGCAAGCCTACCTCTGCCTTCACCCAAGAAACGGTCTCTTCCGGAGACTGCCCCTAAGGGGGGGCAATGTCAGGGAAATTCATGTGAAACACTTTGCACATAGATGTGTGCAAGCGCATAGTTTTTGCCATAGAATGGCGAGCAGGCGCACGCATGCACGCGGGGGTCAGCGCGCACATGTGCACATGCACACGCGCGTGCACATGGCCCTAATTCCCCTTGGTGCCAGACAGCTTATTTAAAGGGAGTCTTGTCTCCAACATCTTGCTGCCTCATCTTCAGCTATCCTGTACCTGTACCTTGTGACTCCTGCTTTTGCTTGATTGATACCCATTGCTGAACCCCTGGCTTTCCTTGACCTTGCTCCTGGACTTCCCTATATGTCTGACTATTGGTTCCTAATTTCGGCTTCCTATTTGACCCTGCTCCTGTCTGATGATTTGGTGCCGCATTGCCTGCCTGCTGACGAACCTGGCTATTCTTGAGACCCTGCTCCTGTCTAAGTCGCTGACTTCAGTTAACCCCCAGTTACCTGCCTGGCTGCCTTTTGTTCCTGCTCTGCACACCGCAGCTTGTTCTAGACTGCTGAATTCTGGCAAGCAGTCCATCCGGGACCATCCTCTTCAGGCACTCGTGTTCCTCCTGTCCTTCAGCTTCCTCTGTTTCTCCTTCAGCAGAGCCAGGACAGGAGATATAAGAGAGGCCGACCTTGTCACCTATATGGCGGACATACTCCGGGGGGTAAAGGGGTCCGTTACAGAAGTCAGAAGAGCTTTTGCTAATTTGCTAAGCTCTGGAGCAACTGCTATTGCAGAGTGCAACTGCATTTTGCAAAGTGCACAGTCTTTAGTAAATCAATCCCGTAGTGTTATATGCACTTTCTAATACAGTTTTAACTATGCAGGCACAATAACTGCTTTTGCTTAGTTTCAGTAATTATCTTTCTTACTTTTTACAGGGTTAAAAATTTCTATCGTGTGAATATGCAACTCTTCCTCCTGATAGTGGGGGTAGGATTACAGGACACCGTGCACACACACAGTTTGCTTGTATTCTATAGTCTGTTCGGCCTAATGCAAGATATTGGTTGTGCTTCAGCAAGGGGTGTGTGCCAGAGGCAGGGTGTGATTGCTCAGGGGGTGTGGTGGCTTTACAATCTACTCAATACAGTCATGTTGTGTGTCTGCATAGTGTCCTGTACCTCTGAATGGCCAGTCAAAGAATGAAAATTGACCATGCAAGAACAGATCAGCTTCTATGCTTTGTGTTTTCAGTTTAGAACAAGGAAGACAGGCTGCTGGCAGAATCACCCAGGTACTTCAGATGGAAGAAGTACATGAAAAAAAGGGCTTATAAATTACAAAAAAATTATTAGGGTAACATATGCATATCTCCCAACTAACTATTATCTTTCAAAAAGTGTTTTCCAGTCATCCAATTTCTAAATAGTTGCATTTGTAAATTTTAAAGCCAATAAAAAGGAATAGTAGTAGTAAAAAAAAGCACTTGGGGATTTGATTAACCTTTTTTTGGTTAATTCTCCTTTAAGGGGGTGTGGCAAGCGGTGTGTCCTATTCCTACATACGTTTGCTAGTAGGTGTCCCTCATTCCTATCTCAAAATGTTGGGTGCTATACATATGCTTTAAGGGTAAAAAGGCAGTTTTAATGTGGAAGAAAAGCCTTAAAAATAAATACCCTCCTCCACAATCATTAATGTAACAAAAAGTCTCCAAATGCAAAAATACCTGTTCTTAATTTTTTTGTGCAATTTACTGCTTGTCATGTAATCATAATCCACCTTATTTCTGATAACAAGAGTGGCTGGTGCACGTGTATTGAAAGCTAGTGAGGATGTGACACTCCCTGCATCTCTGAGTCTAAAGCTCTCTCGTGATTTGAGGGTGCTTTGATAGAGAATGTGATGTAATGGAAGAGGCATGGCTGGACTGACTGATTAGAGCTTGGAGGGGCTGTGCAGCTCTGTTAGAACATACACCAACAGTATTAAAGTGGTTGTAAACCCTTACAAACCACTCTGACCTACAGGTAAGCCTAGATTAAGGCTTACCTGTAGGTCCAAGAAATATCTCCTAAACCTATACGGTTTAGGAGATATTTCCAAAAAGACAGCCACCGCTGTCTACGGCGCACGCGCTGTAGACAGTGGTGTGCAGGCGCACTGGGCAGGCCACAGATCGCGGCAATATGCCGCGAGTGTCGGCTCCCGTGCGCATGCGCATGAGTGACATCATCGGAAGTCACTCCGGGATCCATGGCAGCGGCAGATATGAAGACGGAGGACCGCTTTGGGGGCTTCGTTCTCAGGTAAGTTATTCATAATGAGTTAGTATGCTATGCATACTAGCTCATTATGCCTTTGCCTTGCAGGTTGCTCCCCCCCCCCCCCCATGAGTTTACAACCACTTTAAGAAGTGCCTTTGAGCAGCCAAATTGGGCTGTTCAGGGCAACCGTTGTCGGTAATGGAACAGAGAGTTACTCAATTACTGAATTAGACAGTTGTTTTCAAATAAATAAAGGGTAGATTTTTTAGTTTCACTGGAATACCACTTTAAATATATTACTCTTTGTGGTAGGGTCGTCATGCGCAAACCAGAGCTAAAAAATATGAGGCTGTACTTAAAGTGGATGTAAACCCTCACATATACCCAGTGAAGTGAACAGCCTCAGATGATACACAGGGATGAAACAAATCTCCCTACATAAGTTTTACATGTATATCTGCTCCCTTCAACTGTATACATCCTTTAGAAAGTGTTCTTCGTATTAGCAGATTTTCTCTTCTTGGTTAAGACTGCAGAGAAGCCTGTGCATACCGCCAAGACAGCTGATTTGAGGAAAGGCATACACCCCTTCTCCTCATAGGTAGCGACTTTCAGCTCTGTTCGTTGTGTAGTTCAGGGCTCTGCTAATACATTTATAGCATCCTCCCCAACACAAAATTCCAGCTACTTTTATCATATGTGATGGCTGATAACAGAAGAACAGAGCAGGAGACAGCTACAGGACACAGGGCTTTGAAGAGGGAAAACAAAACACTGCAGATATATGTGCCCAGGTCAAATTTCATGAATCGGGTTTACATCCACTTTAAGGAGTGTGACTTTTCTTTGAGTGTAATACACTAGCCAATAAAGTTTTATCTTTAGCTGCTATAATAGATTCAAGTAACTGAAGCCCTTGTAAGCTTCTGAACCAGAGTAAGCAGTTGGGGGCAATGCTAACTTAATGAAGAAGAAGCATTACTTATTTTATCTTGTTTGATACATTTTGTTTATCATTGCTATTGTCATTTGTTGAGTGTTCCAAAAATGGTGTGTGTGTTATCCAGGGGGTTGGTTTTGGAGAGTACAGTGCAAAAATAGTGAGCGCTGCAGCAGTCATATTTTATTATACTCCAGGCTAGAGAAAGAGTGAGAATTTAAGGAAATACTGTAGTCCATCTGTGAGGGGGACTAGGGTTGAGCAACTGTTTGCACCAAACTGTGCAAGTCCCCACCCTGCTGTCATGGATAAGACAACAGCCCACTTGTGGTTGGATTACCTTTCTGCCATACTGTGTCATACTTCTGGCTATAGGCCCGCTCATAACATCCCTAACCTGAGGCCTTAGTACTTGATAATAAAGGAATGTCCACACATAAAATACATTTTCCACACTTTACTGTAACCTCACAGACCCGAAAAGATTTTTGTGACATCAAACCTCACACATCAGAATTCTCGGAAGACCACACAGAGGAGTAAACATTCTGTAGCTGTCATTTCTGTGCAGCATGCAAGCACATATCTTTTAAGCCATCTTCCATTTACACCTCCATTACTTTCCTTAGAAGCACAACAGAGTTGGGACTATTTCCCCATGTGTATACTAAGTCCACGGAATTAAGTTTCCATCACCTCATCCACAACCCACAACTGATTGTCAGGGGGAGATCAAGGTACTGTCTTTAGTATACCAGTCTCTCCCACTCCCACTCTCCTTACTATGGCTCTGCCCATCTGGACACTCTCCCAGATGACGCACTCATTCCCAGATTTCCACCACTATTGACCTAAAAGAACTCTGTCCAGGCCTCCCATAGTCTGTACCACCTCGTCTGGGACTTCATAATTACAGGGGGTCTTTTAGATCAATATAAGAGGAGGTTAAATCTTAGCACCTCTGGGATGTCTGGCTCTCATGCCCCATTTCCCTATACCCTTCCCACACTGACATTTATGTGGGCACTAACCCCACCTATTATAGCACAAAAGGAGGGAGTTCTCCCAAAGAAGAGCTAACGCCTAATTACAACTTTCTCTTTACCATACCATCTAAGAAAAGAGCCATCTAGTGGCTCAAAAGTTAATTGCCCCTGCCAACACACCCAAAAACACACTTTGATTAAACTGAGCTGACTTTCTGATTTTGGAACTATTGCCATTTCTATTTATTTTCCATATTAATACATCATTTACAAGGTGAGTTTACAGTGTAATGTTCGCTTCATGCATTTGGACATACTGTATACTTACATACCAAGGCCAGTTTAGCTGGCAGCCAATTCATCTTTCAATATGTTTTTGGATTGTGAGAGGAAAATGGATTATTCAGAGAGGATGCAAAAAACAGAGAATATAGAACTTTCACAGAGAGTTCACAACCTCAGTGTTGAAAAATTAGAAGGTTAAACTAACCAGTAGATAGAATTTGCATTTAGTAGGCTGATTCTACCTCCTGAAACCTACTTTTGAAATTACTTTTAAATAATTTAACACATACATTAAAATGTACTAATTGAATAGAAGCCTGTAAATATGTCTTGAGTAGTTTTATACATGGCATGCTGAGTAAGATTTAAACTAAGTTGATTTGTTAGGTACTGCTTGTTGTACACTATTACAGTGACTGCCAGATACAGATGATATCCAGGTTTTATGCATATCACCGTGCCTAGAATACAGGAAATCCCTCATTATTTTAGACATTGTAATCCAAGCCATTGAACATTTAGACACCTTGGATAATTGCCATTAAACTCTATAACAGGACCATATGGTATTGAGATTACCATCTATCATCGACCTTATGAAGACAAATCTATTTTTTACTCCTAACCCACAATGACATATTGCTGTTTCACTTCTTGCCCCCTCTCAAAATGTGTGTTAATGGGCAGTTTACTGTGCCCTGTTCTTTTAATAGCAGACATTTGAGCTTAAATTGCTGGGTTCCAAAGACGGTAACATTTGGCTCAATTCCATGATGTATCTGCTTACTATCAAGGCCTGCATTAGCCAAAACCTTTATAACTATTTCATTAGGGACACTCAAACTATAGGTAAAGACTTATTTCTCTACACAAGTGTTCCCTAATCAGCCCTTGTGCAAAGTCTACAGATAGATTAGTCAAAACACAAAATCAGCTTAAGTTGGATTATTAGTCATGTACAGTAGAACACTAAAGCACAGTGGCCAATCAGTATAAAATTTGTCTTCCACTTATATTGGCCATAATGTTGTGTCTGTATGGTGGTGGTAGGCACAATAGACATCAAGCTTCTCTGGGATAGGGACTGAGGTTAAAGGTATATAAGGGGTAGCAGGGCAGCCATCAGAAATTTTACCCCTTACACAGCTTTAGGTGTGGGCCCCGACCCCCAACATTCTCCAGGGCCCGCCCACTGGTTGTCCCATCAAATCCACCCACAGGCCATCCCACCAAGTCCTTTGTGCACCCACTTTTATTTTAACACTCTTAAACCTTTGGAGACTGGAGGGATGGATGGTGCTGGGCGTGGGTGGCAATGAGTTGTGGAGACTGGAGAAATTGATGGTGCTGGGCAGGCTTGGGGATGCGTTGTAGAGAATGGAGGATGGATAGTGCTGGGCGTGAGTGGCGATGCGTTGTGGAGACTGGAGGGATTAATGGTGCTCGGCGTGGGTGGCAATGCATTGTGGAGACTGGAGGGATGGGTGGTACTGGGCGTGGGTGAAGATGCATTGTGGAGATTGGAGGGATGGGTGGTACTGGGTGTGGGTGGTGATGCATTGTGGAGATTGGAGGGATGGAGTAGATGCTGGGTGGTGGTGAAGATGATTGAGTTGCACTGAAAATGTATGAGGATGACTCTGAGTGAGGATGAGATTTACATAGTGAGGAGGCTCTCCAAAATGTAACTTTCATCTGCACCCAGAGTCATCCATTTTCACAATGCAAATCAATTAAACCAGCTTGTCAGCCTCAGGGTGTCCCATCCAAGAAGGAGATACATAAAGTCCAAATAAAATCTACAGGGGGCACAATCAGCAGCGCATATTACATTTTTGCGACTTACCCTCCATACTGCACTCTCGGATCTATCTGCATGCAACTGTGTTTGCTGTGTCCACGTGCACCGTGGATGAGCTGGCCTCGCCTCCTGCCCCTGTTCTGGTCAATAATATTGCAAGCAAACCCAGCAGCAGCCAGCAGGCTCCGCCTCAGCAGGGAATGGATGTGGAGCGAGCGCTGACCATGATCACCTGCTGCTGGGGATGTTGCCAGTCTGAAAGATGGCGTCGACTATTGCTCTCGGGTAGCGGCTTGTTGAACTTCATTACTGTGTGCAGAATGCTTACAAAATGCGGGGGGGTTGCTGCGGTGAAAGTGGAAGTAGTCGGTGGAGGCTTGTCTTGTTTATGCTTCTCTGCAGCAGCACACAGATTAGCGGCGGCTGGGCCCCTAGGAACACTCAGGCCCCTTACATGAGTACTGCCTGTACCCCCCTGATGGTGGCTCTGAGGGGTAGGCAGGTGATGGCAGACCTTTCTACATGTTCCCCATTAATCTGTTGGGCACTAAATGTGGGTCACATAAGAGGAATACCCATGGGGTGTGCTCTTCTGGGCTATGCTAGGCACCTGTAATAGAGTCACTCTCCTTTACACATTGGGTACCTTCACTCTGTACTGTTACAATAAAGGCCCTGGGACAAGGCTGAAGCCACCATGGGGGAATACAAAACCTTAAGGCGGGCCTCTGCTTTCAGAGATGAACATACACCGTGCACGCTTACACAGCAACTGTCCTCTAGTTAAATCTTGGGCACCTGCTCAATGTACACCTCTCACTGAAGCTTGCATTTATTAGGAACACGTTGAACACATCTACTTACCCAGGGTTTGTCATTACCTCTCCCCAGTAGCAGAATGGGGCTCACTTAACTCATGCCTTTCTGTACCTTTGCGCATGCTGAGAACATCCTTCAGTGAAGCCAGATAGCAGAGAAGGTAGCTGAAGGAGAGCTGAGCAGAGGCCCTCCAGGCAGATGGTGTGCTGGAGGATTGGGTTACATGGTGGCTGTCAGCTAATCCTCCCATGTGGCTGCACTCGTCTGGGCAGAGCTCCCTCTTGATTTTATATACACATGGGGTGGGGTGGGGGGCAGAGCCCAGCAGCAGCCTGCAAAAAACAGAGACCTGGGAAATAAGCTAACCCTTTCCATCCCTGCCTGGCAGCAGCTAACTAGCACATTTGGAACATGTGGAAGTGTCAGATACCTGCATCGGCCAATGATTGTTAATATGTTTGAGTTTTTTACAAACAACTTGACAAAAAGATAAGCATATAACATAGCTTTTTAGGCTGACTTTATTTTGTTTTCCAGAACTGGGGTGGTAAAGCACAGGACTCGAAGCATGGTGGCATTTCTGATTGTATAGAATGAATGTTATGGTGTGGCTGTTCTCTTTTTGCCAAATAAGTTTTGTGAAGAGTTAATCCTAAATACAATATGTGATGATTTAAAATACCAAGGCCTGTGGGTGTGATCTCAATCAGACTGGGTACCCCAACCCTAGGCCCCACCTACACTTGACACAGTTAACGGGATATGCCAAGCCTGTCCTCTTCTGAAGACAAGGGTACTATTAACACTATGGTAACACTGAAAACTGCATTGGCACTGATTCCAAAATATAAAGGTGTAAATATTCCCTTAGAGGATTGGGTGGATAAATTGGTGGGCATAGCTTGCCTATTTCAAGTACCTGCTAAACTCCTGCTTGATTTACCTATCAATTCATTGGTAGAGAATGCTAGAAAGGCCATCATTGTGTGGAATGATGCAGAACAGTCCTCCCTTGCTCAGATACTGTAGGTACAGTATGTGGCTTGAGGGCCGCTATGGATAAGTCACTTCTGTGGCTAAGCTGTGGCGGAAGTTCTTTTGCAGGAAACAGCAGGAGGGTAAGACAATCACTCATTTCATAGTAGCCATTCAGAAATTACTAAAGTGGTTGGAAAAAAAAAAGATCACCCGGGTTGCACTACTTTAGGTGCACCTGACAAAATACTTTGAAAGTAATTCATTTCAAGAGCCACTGCTTTTTCCATTAAACCTGCACCTGCATGTGCGGGTGAAAGCAGATGTTGCTGTACCATTTAATGTTATCTTGTTGGAAGCAATGGAGAGGAAACAGGAAGAAATGGAGGCAAGCTGGCAATTCCAAAGAGGGATGGACAACTATTACTAAAAGGGGAACATGCCACTACTTCCCCTTATTCTGCATTAGAGACTGCCATAAGGGACCTGACAAATTCTATTGCGACCATCCATCAAGAAGTCTCGGTTGCTAAGAGGCACATGGGCCAGGCCCCCCTGGGCAGAAATCCCTTGAGGTGAGATCCCGATCTGGACCAAAGGTGGTGGGGGTGCGACCTGAGAGCCCCAATTGCAGTTATGGGCCCGCAACTTGAGTTCCCCTATGTAAGCTGTTAAACTAAAAATTCCTGGGCTGGTGGAATGACCTGTGGAAACTGCCTTAATACATCCCAGGCTTGATCCTATACATACTGGTGACATGGTCCTCATCTGAGAAAGATACTGAAACGTACCTCTTGCCCTGTGTCTGGAAGTCAAGGACTTGCCTTGCAACATGCTAAAAAGTGGGATTGTACAAGAAAGTTGGAGCCCCTGGGCTGCTCTGTAGTCCTAGTCAGGTAGACAAATGGGAGCCTATGTTTCTGTTTTAATTACCGGAACTTGGATGCTTGCAGTCATCAAAAAATCCTCTGTCACAAGTGGAAGAATCTCTTATGGCCTTAGACCAGACCTGTTATTTCTCAACATTGGATTTAGCCAGTGGCTATTGCCTAGTACCTGTAAGAGAGGGGAATTGAGAAGACTGCTTTTATTACTCCTCTAGGACTGTATGAATTTAATCAGTTGGCCTCTGACAAATTCTCATTTTTTAGATGAATTATTATCTTCTCAAAAAGATCTGAAGATCACATTCACCATCTTGATCAAGTTTATATTCATTTGATGCAGTATGGGCTGAAATTGAAAAGTCACATCTGGGTAAGATACAGGCAATATGAGACTGGCTGGCTCCAAAGACTATGATAAAGCTATATTCTTTCCTGGGGCTGGTAGGTTACTACTGATGCTTTATCCCTAAGTTGTAAAAACCCAGATCTCGGCTCCTTGTACCAGCTACTGTGCAGACAATTTACTCAGTAAAAGGGCAAATTTTCTCTTTTCATACAAGCTAATTTGCAGACTGCCCAACAGGAAGCCTTCATAACCTTGAAAGAACATTTGACCATGGCACCTCTTCTAGTATATCCTGATTATAAAAACTTAATAGACATGTGCAATTTGTTGTAAAATGTAAATTTGGAGATTCAGATGTATCAGAAGTTGAAATGTACATTTTGAACACTTTGAAGGAATAGCCTACTCTTTAACAACAGGACTCTGTTTTGTTCCTTTCCTGCAACAAAAAGCCATCTTATTGGAATGTCTCTGGCTTCCAGCCATAGTGGCAGTGAATCTGACAAAGGGATTTTCTTGAAGTTCAAAATGGAGTGTTGTATCAGAGCTCACATTCCTATAGGAAAGCAAGACATTTACCAGATTATGATCCCTTAATCAACTGCCTTAGCGGCCTGCCAAGTGCGGCACTCTACCATAAGACATTTTGGTGTGGACCACACTGAGGTTCATGCTAAGCAATATTTCTATTGATTGGTTTGCACAAAAGTTATAGCGTCCAAAAAGTATGGAATAGATTTATGGACTTTTTTTTTTTTCTTACTAATAATGGCTACGATCAGTGATTTTTAGCGGGACTGCAACTTTGCGGCAGATTTTTTATGCCTAATTATATGTTTTACCCGACCAAATCATTACTTGTATTATGCGATTTGTATTACTAAGTGGCAATTGCAGGTGCCTCCTCTCCACAATGCAACTCCGCATGACGTTGATGGGTGTGGTAGACTTGCCCTTATAGGTCATTCTGGGGCATTTGGTTCACATGGTGGTCCCATCTTCTCACTTGGACACTCTCTGGATCACTTAGAACTTAAGTTTGTATTAGGTAATCTGACTTTCACTCTTCACTGTTATTATTTTACATGGCAAATTTGGGTTTCATCTCATCCAATCTTTCTGGTGACACAGTTTCCTATATTTTCATGCATTTCTCCGATTTATTACCTTCCACTCTAATGGCCCATACACACGATGAGATTTTCCGACAACAAATGTTGGATGTGAGCTTGTTGGCTGAAAGTCCGACCACATGTATGCTCCATCGAACATTTGTTGTCTGACTTTCCACCAGCAAGTGTTGGCTAGCAGGTTCTCAAATTTTCCACCAACAAAACTTTGTTGTCGGAATTTCCGATCGTGTGTACACAAGGCCGACGCACAAAAGTTCACGCATGCTCGGAATCAAGCATAAGGAGCCGTACTGGCTATTGAACTTCCTTTTTCTCGGCCTGTCGTACGTCTTGTACGTCACCAGGTTCCCACATTCGTAATTGTTGGCCAACATTTGTGTGACCGTGCGTATGCAAGACAAGTTTGAGCCAACATCCTTCAAACAAAAATCCACAGTCGATCGCGTATATGGGTCATTACTCTCATTAACTGAATTATATCTACCCACTCATTAGCATCTCATTACTAGTGATGGACGAACTTCCGGCGGGACGTTTCGCGAACGCGAACCGCAAATGCGGCCAAAAGTTCACGAACCGCAATGTTTGCGGCGGACCCCATTGACTTTAATTGCACGTGAACCTTAAAAACCTCCAGGTCATATTTTCAGCTACAAAATACTTACTAGCTGTGCACACATAGTCCCACAATATGGACACTGACATAACAAAAGTATTAAGTGAATCTGGGATCAACAACGACAAGCATTCTTTTTTTATCTGTGAAATTTTGACGCCATGGAGGAGAGGCAAGGTCGGGCCAGGCTATGAAGGGGGTGCAGGAGATGATCAGTGCCACAGTCAGGGCAGCGCAGTCCTGTGCCAGTGTCCCAGTGTGCCAACCTGTGCTTGAGCCCCTCCCTCTGCCCAGCCCTTACCCCCACCTATGCAGGGCTCCACTGCGGTGGTCCGTAGGTGCCAGTCCAGTGCTGATCCTCAGCCATTTCCTGCTGCCACTTCCTGCTGATTGACTTCTCCGCTGCTATCTCCCTCACTGACACCAGCACCGAGATAGAAAGCACTGACACCAGCACCATGATAGAGAGCACTGATACCAGAACCGAGATAGAGAGCAAAATCATTACTTGTATTATGCGATTTGTATTACTTATGCCACGTACACACGAACGAACTATCCTACCGACTTAATCCTGGTGGACAAACCGACAGACTTTGTAGCTGAGGTCCGCTGGACTTTCCGAACGAGCGGACCTGCCCTAACACGACCGGACTTTTCCGACAGGCTAGGTCTGACAGACAAACTGCCAGACTATGGCACATGGTGACCCCTCCCCTTATGATGTCACAGTCCTGGAGGATGCTGGGACTGTGACATCATAAGGGGCGGGGTCACCACGTGACATCACCCAGTGACCCACCCCTTGTCCCTATATAAGTCGTCGCACAACGCGTCCCTGCCATTACGGCCATAGAGAGCATTGTGTCAACATCGCAAGGAAGAAGAAGAAGAAGAGAAGAAGGTGGCGGTGACAGAAGACCGGGCCAACGCTAGTAAAAGAGCTATAAGAAGATAGCGGAGGCCTGGCAGAAGAACCGAAGAGGGGGACAAGACCCCAGAAGAGCAGGACAAGAACCCAGAAGAGCGGGATAAGACCCCAGAAGTCAGAGGAAGACCCCCGGACAGCGGCAGTGACGATGAAGAAGAAAGCCGGGCTCCTCTGCTAGTAAAAGAGCAGAAGATAGCGGAGGAGTCCGGCGAGAAGACCCCCCAAGACGGAAGAAGAGAAGACCACCAGCTGTCTAATAAATTATTTTAAAAACTTGTGTTGTTTTTTTTATTTACACTTTTTTCACCAGGTGAATGGGTAGGGGTACATCGTACCCCATATTTATTCACATAGGGTGGGGGGCCGGTATCTGGGGGCCCCCTTATTAAAGGGGGCTCCCAGATTCCGATAAGCCTCCCGCCCGCAGACCCCGACAACCAACGGTCAGGGTTGTCGGGAAGAGGCCCTTGTCCTAATCAACATGGGGACAAGGTGCTTTGGGGTGGGGGGGCTGCCTTCCCCAAAGCACCCCCCATGTTGAGAGCACGCAGCCTGGTATGGCTCAGGAGGGAGGGTGCTCACTCGTCCCCACCCCCTTTCCAGACTGGCCGTGCTGCGTGCTCAGATAAGGGTCTGCTATGGACTTTGGGAGATCCCCGCGCCTTTTTTTGGCGTAGGGGTTCCCCTTTAAATCCGTACCAGGTGACGGGGCTCGCGAGGTCTCAATCTCGCCGATGGAGGCGGCAACATTGACTTCCTTCGCTAGTCCTGGCTACCTGGAGCCACGTTCAAAATTAACTGACTTTTCTCCATGTGTGGGCAAGTCCATTCATTTCAAAAGTCCAGCGGACTAGCACACAGAGGGGCAGATTGTCCGCCGGACTGCCGAGTCCGGCGGACAATTTTGAGTCAAAACTTTTTTTAAGTCCACCGGACTTTTGGAAAGAAAAAGTCAGCTGGAGCCCACACACGGGCGGATTGTCTGGTGGACTCTGGTCCACCGGATAGTCCGATTGTGTGTACGCGACATAAGTGGCAATTTGTAATTACTGTATGTATATCTACTGAATGAATTGCATTGGTTATCTATGTCTACTCATGATTACCCTCATGTAACATATTAGTGATTTCCAATAAATTTAAATGTTCTACACCTGCGTGCGTCATGTAAAGTCCCAACCCTCAGCCCTCCTGATTGTCTTATTCTGTGTCGATGTATAACCATACAGATTCCCAAAACTAATTTTTTTTAGACCAAGGCACAAATTTCAAGTATCAAGTTTTCTCAGAACTGTGTTGATTAAGTGGAATTCACAAGTTACATATAGGGATGAACCGAACACCCCTCGGTTCGGTTCCCAGCAGAACATGCGAACAAACAAAAAATATGTTCGAACACCGTTAAAGTCTAAAGCCATGTAAACACGATTGGATTTTCTGACGGAAAATGTTGGATGTCAGGCTGTTGGTGGAAAATCCAACCGTGTGTATGTTCCATCGGACAATTGTTGTCGGACTTTCAGCCAACAAATGTTGCTTAGCATGTCTTCAAATTTTCCTCCAACAAATGTGTGTTGAAAGATTTTCCAATCGTGTGTGCACAAGTTCAAAGTACAAACATGCATGCTTGGAAGCAAGGAGAAGCCAGAAGCAGTTGGTCTTGTAAACCAGCATTCGTAATGGAGAATTAACATTCGTGACGTGGCAAATTCTGAAATCTCCAAATGCAGTGCACAATTCTTTCCCTTTTTAATGGTATAATAATGAAACTGCTTTGCTGGTGATACTGATGAGTTATCGCAAACTAATTTTCCAAGGCTTTTTGTTTTCTAGTGATAACAAGAATAATATTATTATGTTTTTTTTTTTATTTGTGCAAGTTACCACAACACCATTATACCCTAGTTTATAAGATCAAAGATACAACTATCTTGGTGTCCTTTGTAAATTTTACATTGTATTTTTTTTTATAATGTAACTACCTACTCCCAAACTGTAGTTTGAAGTAAAACATATAACCCAGTATTATTCTCCACATTTTTTTTTATTGTGCTTTAAAAAAAAAAATAGACATGCTATCTGCCAATAGAACTTAACCAAAAAGTACATTGTATGTATCCAAATTATATCTCTAAAGGAAAAAATGTAATCTAAAACTGCTCGCTGCTTTAATGTATTGTCGGATCATGGCAATATAGATAAAAAAAAAAAAAAAAAAACCTTCAACAAAAAAGACCCTTCAGCTCTGGTATGGATATTAAGGGGAACCCCACACCCACATTTTTTTTTAAAATGGCGTGGGGGTCCCCCAGGCTTCCAGGCACTATATACTCTGAATAGCAGTATATACTGTATACTATATGGCCTGCCCTATATACTCTGTAGAAAATTGGGCCTTACAGAACACTGTAAGTCCTCACAGATACTCTTGTTGGGTGCATGAACAGGCCCTGCTGTGAAATATTATATCAAAAATTGTAATTACATGCCCCTGTTAAACAGAGGCAGAAAAATTGGGCCTTGGGTGGTAGAGGTGCCACAACACTGTAAGCCCTCACAGTTACTCTTGTTGGGTGCAGGAATGAGCCCAGCATTGAAATATTATATCAAAAATTGTAACTACATGATCATGTTAAACAAGGGCAGAAAAATTGGGCCTTGGGTGGTGGTGGTGGTGCCACAACAGTGTAAGCTCTCACTGGAGGGTGCCACAACACTGTAAGCCCTCACAGTTACTCTTGTTGGGCGCAAGAATGGGTCCTGCTGTGAAATATTAGATCACAAATTGTAATTAGATGCCCCTTTTAAACAGGGCCAGAAAAATTGGGCCTTGGGTGGTGGTGCCCTAAATCAAAAATATTGTTGAAAGCTAGCATCATCAAGATTGAGGAGTAATAGGATAGTCAGCATAGGCAGCCTTCAAGGGATCCCACATCCATAACAAATTCAATCAGTTACATCAGCATCAGGTGCTTGATAGCTGCTAATCCAAGACGGATTTATTTTATGAATGTGAGCCTATCAATGGAGTTTGTGGGCAGGGGCACTCTTTGATCCATTACAAACCCTCCAGCAGCACTGAATGTGCATTCAGAAAGTACGCTAGTTGCAGGACAGGCCAGTAACTCAATTGCATTTTGAGCAAGTTCTGGGCAGTGGCCCATCCTCAAGACCCAGTACCCCAGTGGATGCTCTGTTGGAAAGGTCTCCAAGTCTTCTCTTGTCCCTAGATATTCCTGCACCATGTAATGCAGACACTAGCGATGGTTTAAAGGCATTGGTCTGCCGGCTACCTTCTCCACCGCTCTTATTCTGACTGAACAAAGCCTCAGCAACACGTTGTCCAGCACCAGGAAATTGTAACCTCCCAGGGTCTGTAAATGTATTGCACAAACCTTTCTTCAAGGCCTCCTAAAAATGTTTCATCCTCTACTCCCACTGCAAAGGCAGGATGAGTTCTGCAACCTTACCCTTGTAATGTGGATCAAGTAGGATTGCCAGCCAGTAATGATCCCCCTCCTTGATCCCACGAATCCTAGGGTCCTTTCACAGGCATTTCAGAATCAAGGAGGCCATGCAGCATTTGCAATTTGCAGAGGTATTCGATTCTGAGCCCTCTGGGTCACTAAGGATCACATGATCCATAACTACCTCCTCCCAGCCATGTACAACTCCTGGGGTTTCTGGGGACTGAAAACCATCCCTTGAAAACTGCTGTTGAGTGTTATCCTCTACATCCATGCTGACACAATCCTCCTCCTCCTCTTCGTCCTGTGTGTTTGGCGGGCCTGCAGGAATACTATCTGGATAAAGGGGGCCTTGAGTGGTAAGGAAGTCCTCCTCTTCCTCCAGCTGTTCTGTCTCAAGTGCCCTCTCCATGATTCCACAAAGCGTGTACTCCAACAGGAAGACTAGAGGGGCAGTGTCACTGATGCATGCATTGCCGCTGCTCACCATCCTTGTGGCCTCCTCAAATGGTGAAAGGACAGCGTATGCATCCTTGATCAGTAGCTGTTGGCATGGTGAAAAGAAGCCAAGCTCCCCTGACCCTGTCCTGGTGCCATACACGCACAAGTACTCATTGATCGCCCTCTGCTGTGTGTGCAGCTGCTGCAACATTGCCAACATTGAGTTCCACCTAGTGGGCATGTCACAAATGAGGCGTTGTTGTTGGTAGGTCGCATTTTGATGTCAGCCAGCTGAGCACTGGCATTGTATGACCAGTGGAAATGACCATGGACTTTTCTGGCCTGCCTCAGGAGATCCTGTAAGCCTGGGTACCTGCTGAAGAACCACTGCACCACCAAATTCAGGACATGTGCCAAACATGGAACATTGTCCCTGTCAGAAGACAGAGAGAAGGTTGGTGCCGTTTTTGCGTACAAACATTCCTGGCTGAAGCTGGAGTGGCATCAACCACCTCTGAGCCTGCACATGCAGAGCTGATAGAATCTCTGCCCCAGTGTGGCTCCTGTCCCATAGGCAGACCAACTCAAGCCCTGCATGGCATCTTTTAGCCTGACTGCTTGTGTAGCCCCTTGAACGCTTTTAGAGCACCACTGGTTCAGAGGACAAATCTGCTGAAGAGGCCATAGAGGAAGAAGAAGAGTAGTAGGTGGAGGAGACAACTATGGCACAGTCACCATTAGCATTTTGCAGGCGTGGTGGCAGAACAAGCTCCAACAACACTGAACCCTGTCCTGCATCCTTCCCAGCTGTCAGCAGAGTTACCCAGAGTGCAGTCAAGGAAAGGTAACGTTCCTGCCCATGCCTGCTGAACCATGAGTCAGTGGTAATATGAACCTTACTGCTGACAGCCCTGTCCAACGAGGCCAAAACATTGCCTTCCTCATGCTGGTAGAGAGTCAGAATGGCCTTCCGTGAAAAGAAATGGCATTTTGCAACCTGCCACAGAGGTACAGCACATTCCACAAATTCATGAAAGGGGGCAGAGCTGAAAAGGCAACAGTTGCAGTGCCAGCAATTTGGCCAAGCTAGCATTTAGACACTGAGCATGTGGATGGCTGGGACCAAATTTCTTTTTACAGTTCAGTGACTGGGGTAGGGAAATTTGCCTGCTAAAATCAGATGGTGGTGTACTGTTAGCAGATTGGCTGCAAGTACTTGGGACACGTATTGCTATACCTTCATTCCTCTCATTGCAGGTTTTTGAAAGGACCGGAGGTATAGTAGGGTTGGAGATCCCAGATGAGGAGCAAGGAGAAGTCTGCCTTTTTCTTTGATGTAGGTCTTTCAAGTGCTGTTGCCAACGGACTGCATGGCAGGTTGTCATATGTCTGGTCAAGTATGTGGTGCTCAAGCGGCTGCTGTTCTGGCCATGCTTGATCCACTTCAGACATAGGTTGCAAACAGCAACAGTGCGATCTGCTGCACACATGTCGAAAAAGGCCCACACCAAGGAACTTCTAAAAGTCAGTGAGGAGTCAGCAGCACCCTGCACTAGAGGACACCCTGCCTCATTGGAGTTGTGACTCCTCCTCCTCTCTTCTCTCAGGCACCCAAGTATAGTCAGTGACCTCATCATCCCCTCCCTCCTTGTCACTGAAGCAAACTTGGCAGTATGCTGCAGCTGGGGGAACATGACTTCCAGTTTCTTGTCCTTCTGTGGCACCCCCTCTCTCTAGGCTCACGTTACTCTCTTCCTCAACTTGTAAACCAACATCGTAGCCTTCAAATCACTGCACATCCTCCAGCAGCATATAACAGACACTGTGATCAAATAATTCTGGGCACTCCTCCGTTCATGATGGTGGGGCTACGAAAGGAGTGACTGTTGACAAGGAGCCGGTGGAATAGGCTACTTTGGCAGCTACATTGGATGGCAAACTACTTTGAATCTGGGTGATAGAGGATGAGGAGGATGAGGACTGCTTTGTTATCCCCTCCACCAACTCTTCTGCATGTTGTGGCTCAATAAATAAGGACAAGCATGCCTCACGGCCATCTGCAGAGGATGCACCATGTCTACGTCCACCACTGTGGACTGTAGACACAGAGGCTGCTTGCCCTCTTTTAGTGGCCTGTGAGCATCTTTATCTCCTTGGTGGCCTTCCAGACATGATGTATTTTTTGTTACACTACACTGTATTAGATACTGTGTACACCGCCTGAAGTGTATTAGAAACTGTACACAGTGTATTAGATACAGTGTACACTGTCGGCACTGTATTAGCAACTGTACAATGGCTGCACTGTATTGTATACTGTGTACACCACCAGAAGTGTAGTAGAAACTGTATACACTGTGTTAGATACTGTGTAAACCAACAGAAAAGTAGTAGAAATGGTACTACGGCTGCACTGCATTGTGTACTGCGTACACTACCAGAAGTGTAGTAGAAACTGTAAATACCGGCTTTCTCCTTGGCCGTCGTCTTCTTCTTCTTCTTCCTTTTTCTGTTCTTCTGATGTTGACACAACGCTCTCTCCTGCTGTAATGCTGTGGACATGGTGCGTGGCGACTTATATAGGCATACGGGGTGGGGTCACTGTGTGATGTCACCAAGTAACCCCGCCCATTATGATGTCACAGTTCCAGCCTCTTCTCCCGCTCTCTGGCTCTCCGCAGAGAAATCGGAAGAAGACCTCCGAAGTCGGAAGAAGACCCCCGGAGCTGCCTAATAAACTACTTTAAAAACCTGTGTAGTGTGTTTTTTTTATTGACACTTTTTCCCCCAGGTGAATGGGTAGGGGTACAATGTACCCCATACTTATTCACATAGGATGGGGGGCCGGGATCCAGGGGCTCCCGGATTCTGATAAGCCCCCTGTCCACAGACCCCGACAACCCTGGCCCTTGTCCTCATCAACATGACCCCCCCTTCCCCAAAGCTCCCTCCCCCCCATGTTGAAGGCATGCGGCCAGGTATGGCTCAGGAGGGGGGTGCTCATTCTTCCCCACCCCCTTTCCTGACCGGCTGGGCTGCATGCTCAGATAAGGGACTGAATTTTGGGGGGTACCCCCACGCCGTTTTTTCAGCATAGGGGGGCTCCCCTTAAAATCCATACCAGACCTAAGGACATGGTATGCCCCTGGAGGGACATTCCCCCTCAAGCTCGCTGTGATAGGAAAATGTGTTTTTTCTATTGCAGCCAGCATGAGATGTACAGTAGCTTGTCGCCAAGAACCAACGCGATAGGATCTCGCTGGACACATTCTCTCTGGCAGGTGCTGTAGCTGCCCGTGCGTCGTATTTGGTCCGTCGGACCAGCATACAGACGAACGGGTTTCCCGCAAGGAACTGGGCCCAGCAGAGTTCCGGCAGGAAAATTTAAAACATGTTCTATTTCTAAAGTCCGTCAAATTTTTGGCAAGCAAAGGTCTGATGGAGCCCACACACGATCGTATAATCTGACGGATTTGTTCCGTCGGACCTTTGCTGTCAAAAAGTCCGGTCGTGTGTATGCGGGATTAGTGGTCAACTACCTGTGGATTTGCAACTGGACATATGAGAGTCTGTGTCTCCATGTACGCCAAATGATTGGGTCCAAGAGCAGTGGGCCTATTTGAGAAAAACCAAAGTAGTAGTTAATTCTTAAGCTGGGAGTTAGGGAACTTGTCAAAAACCTAAGTATGAGAGAGGCAGCAAACTGGAATCAAAATGGGAAACTTGCCCCTACAGTGTGGAAAAGCAACTTTTTCCTAACTCTCCAGTGTATGCTGTTGTGGCTAAGGGGCAAGAAAATGGCCAGAATGTCTACATCAAAACTTGCTGAAGCCTTGTGTCTTCGGAGGAGGTCCTCCTTCTAGGCCTGCTGTGCACTTGGAAGACAGAATGGGCTGCCAAATCACACTGTAGGGAAACACACAGGAACACTGTCCAGATTCTAGTGTGATTCTAGTGTGTCATATTATTTTGTGTAATATTATTAAAAGATATTTTATATTATATGTTTTGATATGTGGGTACCTTAATTTCCAGTTCGCACTGCCCACACACTAAACTGCAGCAGTTTTGTGTACAGGCACTACTCTGTTCCAGCTGCAGTGAGCCAGCAGTAGAGGGCAGTGTGATGCACATTTTACCACATCACACAGCTCCCTTTTTTGTATGAACTTTTTTTGAAGCTCACAATAGTGACACTTCATTCATTTCAATCTTTAGCAGCATGGTGCATTGCTCTGCTGTACAGCATGTCTGCATTTTATCCTAGCTCACTGCTCCAGGCTGTGTTGAACTGCAAGCAGGGCACATAGAAAACACAGAGACCTATTGTTCACACCTATGCAGGTTGCAGTTTGCATATTCCAAGTGCAGTTTGCGTTTATCAAAACACGTTTTTGATCTATTGAAGTCTATGGAGCCAAAACCAGAAAAAAGTCCCTGGCCCTTTCCATAAAATGTACAGATGTAAAGTGACCCATAGTAAACCATGTTAAATGAACTGTAGTTTCTGCAAAACAGAAACTGCTCTAAACATTAGGCTTGTGCAATTCGTTTCGTAACAAATCTAAATTCGGACGAATTTTGCATCTTTCGGACATTCGGATGCATCCGAATGTCCGAATAAAAAAATAATGAATAACAACGAATACGAAAGAAATATAACAAATTAATTCGAATGAATTCAAATGAATTTGGTAATTCTTTAAAGATCTAATGAAACAAAAGGTCAGCTCAAAGTAAATCTTATAGTCCAATCAGCTAATTAATTTTGTGTCAGAGGTTGGATTACTGGCAAAGTGCATTCCTGAGAACTGAGTTAGAAGGGTGTTGTATTGTATTTGAGCTGAGGAGAAGAGACGTTGTCATTGTGTGTGTTAAAAGATTCAATAAACAAACGACTTTCCAAACTACGAATCACTACGAATCACTACGAATGTCTATACATACATAAATATCGAATTTCAACTAATACGAACAAATGAATTCGACACTCTACGAATAATAACGAATTATCCGAAAATGTATTAACGTAACATAACGAATATAACAGAACGAAATTATGTATTTTACGAATGACAACAAACCGAAACTAAACGAAAGTTTCCATTGTGCACAAGTCTACTAAATATGCATAGGTGTGAACCAGGCCTAATGCCCCATATATACGATCGGACTTTCTGACAACAAAACCGTAAATTTTTGTTCGAAGGATGTTGGCTCCAACTTGTCTTGCATACACATGGTCACACAAATGGTGGCCAACAATTACGAACGTAGTGATGTACTAGACATACGTGATATCTCCATTGCGAATGCTATTTATATCTCTGGCTCGTACTGGATTCCGTGCATGCGTGGACTTTTGCCTGACAGACTTGTGTACAGATGATCGGAAAGTCCAACAACAAACATATGTTGGCGGAAAATTTGAGAACCTGCTAGCTAACATTTGTTGTTGGAAAGTCTGACAACAAATGTTCGATGGAGCATACACACGGTCGGACTTTCTGCCATCAAGCTCACATCCAAATTTGTTGTCGGAAAATTTGATCGTGTGTACGGGGCATTAGTG
Organism: Lithobates pipiens; assembly: GCF_037356315.1. Lineage (NCBI taxonomy): Eukaryota > Metazoa > Chordata > Amphibia > Anura > Ranidae > Lithobates > Lithobates pipiens. The sequence continues at coordinate 139,434,687 of NW_027507788.1, read as the reverse complement.
TACACTATTAATATACATTTTTTTCAGTCCCCCCAAATCCATACTAGATGCAAGGGCCTGGTATGGAACTGGGGGGACCCCATGCAGTTTTTATTCACTGGCAAGCCCGCTGCCAGGGACACGTTGCACGGTGACTTATATAGGCATAAGGGGCAGGGTCACCGGGTGATGTCACATGGTGATCCCGCCCCTTATGTTGTCACAGAAGCAGACGATGGCGATGGTGAACGAGAAGACCGGGCCAATGCTAGTAAAAGAGCTGGAAGAAGATAGCGGAGGAGCCCGGCAGAAGAACCAGAGAGTGGGAGAAGAGGCTGGAAAGCGCAGAGAAGTCGGAAGAAGACCCCTGGATGGCAATGACAACGACGAAGGAGAAAGCTAGGCTCCTCCACTAGCAAAAGAGCAGAAGATAATGGAGGAGCCCGGCAAAGACCCCCAAAGTCGGGAGAAGACCCCCAGAGCTGCCTAATAAACTACTTTAAAAACCTGTGTTGTGTGTGTTTTTTTATTGACACTTTTCCCCCAGGTGAATGGGTAGGGGTACGATGTACCCCATACTCATTCACATAGGGTGGGGGGTTGGGATCTGGGGGCCCCCTTATTAAAGTGGGCCCCTGGATTCCAATAAGCCCCCCCGCCTGCAGACCCTGACAACCAACGGCCAGGGTTTTCGGGAAGAGGCCATTGTCCTCATCAACATGGGGGAAAGGTGCTTTGGGGTGGGGGGTCGCAGGGCGCCCCCTCCCCCAAAGCACCCGCCCCCCATATTGAGGACATGTGGCCTGGTACGGTTCAGGAGGGGGGAGGCGTTCGCTCATCCCCACCCCCTTTCCTGATTGGCTGGGCTGCATGCTTGGATAAGGATGACGGAGGCGGCGAGATTTACTTCCTTCTCTAGTCCCGTCGTACCTGAAGTCACGTTCAAAATGAACGAACTTTAGTCCGTGTGTGGGCAAGTCCGTTCATTTGGAAAGTCCAGCGGACCTCCGCCAAAAGTCCGGCGGATTGTCTGCCAGAAAAGTCCATTTGTGTGTGGTCGTGTATGTGCAAGTCCGCTCGTTCAGAAAGTCCAGCGGACCTCTGCTGCAAAGTC